>NC_135805.1:54773183-55076794 GCF_964213995.1 Mustelus asterias
ACACTCAGCAAAAACTCCATTCACTGCCACAGTACCAGAGAATCCAGCAGCGGACGAGGTTGGAGGTTAGGGTTAGGGTGATTATGTCTACAGTGTCATTCACCATGGAGCTTCCAAACGTTGTGTGACCTAATGCTGCTTTCCTGTAACAACTACTCTGTGGTGCTGTTCTCCCTTGCCCCACACTAAAGTAACCACAAGTCAAAGCTGCCACATATACAACTACATAGGATACAGGCACAAACATGCTATTCAGCCCAAACAGCATTTATATTTCACTTGAGTCTCCTCCTATCTTTCCTCATCTATTTCACTCGAGTCTCCTCCTATCTTTCCTCATCTAAATCTCTCATAACTTAATTTCTTTCTCTCGTCTAGTTTCCTCTTAATTGCATCTATATAATTTGCTTCAACTATCTCAGTACGAGCACATGTCTTAGAGGACTTAATTAATACTAAACTAAATGTTTCTTTTTTTCAATCGAGACTAAAAGAACGACCAACTGGAATGAAGCTAAAGTATGATGGAAATGGCTTAACAGGAAGTTACTCAATATGGTTTATCGAAAACATGAAGTAGGAGTAGGCCATGAGGCTTCTTGAGCCTGCTCTGCAATTCAATAAAATCATGCCTCACAATCTACTTCAAATGCATTTCCCCACTCCATCTCCAAATCACTTGATTCCCTTGGTACTACCTGTGGTAGCAAGTTCCACATTCTCATTACTCCTGGGATAAAAAAGATTCTTCTGAATTTCCTATTGGATTGCCTGGTGACTATCTTACATGATCACTAGTTATGCTCATCCCCACAAGTGGAAACATTTTCTCTGTATCCACTCATCAAAACCTTTCATAATTTTAAGACATCTATTATGTCACCCTCAGCCTCTACTGTTCAAGAGCAAAAAGACCCAGTGTGTCAATCCTTTGCTAATATGTATACCCCAACATCGATGGCATTTAGCTTGCAAGTTTTCTTTGCACATTCTCTAGTACCTTTATAACATTGTTGTTCTAGTTCCTATATTAAACAATCAGTACTCTAAATGTAGTCTAAGGTTCAATACAGGATTAGCATAAATTCAACTGAACTTTTCAATTCTATCCCTCGAGAAATAAATCTGAGTGGTTTTCTTTGTCCACAGCCTTGCTAAACTGAGGCACAACTCTTAGTGATTGATACATTAGTACTCTAAGATCCCTCTGTTCCTATACCCCCCTTTGACTTTCACCACCCAAATAATAAGTGCCCACCATATTCTTTCCACCAAAATGTATTATCTCACATTTATTTGTGTTGAACTTCATTTGCCAATTAGTTACCTATACTGCAAGTTTATTCATAATCCTTTTGTAATTTATTGCAATGCTCCCAAGTATTGAATATTCCACCCCACCACGCCCAACCCTACCCCACTCAACCCCTCAGAATTTGGTGACATCTACAAATGTAGAAATTATGTTTCTGATTTCAAAGTCTAAATTATTGGTGTAAATTGTCAACAGCACTCAGCCTTGTGGATCAGCACTACCCACCCTCAACTAAAGGCAGTCCACTGACTTGTGAACACAATTGCTTCCTGAAAACCACAATAAGTTGGAACCTATTTTCCCATAGGAATAATGATATAACTGGGGGATTGGTTCCTGAACCAAGGCTAAAATCAATCATAGGCTGCCTGGCGATGGAAAATGCTCTGAGCTCTTGCCCCGTCAGGTCGCTGAGGTGACTATTGATATCTGCATCCTTTAGCACAAGTTCCTCGGTCAGTATGGGGATATAATGAAGCCATTTGATCACTGTCAGTTAGTTGTCTGTTTAACCTTGAACTTCTGTGAGCCTGAGCACATATTAAATACAACATAAGCATAAGGTGGCATAAGAAATAAGGTGTCAATTTATAAATGTTGCAAGTGTCATAACTGAAACAAAGTTGAGGATTGTACTCTGAACAGCTACAATTTACTCCCACTTCACTTATGCCCGGATTTGTATTCACTGACCTTATTCATTAGCCTATTATGCAGCACCTTATCAAAAGTCTTTTGAAAACCCTGATGCTGCCAGATCTGTTGAAATTTCCAGAATTTGTTTTTATTTCAGATTGCCACAGAATTTGACTTTTGAACAAAATGTAATGCTGTCAGCATATGTGCTGACAAAAGTTGCAGCAGTAGCAAAGTTGCTAAGGCATGCTGAGCAGGCTGATATCAGTGCAGATAAGTAGGTACCGAAGTTTATCAGAACTAAGCAAGGGATTACCAACTGAGGCAACACACAGTTAAAAATAGTCAAGAGAAGGAAATAAATCAAGCTTACTCAGGAAAACAGTGCACAAGTACTTTTATCTTTATTCTTTCATGGAATGTGGGAGTCACTGCAGGGCCAGTATTTGTTGTCGATCCCTACTTGACCTTGAAATGAGTAGTTTGCTAGACTATTTCAGAGGGCAGTTAAGAGTCAACCACATTGCGACGAGCCTGGACTCGCATGTTGACTAGACCAGGTAAGGATGGTGGATTTCCTTTCCGAAAGGACACTAATGAATCAGATTTTACAACAATCAATAGTTGTCATGGTCACCATCAATGAGACGAGCTTTACATTCCAGATTTAATTTTAATTAATTGACTTCAATTACCAGTGAGTGAAGACATTAACTTTTCTTCATCCTCTTCCCAGCTTAAACTATCCATATCATTCCTCCTCTGCTTGGTAGGAATAGCAGCAAAATGGACTGTTTAAATAGTAAAACATTGCAGCATGCTGCTGTGCAGAGGGATCTGGGTGTCCTTGTACATGAATCACAAAATGGTGGTTTTCAGGTGCAGCAGATAATTAAGGCAAATGGAATTTTGTCCTTCATTAGAACATAGAAAAAATACAGCACAAACAGGCCCTTCGGCCCACAAGTTGCGCCGGTCATGTCCCTACCTACCAAGGCTTATCTATAGGCTTACCTATAACCCTCAATCCTATTAAGTCCCATGTACTCATCCAGAAGTCTCTTAAAAGACCCTATCGAGTTTGCCTCCACCACCACTGACGGCAGCCGATTCCACTCACCCACTGAGTGAAAAACTTACCCCTGACATCTCTGTACCTACTCCCCAGCACCTTAAACCTGTGTCCTCTCGTAGCAGCCATTTCAGCCCTGGGAAAAAGCCTCCGAGAATCTTGTACACCTCTATCAGGTCACCTCTCATCCTACGTCTCTCCAAGGAGAAAAGACAGAGCTCCCTCAACCTATCCTCATAAGGCATGCCAACCAATCCAGGCAACATCCTTGTAAATCTTCTCTGCACCCTTTCAATAATTTCCACATCCCTCCTGTAATGAGGCGACCAGAACTGAGCACAGTACTCCAAGTGGGGTCTGACGAAGGTCTTATACAGCTGCACCATTATCTCCCGACTCCTAAACTCAATCCCTCGATTGATGAAGGCCAGCACACCATATGCCTTCTTAACCACCTCCCCTACCTGCGAGGCCGATTTTAGAGTCCTATGGACCCAGACCCCAAGGTCCTTCTGATCCTCTACACTGCTAAGAGTCCTACCCTTGATATTATACTCCTTCATCCCATTTGACCTGCCAAAATGGACCACTACAAATTTATCCGCTTTGAAGTCCATCTGCCACTTGTCCACCCAGTCTTGCATCCTATCTATGTCACGCTGCAGCTTCTGACATCCCTCCAAACTATCCACAACACCACCAACCTTCGTTTCGTCGGCAAATTTACCAACCCATCCCTCCACTTCCTCATCCAGGTCATTTATGAAAATGACAAACAGCAAGGGTCCCAGAACAGATCCCTGGGGCACTCCACTGGCGACCGACCTCCATTCAGAAAAAGACCTATCTACAACCACTCTCTGCCTTCTGCAGGCAAGCCAGTTCTGGATCCACAAGTCAACAGCCCCTTGGACCCCATGCCCTCTCACTTTCTCGAGAAGTCTTGCATGGGGGACCTTATCGAACGCCTTGCTGAAGTCCATGTAAACCACATCTACCGCTTTTCCTTCATCAATGTGTTTAGTCACATTGCTAGAGGGATGGAGTTTAAAAACAGGGAAGTTACGTTGCAGCTGTATAAGGGTGCTGGTGAGGCCACACCTGGAGCACTATGTACAGTTTTGGTCTCCTTACTTGAGAAAGGTTGTACTGGCACTGGAGGGGATGCAGAGGACATTCACTAGGTTGATTCCGGAGTTGAGAATGTTAGCTTATGAAGAGAGATTGAGCAGACTCGGACTATACTCATTGGAAATCAGAAGAATGAGGGGGGATCTTATAGAAACATGTAAAATTATGAGTGGAATAGATAAGTTAGAAGCAGGAAGGTTGTTTCCACTGGCGGGTGAAACCAGAACTAGGGGCATAGCCTCAAAATTAAGGGGGATAAGGACTAATTTGAGGAGGAAGTTCTTCACCCAAAGGGTTGAGAATCTGTGGAATTCCCTTCCCAGTGATGCATTTGAGGCTACCTTGTTGAATGTTTTTAAGGCAAAGATAGGTAGATTTTTGAACAGTAAAGGAACTAAGGGTTCTGATGAGCAGGCAGGTAAGTGGAGCTGAGTCCACGAAAAGATCAGCCATGATCTTATTGATTGGTGGAGCAGGCTCGAGGGGTCAGATGGCCTACTCCAGCTCCTAATTCTTATGTTCTTAGTCTCTTCCCTCTGCCTCTTGCAAAACATGATCGAATGATTAGCAATGCAACTTCAGATTGTCAAAAGGAGTAGGTTGTCACTGTACTGAATGTTACATCATATCAATTTTTCCAGAAGGACAAGGGCAGTAGATGCATTGGAACACTATAACCTGCAAATTCCTCTCCAAGCCACACACCGTCCTGACTTAGCCATTCCTTCACTGTCACTGTGTCCAAATCCTGGAACTCTCTACCAAACAGCACTATAGGGATACCTAAGCCACATGGATTTCAGTGATTCAAGAAGGAAGCTAACTACCACCTTCTCAATGGTAATTAGACATGGCGAATAAGAAAGCTGGCCAAGCCAGCAACATCCACATCCATGAAAGGTTTTTTTAAAAAACTCCTCCTTCGCCCAAGCAGCAATATCTTACTCCCTCCATAACCTTGCTGCTTCCACTGTCTATGCCAAGCCATCATACTTTATTTCTGTTCCCATCTGCTAAGATCTCTCTTCCAGTAGTCCTACATATAAATTAAGAGTAGGTCATTTGCTCCCTTGAACCTGTTGCACCATTTGGCAAGATCATACTCATCTGATTGTGGTCTTTATTTTCCTATCTACCCCCTATACCATTCGAGGCCCTTGTCAGTCAAGAATCTATCCAAAACAACCTTAAAAATATTCAATTACTTGCCTCCTGCTCTCTGGGGAGAATAATTCCACAGACTAATAACACAAAAAAATTCTCCTCATCGCAGTCTTAAATGGAAGACCCCTTATTTTTAAGCAGTATTTCCCAGTTCTTTTTCAGCATCCACCATGCCAAGTACCCTCAGAATCTTTCATGTCTCAATAAGACCAGCACGCAGGTATGTTATGTGCCCAGTCCAAAGATGCGTGGGTTAGTTGGATTGGCCATGCTAAATTGCCCCTTAACGTCCAAAGATTTGTAGGGTAGGTGGATTGGCCATGGTAAATTCACTGGCTATGGGGATAGGATGGAGGAGAGATGCTCGAGTAGGATGCTCTTTCAGAGAATCGGTGCAGACTCGATAGGTCAAATGACCTCTTACTTCACTGTAGAGAATTTATGTGCCCCTTTGCCGTGGCCAGGTCACAGAAGGGGATCCCCCAAGCACCTGGGGGTTGGGAGGGCTCAGGCTGGTGGGGAAGGAGTTGACCTCGAGATTCTCCCCTGAAATGTTTTTTTTTTGGCTGGACTTCCCCTTCTTGCCCTGTGAAAAGTGGAGATCACTTTTAGCATGCTGATCACAGGCAGCTTTCTGTTAAAAAATCTTCACTCTCATCTGTGCACTGAGACACCTTTGAAGTGGTCTGATTACTTTAAAATTTATGTCCCCTGGAAGCCACCAAAATCTCAGCATTACTCCATTCAACAGAAGGAATTCCCCTTGCTCTCTCAGAAGCCAGGTGCGAGCAGACTCCTTTGAAGTTCTCTGATTTACAGGAGGTGTCAGGTTTCACTGGGGGATTCCCCTTTCAAGCTTGAATGAGCTGCAGCTTCTGACTGAATGCTTTTATTGACAGGAGACTGTCAGTTTTAGGAGGCTGTTTGACTGACAGTCCAAACAACATCAAAGGGGATTAGCTGAGTTTGTTTGCATAAAAAACAGATGGTGCTTTTAGCTGTTAAAAGCTTTTTGACCGACAGCTCCAGGGGAGATCAAAGCCTGCATTGTTGATACAATCATTTCACGCCTCATTAAACCTGAAAAACTTCCTCTTTTCACCATATCTATTCAGTCAATCCCATTTTCTTAATACCACAGTTTCCCTTCGAGTCTCTGGCCATGTTGAGAGGTCTAAATGCTTTGTTTACATTCAATTTCAGGCTCTAGTACCTTTAACTAGCCTTCAGAATGTCAGTTCTAGGCCATTTCCAAGCATGCAGTGGCTTTGTTTGTTTTTCTTCCCCTTCACAGTTGAGTTTTGTTCTGAAAACTTTGGCTTTTATATTAGTGGGTCTTCTTCAATCTTTTATGCTGGAATGGCATGGGTGCACCCGAGGTTGCTTAAGAGGTTGGCACTATTCCCCTTCCACCGTGGCAGGGGGCATCTTCCCCAGCCAGGGTGGCACTGTCAAGGGTAAGACCTGAAGGCTGACAGGATCTTTGGTGATCCCAAATCATAAACATCAAGACTGACCCTCCAGTGCTGTACTGAAGGAGCAAGGAATGTTTCTCAGATAAAAGATCAAGGTCCCCCTCTGCCCACACAGGTGGATGTAAATAATGTCAGGGCATCTTTTTAATAAGGGGGGTGGGGGAGTTTACCGAAGTATACCCAAGACCAATGTTTATCCTTCAAATCAACATCATAAGAAATAAATTATTGGTCATTATCCCATTGCTGTTCATGGGAGTTTGAGGAGTACAACTTAGCTGCTGCATTTGCTACATTACAACAGTAGCAATGCTTCAAAAAGAACTTTGAAAAGTCTGACGGTCATGAAAAGCGCGATATAAATGCAAGTCTTTCTTTTTAAAAATTGTACAGGCTGGTGGGGAAATCTACACAATTAATACCTCGATCTTTCATAAAGGGAGGAATTGGTTGTTGAATGAGCTGTTAAATAAAATTTCAGAACTGCTGCAAATCTAAGACAAATAAAAATTAAGTTCAAAACTGAAGCAAGTGGGTTCATCTTTACAACAATATTAAACTGGAGTTTAAATCAGATGTGAAGGACCAAAGTAAATCCTCTGCCAGGAAATCACAGTCCACTGCCTGACAGTAGGCTACATTTACATTAAACCTGCAAAAGTGACAATGTCATTCTGCAGTGCAATCCTACAGCAGTAAATACATACTTAAACAGGATGCAGAGACCAAACACATATGCAGTCTCCAGAATGTTTCCATATTAAACATTTTTGGAATCTATGCTAATGTCAGCTTAGATTATTGAGTTATGATTACCAACATTAAAACAGAACCATGGTCACCATGAGCAGCCCCTTCCAAATTGGGCCATCTGGCTTGGCACCACCCCTCCAGGCTCCACCCCATAAGCCATAGGGCCAGGCTGGCACAAAGGGCACCACCCCTTGCCCTCAACCTCCCCAGGGGGCCTCAATGGCCTCCAGTTCTACCAGAGAGGCCAACACAACTGTTTCCTGCTCACGGGGAGCGGGTGTTTTCCTCGCCGAAGAGAACCTCACCCGGCGAAGCCATAAAGGCAAGTGAGCCTGGACGATTGAGCGCTGGACTCACTAAACAGATGGAAATTACGTTTAACATGAATTTAATTTACTCAGCCTCTCACCAGAAACGGGCGAGGGGCTTACCACACTAGAAATCCAGTTCCAGTAAAGTCAAGAGAGCCGAGAAATCGGATGTGATGCTGATTTCTCAGCTGCTCTGCCCATCGATGGGTGGAGCTAGCCAGTAAAATCATGGCCAATGTTATTTTCAATTAATCCACTATTTTTAAAATGTGTTAAAATATTACACCATAATTATTGTAATGTTGCAACCTATTTAAAGCTATAACTTACAGGGGGAGCCTGGTGTACCTTCCATGTAGTTGCAAACATTAAACAAGCAATCTAAAATATCTGTCGCTGAAATTTTTGATCAATGCTGACAGCCTATCTCAATGAAGAGAACAATTCTCTATAGATTAAACTCACTGGACCTTCAGAATGCACTCAAAAGGTTAGATCTTAACGACGTGCTCCCGGTTCAGCAGTGAACTGTTCTCTTGTATGAACTACTTCAACTATGGTACAGATTTTACTTTAAAATTGCACAATAGCTCGAGGGAATACAGCCTTAAAACAAGCATACCAGATCAGTCAGTGTTACCAAACTGCTAAGATTTCTACACATACAAATAGGTCCACACTTTGGGTGACCATCAGAACTGTAAACTGAGGCAATCTAACATACTGCAGGCCACAAATGTCTCATGGCTTTGTAACCACAGAAACAAAAGCTTCACAATGTTATGCTCCAATAGCCTGAATGCAACTTAATGCATAGGAACCACATAATCTTGACCTCATTTTGATATTAAAGCCACTTACTCTGGAAAACACCATTTAAATCAGAACTATATGGAACAGACAATAGAATTATAGCTATTCTAAAAGCAACAGTCACATACAAGATCATTCCCCAGAGTCATAACCATATCTAAAATTGTATAAATATATATATTTTTTAAAAATCAAATTCATGCCAGTATCATTTTTCCAGTTTACACCGAGGATACAAGGACTGGAGAAAATTGAAAGTGAAAAGCAAAATCACTGACATTCCAGTAAAACAAACATTGAAGTGACCAAAGCAGCAAATATGGTCACATACAAAGGGAATGATTTATCAAAAGTATTATTCATAAACAACAGCTTCAGGGTGCAAATTATTCCAGGTTAAAGGAATGAATGGAAATAGGCTTGAATTACTCCACCCCTTGTCTTAAATAGCAATCATTAATGACTAAGGCCAATACAAATAACAGACTTGTTTTCTGTATGTCAGCAGACCATTTACTTATTGATAAAGAAAAAGACAACACCCCCTATTGTAATTCTGAATTGACTGAAATCATTAGCCAAAATGCTGAGTTAAAATTTTAAGAGATCACCTCATCGGCAGAGTTCTGAACAAACTAAGCTGCCCCTAAAGATGGTTGATCACTGACGAGAGGTCAATGAGCAAGCTTTTGCAAAATTAGCACTGCTTGAACATTGAGGCAAGGATTCTGAGGGGTTTATATTTAATCACACGCCTGAAAAGCCAGTGGCAATCCTTTCATCAATGGTATCAGAACGCATCACATGGCAACTCTTAAGAACCAGACTATAGAAAGGCTCGTCAGTTCACACAACTAAAAGCTGCTAATATTCATGCAATTTGTTTGTTCCAACCGATTTAGTACAAGAAACCGCACTGATTCGAGGGAGGGCATGATGTAATCCATTCCATCTTGATACCATGGCAAAAACAGATCAGCTCAAGCAAAGGCTGAGAGTACTGTGTACAGTTTTGGTCACCCTGTTGTAAGAAAGACGTTGATAAACTTGAATGAGTGCAAAGATGATTTACGAGGATGTTGCCAGAACTAGTGGGCCTGAGTTATAGGGAGAGGTTGGCCACGCTAGGATTTATTCCTTGGAATGTAGGAGAACAAGGGGTGACTTTATTGAGATGTATAAAATCATGAGAGGCATAGATAGGATGAACAGTCTTTTTACCAGGTAAAGGGAATTGAAAACTAGAAGGCACAGGTTTAAGTTGAGAGGAGAAAGATTTAAAAGGGACCCGAGGGGCAACGTCTTCATGAGAATGATGTGTATATGGAATGAGCTGCCAGAGAAAGTGGTTGAGGCAGGTACAATAGCAACATTTGAAAAGTATTTGGATAAGTACATAGGTGGGAAAGGATTAGAGGGATATGGGCCAAATGCAGGCAATTAGGACTAGCTGGGAGGGCACCACGGTCGGCATGGACCGGTTGGGCCGAAGGGCTTGTTTCCATGCTGTATTGCTCTATGATTCTATAACTCCTGAATAGTCCTATCATATAATAAGCTGATCTTTCTCTTCACCCTATCTGTAACTGCGACACTATATTCTGCAACCTTTCCTTTTCCCCTAGATACTTCAATAAATGGTATGTTTTGCATGTACAGCACACATGAAATTCACTGTATCCCAGTACGTGTGATAATAAATCAAATCAATCACATCGTAGTCTGTGTCTTTTATATAAATGACAAATAATAGGAGACCTAACACAGATCACTATGGTATGCTATTGTACTCTGGCTTCCAGTCACGAAAGCAACCTTCTGTCATCACTCTCTGTCTCCTACAACTGAGCCAATTTTGAATCCACTTTATCAATGTACACTGCATCCCATGCGCATTTTCCTTCTTTATAAGTCTCCCATGTGGGACCTTGTCAAAGGCTTTGCTGAAATCCATATAAACTACATCAACTGCACTATCCTCATCTGCACACTTGGTTACCTAGTCAAAAAATTCAAATTTGTTAGGCATGACCTCCCCCTGACGAAACCATGCTGACTATCCCTGATCAAGCCTTGCCTCTCCAAATGGATATAGACGCTCTCCTTCAGAATTTTCTCCAGTCGTTTCCCTACCACTGACATGAAGCTAATGGTATGTAGGCTTATCTCTACAACACTTCTTAAATAGTGGAACCACATTAGCTATCCTTCAGTCCTCTGGCATCTTCTGTGGCCAGAGAGGAATTGAAAATTTAGGTCAGAGCCCCTGCAATCTCCTCCCTTGCCTCCCACAGCAGCCTGGGACACAATTCATCCGGACCTGGAGAGTTGTCCACTTTGAAACCTGCCAGCACCTCCAAAACCGTGTCCTACCCTATTTGCTCAAAAACCTTACAGCCACCCTCCCTGAATTACATACCATTGTCCTCATTCTCTTGGGTGAAAAGGATGTGAAGTATTCATTCAACACTCTACCAACGTCCTCTGGCTCCACCCACTATTGCCACCTTGGTTCTTAATGGGCCACAAGACATAGGAGCAGAATTAGGCCACTCAGCCCATTGAGTCTGCTCCGCCATTCAATCATGGCTGATATTTTTTCTCATCCCCATTCTCCTGCCTTTTCCCCATAACCCCCTTATTAATCAAGAACCTATGTATCGCTGTCTTAAAGACACTCAATGACCTGGCCTCCACAGCCTTCTGCGGCAAAGAGTTCCACAGATTCACCACTCTCTGGCTGAAGAAATTCCTCCTGATCTGTATTAAAGGATCGTCCCTTTCGCCTGAGGTTGTGCCTTCTGGTTCTAGTTTTTCCCACTAGTGCAAACATCCTCTCCATGTCCACTCTTCCAGGCCTCGCAGTATCCTGCAAATTTCAATAAGATCCCCCCTCATCCTTCTAAACTCCAAGAAGTACAGACCCAGAATCCTCAACCGTTCCTCATACGCCAAGCTCTTCATTCCAGGGATCATTCTTCTGAACCTCCTCTGGACCCTTTCCAAGGCCAGCACATCCTTCCTTTGATATGGGGCCCAAAACTGCTCACAATACTCCAAATGGGGTCTGACCAGAGCCTTATAGAGCCTCAGAAGTACATCCCTGCTCTTGTATTCTAGCCCTCTCGACATGACTACTAGCATTGCATTTGCCTTCCTAACTGCCTTCTGAACCTGCACGTTAACCTTAAGGGAATCTTGAACAAAGACTCCCAAGTCCCTTTGTGTTTCTGATTTCCTCAGCATTTCCCCATTTAGAAAATAGTCTATGCCTCTATTCCTCCTTCCAAAGTACATAACCTCTCACTTTGCCACATTGTATTCCATCTGCCACTTCTTTGCCCACTCTCCTAACCTGTCCAAGTCCTTCTTCAGCCCTTCAAATATAATTGTTCTTCATTTTCCACTATGGCTAGGCCAGCATTTGTTGCCCATCCGTACTTACCTCAAAGTGATGAGCTACCTTTTAAACCAGTGCAGTCCATGTGGTGTAGGTACACCCACAGAGCTGTTTGGGAGGAGTTCCAGGATTTTGACTCAGCGACATTGAAGGATCGCCAATACAGTTCCAAGTCAGGATGGTGTGTGGTTTGGAGGGGACTTGCAGGTGGGGTGTTCTCCTGCATCTGCTGCTCTTGGTCTTCTAGGTGGTAGAGGTTGTGGGTTTGGAAGGTGCTGTGAATTGAGCCTTGGTAATTTGCTGCTATGTATCTTGTAGATGGTCAATACTGCTGTCGGTGATGGAGCAAAACTAGGCAGAATTTTTCCACCCCACTGCGCTGATTGAGTAGGAGGCCAGTGATAGAATTTAATTTAATTTAATTAATGAGTTGGGTGCTAGGCTAAAAAGAAAGATTCTACAGTTGAACGCGTGGCTAAAGGACTGGTGCAAGAGGGAGGGTTTTAAATTCATAGATAACTGGGAAATCTTCAAGTCAGGATGGCAACTGTACAGAAAGGATGGGTTACACCTTAACTGGAAGGGAGCAAATATCCTGGCTGGGAGTTTTGCTAGAGTGTTTCGGCAGGATTTAAACTAGTGTGGCAGGGGGGTGGGGAACAAAACAGGAGGTCAGTAAATACTGAGGCTGGGGTCGAGCTGGGGGCCAGGACAAGGCTAGCTAAGAAGAGGAGCACTCTGGAGGAGGAGGACCTGACTGGGCCTGGAGGTCTAGAGTGCATCTGCTTCAATGCGAGGAGTGTAACGGGTAAAACAGACGAACTTAGGGCCTTAATGCTTGTGCGGAATTTGGATGTGGTTGCGGTGACGGAAACTTGGTTAAAAGGACAGGACTGGCAGCTGAATATTCCGGGGTATAAGTGTTTTAGGCGAGACAGAGGAGGGGCTAAAAAAGGTGGGGGAGTAGCGATATTAGTTAAGGAGCGTATTACCGCGGTACAGAGGGTAGACAACTTAGAGGGGTCATGTACTGAGTCGCTGTGGGTGGAACTCAGAAACAGGAAGGGTGCAGTCACTATGCTGGGGGTGTACTTCAGACCACCCAACAGCCCACGGGAAGTGGAGGAAAGGATATGTCAGGAGATTCTGGATAGGTGCAGAAAAAATAGGGTTGTTGTAGTGGGGGACTTCAATTTCCCTGGCACAGACTGGAAAGTGCTTAGAGCTGGGGGACCGGACGGGGAGGAATTTATAAAATGCGTACTGGAAGGTTCTTTGGAACAGTATGTAGATAGCCCGACTAGAGAGGGGGCTATACTGGACCTAGTTCTGGGAAATGAGCCCGGTCAGGTCGTCAAAGTTTCGATAGGGGAACATGTGGCAAATAGTGACCACAACTCTGTTAACTTTAGGATAGTAATGGACAAGGATGAGTGCTGTCCTACGGGCAGGGTGCTAAATTGGGGGAAGGCTGACTATAGTCGGATTAGGCAGGAATTGGTGGATGTTGATTGGGAGAGGATGTTCGAGGGTAAGTCCGCGTCTGGCATGTGGGAGTCTTTTAAGGAACTATTGATAAGGCTGCAGGATAGGCATGTGCCTGTAAAAAGGAAAGATAGGAAAGGTAGGATTCGAGAGCCGTGGACAACCAGGGAAATTGAGGATCTGATTAAAATGAAAAGGGAGGCGTACGTTAAGTCCAGGCAACTGAAAACAGATGGAGCTCTGGAGGAATACAGAGAGAGTAGGAAAGATCTCAAACGGGGAGTTAGAAGGGCAAAAAGAGGTCACGAGATGTTCTTGGCAGGCAGGATTAAGGAGAATCCTAAGGCATTCTATTCATACGTTAGGAACAAAAGCGTTGTCAGGGAGAAAATCGGACCTCTCAGGGACAAAGGAGGGGAATTATGCTTAGAACCCAAGGGAATAGGGGAGATCCTAAATGAATACTTTGCATCGGTATTCACGAAGGAGAGGGGCGTGTTAACCGGGAGTGTCTCGGAGGGAGGTGTTGACCCGTTAGAGAAAATCTCCATTACAAGAGAGGAAGTGTTAGGTTTTTTAGGGAACATTAAAACTGACAAAGCCCCAGGGCCTGATGGCATCTATCCTCGACTGCTCAGGGAGACGAGAGGTGAAATTGCTGGGCCTCTGACGGAAATCTTTGTCGCTTCTTTGGACACGGGTGAGGTCCCTGAGGATTGGAGGATAGCGAATGTGGTCCCGTTGTTTAAGAAGAGTAGCAGGGATAACCCAGGACATTATAGGCCGGTGAGCTTGACGTCCGTGGGAGGGAAGTTGTTGGAGAGGATTCTTAGAGACAGGATGTATGTGCATTTAGAACGGAACAATCTCATTAGTGACAGACAGCATGGTTTTGTAAGAGGGAGGTCGTGCCTTACAAATTTGGTGGAGTTTTTTGAGGAAGTGACAAAAACGGTTGACGAAGGAAGGGCCGTGGATGTCGTCTATATGGATTTCAGTAAGGCATTTGACAAAGTCCCACATGGCAGGTTGGTTAAGAAGGTTAAGGCTCATGGGATACAAGGAGAAGTGGCGAGATGGGTGGAGAACTGGCTTGGCCATAGGAGACAGAGGGTAGTGGTCGAAGGGTCTTTTTCCGGCTGGAGGTCTGTGACCAGTGGTGTTCCGCAGGGCTCTGTACTGGGACCTCTGCTATTTGTGATATATATAAATGATTTGGAAGAAGGTGTAACTGGTGTAATCAGCAAGTTTGCGGATGACACGAAGATGGCTGGAATTGCGGATAGCGAAGAGCATTGTCGGGCAATACAGCAGGATATAGATAGGCTGGAAAATTGGGCGGAGAGGTGGCAGATGGAATTTAATCCGGATAAATGCGAAGTGATGCATTTTGGAAGAAATAATGTAGGGAGGAGTTATACAATAAATGGCAGAGTCATCAGGAGTATAGAAACACAGAGGGACCTAGGTGTGCAAGTCCACAAATCCTTGAAGGTGGCAACACAGGTGGAGAAGGTGGTGAAGAAGGCATATGGTATGCTTGCCTTTATAGGACGGGGTATAGAGTATAAAAGCTGGAGTCTGATGATGCAGCTGTATAGAACGCTGGTTAGGCCACATTTGGAGTACTGCGTCCAGTTCTGGTCGCCGCACTACCAGAAGGACGTGGAGGCATTGGAGAGAGTGCAGAGAAGGTTTACCAGGATGTTGCCTGGTATGGAGGGTCTTAGCTATGAGGAGAGATTGGGTAGACTGGGGTTGTTCTCCTTGGAAAAACGGAGAATGAGGGGAGATCTAATAGAGGTGTACAAGATTATGAAGGGTATAGATAGGGTGAACAGTGGGAAGCTTTTTCCCAGGTCGGAGGTGACGTTCACGAGGGGTCACGGGCTCAAGCTGAGAGGGGCGAAGTATAACTCAGACATCAGAGGGACGTTTTTTTACACAGAGGGTGGTGGGGGCCTGGAATGCGCTGCCAAGTAGGGTGGTGGAGGCAGGCACGCTGACATCGTTTAAGACTTACCTGGATAGTCACATGAGCAGCCTGGGAATGGAGGGATACAAACGATTGGTCTAGTTGGACCAAGGAGCGGCACAGGCTTGGAGGGCCGAAGGGCCTGTTTCCTGTGCTGTACTGTTCTTTGTTCTTTGTTTGGGGGGTGGGGGGAGAAAGAAAACAGGGCGCATGCCTGGCAGTCTGCAGACGGCTTCCCTGGTGAACCCCCCACCCCGCCCCCCCCCCCCCCCCCCCCCCCCCACCCCACATGAAACTCCTGACAGCCAAAAGAATTGACAGCATCGGAAAATCAGGGTCGCTTTCTGAAGAAAATGGTGTGAGACATTCCACTTTTCAGACTTTTGTGACACTTAAAATTTTGACGGGAAATTTCCACCCTTAATGTTTAAGGTGGTGGGTAGGCTGCCAATCCAGCAGGGTGCTTTGACCTGGATGGCATTGAGATTGAGTGTTGTTGTTGTTGGAGCTGCAGGCGAGTAGAAAGTATTCCTACTCACTCCTGATTTGTGCCTTGTAGATGGACAGGTTTTGGGGAGTCAGGTGAGTTACTCTCTGCCAATTTCCATACTCTGTCCTGCTCGGGTTGCCATATGAAGCACCTGATGAAGGAGCAGCACTCAGAAAGCTCGTGATATCAAATAAACCTGTTGGACTTTAATCAAGTTGGACTTTAAGTCCACATCAGGACTTTAACCTGGCATTGAGAGACTTTTAACTGTGCCCACCCCAGTCCAACGTTGGCTTCTCCACATTAAAATAAACTGTACATGAATGAGGGCAACAATAAAATATAAAGTGGAAGTAAAAGGACATTGCTGTTTTAATCCTTTCACACCTATTACAATGACATTTAAGTGTTTCAACAAACTCCGATTACTGTCTGGGAAAATTATATCGACCAAAGCTATCAATTATTGCTAATTCTGCTCCTTCAATCACAGGACAGTTTTAGTGCCTGGATTTAATCACTGTTATCTTTTTACACAGATTTAAAATATGCAGCAGAAACAGAGTATACTGCAACAGAGTTTAATACTATGACTGTTCATCTCTCAGCTGTACATTTTTCAGACTGCTGCCCTGGCTCCTGTTATTTTAAACTTTGTTTCTTTCAGAAACTAAATGCAACCACATTACAAGCTAGCTAAAAGTTAGAAGTTAAGTAGTATTTACAACCAATCCTGGCTGTAATTTTCCAAAGTACTTTGACTCCATTCATATCGTGATAAGAGGCAATTCTTACTTGGCAAACCAGAATTCAAAACAATGATCATTTTGAATGCTCCTGTTCCACCCACTCAAGTCAGGCCAGCTGTTCTCATTATATGATAAAGGAGTGATAAATAGCTACATTTTCCCTTTGTGTCTGCTTAATTTGATTGTCATTAATCAATAGAGGAAGCCAAAATTATTGAGCAACTTGCAACTAGAAATTTATTGTGGGGAAAAAAAATTTGAAGAAGTTTGATACAAGCTGAAAAACAACTTCACGCCATGGCCTGTGCTCCTGTATGCCTGCAGAATGACACACTCATACATCTATCGTTAAAAAAATATTGAATTTAAATAAATTGTTAAAGTCTCGGGTGAAATTGGACAACAGATTCACTGGGATAGTGATGCGCAATTAACCTCTGTTTGTTTAATGTAATAAGAAGTCTAACAACACCAGGTTAAAGTCCAACAGGTTTATTTGGTAGCACAAGCCACTAGCTTTCGGAGCGCTGCTCCTTCATCAAGTAAGTGGGAGTTCTGTTCACAAACAGGGCATATAAAGACACAAATTCAATTTACAAAATAATAGTTGGAATGAGAGTCTTTACAGGTAATCAAGTCTTAAAGGTACTGAGAATGTGAGTGGAGAGAGGGTTTTAAGCACAGGTTAAAGAGATGTGTATTGTCTCCAGCCAGGACAGTTAGTGAGATTTTGCAAGCCCAGGCAAGTCGTGGGGGTTACAGGTAATGTGACATGAACCCAAGATCCCGGTTGAGGCCGTCCTTGTGTGCAGAACTTGGCTATCAGTCTCTGCTCAGCGACTCTGCGCTGTCGTGTGTCGTGAACAGAACTCCCACTTACCTGATGAAGGAGCAGCGCTCCAAAAGCTAGTGGCTTGTGCTACCAAACAAACCTGTTGGACTTTAACCTGGTGTTGTGAGACTTCCTACCGTGCTTACCCCAGTCCAACGCCGGCATCTCCACATCATGTTTAATGTAAAGCAGGCAGTATGACAACATGGTGCTGCGTGCTCATTTGAATGATGACTGTGCTGTTTGTTAGCTGCAACCATCAATGGGGAGTCTAAAATCATAACCAAACAGTCTTAAAGATAAGCTGAACCTCTTAGAGGTTCCTGGAGCAGATGTTGGCAGTCATACAGAAAGCAAATCTAGTCTGGGAAACAGCAAAGAATGTCACAACATGGGAGAGCATGGCGCCAAGGTTTTCCGATGCTGCACCAGAGGCTTTAGTGAACGAGGTGGAAAGTCAGATAGATGTCTTGTATTTAGAGGGAGTTAAGGGACACCTCCAGGCTCAAAAAGCAATGGGAGCAGATAGCCGTAGGTGGTCAATGCCAATCCAAAACACTGGACATAATGCTGCATGAAAATCAATGAGTTCATATACATGGTCAAGCTCAGTAAATGCACCATTAAATTTTGTATCTTACAATCTGCACCATGTAACCTCATACACTACTCATATCCTACCCACACCTAATCCTAGTGAAACCTTGTACTCACTCCACCTGCTTCTCTCTTTCATGCATTAACATGTAGTCAGCTCTCTTTGCATAAACACTCCTAGTGACCTCTCTCATACAACACTGGATAACCAACTGCATGATGTTGCAAGTATCGCATGAGCAATAGTTATAGTAATGAGTGATGTAGGCCATGAGGTGACAGTGACATCAATGCAGACTCTGTACACAAGGTAGGGCAAGAAGCACTCAGGAGAGATAGGGACATAGGAACAGAGGCAGCCATTCAGCCCACTGGGCCTGCTCCACCATTCAGTATGATCACAGCTAATTAGACACTTCTATGCGTTTTACCCACACTGTCCATATAATGCTTTACGTTATGGATACAATGTACACAGTGTAAATAAACCAGTTTGAAGTAACTACCCGAGTAAGGCTACAGACTAGATAAGAGACACCACATCGCCAGTATATGAGGCATTGAGCTCCAACCTGGAAAAAGCCAGATGCATAAATGTTCATGGCCACAGTTCCCTTCATAGTTACCGGCAATACAGTCCTTCGCCCTGTTCAGGAGGTTGGAGTTGTGGCTGCTACATTTGGCAGATATCAGCATGGGAAGAAAAGTGAAGCACAGTCTTATATATTGCTCTGTGGTTTAGGTCAGAGCTTCCTGAACATCCTGAGCAATTATGACCTCCAGCTGAGAACCCTTGTCCCCCTCCTTTCTCTTCCAATAGTTTGTCCTGCTCATTCTCCAGATCATACTGTATTCCAAAGAAATGTCCACTCGTCATCTATGTCTGGAAGCAACTGATTTGTCAGCAAAAAGCACTTCAGACCATAAGACGTAGTAGCAGAAGTAGGCCAATTGACCCATGAAGTCTGCACTGCCATTCAATGAGATCATGATTGATCTGATATTATAATTCTCAACTCCACTTTCCACCTTATCCCCATAACCCTTGACTCCTTACCGATTAAAAATGTGTCTCAGCTTTGAACATACTGAATGTTCCAGCCTCTGCAGTAAAGAA
The DNA here is from genome assembly GCF_964213995.1 of Mustelus asterias. NCBI lineage: Eukaryota > Metazoa > Chordata > Chondrichthyes > Carcharhiniformes > Triakidae > Mustelus > Mustelus asterias. The sequence continues at coordinate 54,792,499 of NC_135805.1, forward strand.
TTCCACAGATTCACCACCTCAGAAGAAATTCCTTCTGATCTTTCTTAATTGGGTGACCCTTTACTCTGGGATTATGCCCTCTGTTCCAGACTCTCCCACAAGAGGAAACAACTTCTGAGCATCTGTCAAGACCCCTGAGAATCCTATACTACTCAATAAGGTCACCTCTCATTCTTCTAAACTACAATGAATATAGATCAAACCTACTCAACACTCCTCCTAAGAAAATCCCTCCATATGCAGGATCAACCTAATGCACCTTCTCTGGACTGCTTCCAAAGCCAGTATACCATTCCTTAGGTAGGGAGGCCAAAACCGTTGACTGTATTCCAGGTGTGGTCTAACTAGTGCCTTGCATAGTTTTAGCAAGACTTTCCTATTTTTCATTCCCTTTGAAATAAAGGTCAACATTCTATTTGCCTTCCCTATTACCTGCTGAACTTGCATGCTAGCATTTTGTGATTTATGCACAAGAACGCCAAAATCCATCTGTACTGTAGCTTTCTGGATTAAATATTTAGCTCCTTTATTCTTCTTACATAACATCCATCTAACCTGTTTATATCCCTCTGTAGACTCCGTCATCCTCAGCACTTGCCTTTCTACCTATTTATATTCAATCCACAAACCTGGCAATAGTACATTCACTTCCCCTCGTGCAAGTCATTCATATAATGTATTCTAAATAATTGTGACCCCCACCACTGATCCCTGTGGTACTCCACTAATAACAGGTTGCCATAGAATCATAGAATCCCCACAGTGCAGGAGGCGGCCATTTGGTCCACCAAGTCTGCACCGACTCTAACAGAGTATCTTACCCACTCTATCCGTGTAACCCCACATATTTACCATAGTTAATCCTCCTAACCTAAAGATCCTGGGACACTAAGGGACAATTTAGATGGCCAATCCACCTAACCTGCACATCTTTGGACTGTGGGAGGAAACCAGAGCAACAGGAGAAAATCCATGTAGCCACGGGAAGAACATGCAAACTCCGCACAGATAATCACCCAAGCCCGGAATTGAACCCAGGTCCCTGCCACTGAAGTAGCAGTGCTAACCATGTTGCCCATAATGAAAATATCCTATGTATCTCAACTCTGTCTTCTATCAGGAAATACCAGCGTTGGATTCAGGTGGGCACAGCAAGATATCTCAACACCAGGTTAATGTCCAAGAGGCTTTTTTGGAATCACGAGCTTTCGGAGTGCTGCTCCTTCATCAGGTGAAGAGGGAAATTTGCCATGTCAGCTACAACTCTCATCAACTTTTACTGATGCACCATAGAAAGCATTCTTTCTAGTTGTACCACAGCTTGGTATGGCTCCTGAGCTGCCCAAGACCACAAGAAGCTATAAAGGGTCGTGAATGTAGCTCAGTCCATCTTGCAAACCAGCTTACCACCCATTGACTCTGTCTACACTTCCCGTTGCCTTGGCAAAGCAGCCAGCATAATTAAGGACTCCACGCAGCCCGGACATTCTCTCTGCCAACTTCTTCCGTTGGGAAAAAGATACAAAAGTCTGAGGTCACATACCAACCGACTCAAGAACAGCTTCTTCCCTGCTGCCATCAGGCTTTTGAATGGACCTACCTAACACTAAGTTGATCTTTCTCTACATCCTAGCTATGACTGTAACACTACATTCTGCACTCTCGCCTTTCCTTCTCTATGAACAGTATGCTTTGTCTGTATAGCATGCAAGAAACAATACTTTTCACGTATACTGATACATGTGGTGACATTGTCAGTTTTCCAATCCTCTGGGACTTTTCCAGAATTTAAGGATTCTTGGAAGATTAATACCAGTGCATCCACCAATTCTGTCGCTACTTCCTTTAAAATCCTAGGATGCAACCTATCATGCCAGGGGACTCATTGGCCTTCAGCCCCATTAGTTTCCCCAGTACATTTTCTCTCAGGATAGTTACTGAATCTTTTTCCTCATCCACTTTTGTCCCCTGATGATTTAGTATTTCTGGAATGTTAAGAGTGTTTTCACCGTTAAGATTGGTGCAAAGTATTCATTTAACTCCTCTGCTATTTCCTGGTTCCCCATTTTTTTTCCCCAGTCTCATTCTTGAAGAGGCCAATGTTCACTTGGCCTCTCTCTTACTTTTTATGCATCTAAAGAAGCTTTTACTGTCTGTGTTTATATTACTTCCTAGTTTAACCTCAATTTATATTCTCACTCACTTCTTTTGGTCATCATTTGTTGGTTTTTAAAACTTCTCCAATCCTCTGGCTTACCACTAATCTTTGCCACATTGTATGTTTTTTCTTTCCGTTTAATACTATCCTTAACTTCCCTGGTTGATTTACCCCCTTTCTAGAATCCTCCTTCCTTACTGGGCTATATCTTCGAGAGTCATGAACTATTTTCAGAAACATCTGCCGACCACACAAGACCTTCATTATTCACTGGTACATCTTACATTTCTATCCATTTTATTTATTTTAGACTATAGCTAGCTTAGGCTTCAGCCATCGTTATGTAAGTAGGCCCCCGAAAACCAAAATTATCCGAAATCCAAAATGCACTTGGCCCCAAGGACTTTGGGTAAAGGATACTCGACTGGTCCTGCAATGCCATTCTCACCTTGCTTTGAGACAATAGGTCTGCCTGCAAGAGGTGAAATGGAAGCCCATGATTGGGAGGGAAGCAAGTGGTCTGAGCAGAATACTTGGAAGTGAGAATCAAAGCCATCCCCACCTGCAACACCACTTCCTGTAAACTTCACCAACTTTATGTAACAGTAAAAACCTCCAAACGTTTCTACCAACTCAGCATGTAGAAATCAATCAGCATACTAGCTGGAAAATGGCTGACCATTCCTTTAAATACCACTGGTTGGTGGCCCTTCCTGCTGAATACACATTCAACTCTGTAAAGTTAAGAGAGGGTACAAGCTGGAGAATTGTTTAAAAATGGCATCACTGGAGTCCAATCAGTATTACATGATGATGTCACAATCTGCCTACTCTGCATGCCTCCAGTGCATATTCCCAGTGCTGGGTGGCACCGGTCATTTATCCTATGCTTCTGATCTTGGTCAAATTGTCAGAAGATGCACTGGCTGAAACTGGGTATCTTGAAAGTGAGAAATAAAACTGCACAATCTCTAGTAGTAGCTGGTAATTCATCTGTCATGCTAATATTACAAGATTATTGAATGATGTTAAACAGGGACTTGTATTGGTCAGGCATGTAAAGCATTACAAAGTGCATCAAGAACTTGCCTTGCCTAATATTTACTGGTCAAGGATACAAAGTCATCTTTTTGAAAACCATCAATGGATTTAATAGAGTCAATATTAAATGCACACTGCCAAGTTATTATTTCGAGGAAAAAAATCTAACCCAATTGTGCAACAGAACTAATCTTACAAAATAATTAAAGTAAAATACTGCGGATGCTGGGAACAAAACAGAAAATCTTGGAAAATCTCAGCAGGTCTGACAGCATCTGTGGGGAGAGAATAGAGCCAAAGTTTCGAGTCAAGATGACCCTTCGTCAGAGCTGATCTTACAAAATAATTACTGGCTGCAATCCTGCACTAAGACATTAGCTCCTAAAAGCAGAAAGATACTTTTGTAACAAGTTAGAATTATCCAGACAAGCTCAGCTGATTTCTCAAAACTCTGCTGACCCTTTGCAAATATATAACACTGTTGGGGTATTAAAATGGCCAGTTGAACTCAATCTCATCAAATTCTCAAGTCCATTTTGGCACGTTACTAAAATTGAGTAGGATTATAACATATTAACAGAAGCAAAGAATTGGCATAAATGGGTCTTTTTCTGATTGGCAGACAGTAACTAGTGGGGTTTCGCAGGAATCTGTGCGAGGACCCCAACCGTTCACATTATATATAAATGATTTGGAAGAGGGAAATGAATGTATAATCTCCAAATTGGCAGATGATATAAAGTTGGGTGGGAGGGTGAGCTGTGAGGAGGATGGAAAGATGCTTCAGTGTGATTTGGACAGGCTGAGTGTGTGGCATCTGCATGGCAGATACAGTATAATGTAGATAAATGTGAGGTTATCCACTTTGGTAGTAATAATAGGAAGATAGATTATTACTTGAATTATTACTTGAATGGGTGTAAATTGAGAGAGCTGGACACTCAACGAGAACTTGGAGACATCGGGCATCAGTCGCTAAAAGCAAGCACGCAGGTACAGCAGGCAGTAAAGGCAGCAAATGGTATGTTGGTCTTCACTGCGAGAGGATTTCAGTATATGGATAGGGATGTTTTGCTGCAATTGTACAGGGCGTTGGTGAGGCCACTCCTGGTGTAGTGTGTGCAGTTTTGGTGTCCTTATCTGAGGAAGGATGGCCTTGCTATAAAGGGAGTACAGCGAAGGTTTACCAGGCTGATTCCTGGGATGGCAGGTCTGTCACATGAAAGGAGACCAAGTCGGTTAGGATTATATTAAGGCAGCAGTCATAGCACTAGGTAGTAGTCATGATGTGGAGATGCCTGCGTTGGACTGGGGTAAGCACAATAAGTCTCACACCACCAGGTGAGACTTCTTACTGTGCTTACCCCAGTCCAATGCCGACATCTCCACATCATGCCTCACAGCATCAGGGATCCGGGTTCGATTCCTGGCTAGGGTCACTGTCTGTGTGGAGTTTGCACATTCTCCCCAAATCTGCGTGGGTTTCCTCCGGGTGCTCCAGTTTCCTCCCACTGTCTGAAAGACGTGCTAGTTAGGTGCATTGACCCGAACAGGAGTGTAGTAACTAGGGGAATTTCACAGTAACTTCATTGTAGTGTTAATGTAAGCCTTACTTGTGACTATTGAACAAACTTTAACTTAACTTTATAATCATTGGAGTTTAGAAGAGAGGGGGAATCACACAAACTTATAAAATTCTAGACAGAGTAGATTCAGAAAGAATGTTCCAATGGTGGGAGTGTCCGGAACTAGGGGTCATAGTTTGAAGATAAGGGGTAAACCTTTTAGAACTGATGCGAGGAGAAAGTTCTTCACCCAGAGGGTAGTGAATGTGTGGAATTCACTACCACCGAATGTAGTGGAAGCCAAAACATTTCTGATTTCAAGAAGAAATTAGATATAACTCTTGGGGCTAAAGGGGTCAAGGGATATGGGGGGGGGGGGGGGGAATGGAGGGGATCAGGATATTAAATTTGATGATCAGCCATGATCAAGATGAATGGTGGGGCAGGCTCGAAGGGTCAAATGGCCTACTCCTGCTTCTAGCTTCTATGTTTCTGTGATTAGAGACTTCGACATCTTAGTAAGTAAGAAGTCTCACAACACCAGGTTAAAGTCCAACAGGTTTATTTGGTAGCACAAGCCACTAGCTTTCAGAGCGCTGCTCCTTCATCAAGTGAGTGGGAGTTGTGTTCACAAACAGGGCATATAAAGACACAAACTCAATTTACAAAATAATGGTTGGAATGCGAGTCTTTACAGGTAATCAAGTCTTAAAGGTACAGACAATGTGAGTGGAGAGAGGGTTAAGCACAAGTTAAAGAGATGTGTATTGTCTCCAGCCAGGACAGCTAGTGAGATTTTGCAAGCCCAGTCAAGTTGTGGGGGTTACTGAATGTGACATGAATCCAAGATCCCGGTTGAGGCTGTCCTCATGTGTGTGGAACTTGGCTATCAGTCTCTGCTCAGCGACTCTGCGCTGTTGTGTGTCATGAAGGCCGCCTTGGAGAATGCTTACCCGAAGACCAGAGGCCGAATGCCCGGACCGCTGAAGTGTTCCCAACAGGAAGAGAACATTCGCGGCACGGTGGCACAGTGGTTAGCACTGCTGCCTCTCAGCGCCAGGGACCCGGGTTCAATTCTGGCCTCGGGTCACTGTGTGCGTGGGTTTCCTCCGGGTGTTCCAGTTTCCTCCCACAGTCCAAAGATGTGCAGGTTTGGGGCATTGGCCATGCTAAATTGTCCCTTAATGTCAGGGGGATTAGCAAGGTAAATGTGTGGGGTTACATGAATAGGGCCTGGGTAGGATTGTGGCTGGTACAGACTCGATGAGCCAAATGGCCTCCTTCTGTACTGTAGGGATTCTATGAATTCCTTGTATCAATTTATGTGGGCGGCACGGTAGCACAGTGGTTAGCACTGCTGCTTCACAGCTCCAGGGTCCCGGGTTCGATTCCCAGCTCGGGTCACTGTCTGTGTGGAGTTTGCACATTCTCCTCGTGTCTGCGTGGGTTTCCTCCGGGTGCTCCGGTTTCCTCCCACAATCCAAAGATGTGTGGGTTAGGTTGATTGGCCAGGTTAAAAAAAAAATTGCCCCTTAGAGTCCTGAGATGCGTAGGTGAGTGGGATTAGCGGGTAGATATGTGGGGGTAGGGCCTGGGTGGGATTGTGGTCGGTGCAGACTCGATGGGCCGAATGGCCTCCTTCGGCAAGGGGCGGCACGGTAGCACAGTGGTTAGCACTGCTGCGTCACAGCTCCAGGGACCTGGGTTCGATTCCCAGCTTGGGTCACTGTCTGTGTGGAGTTTGCACATTCTCCTTGTGTCTGCGTGGGTTTCCTCCGGGTGCTCCGGTTTCCTCCCACAGTCCAAAGATGTGCGGGTTAGGTTGATTGGCTATGCTAAAATTGCTCTTAGTGTCCTGGGATGCGTAGGTTAGAGGGATTAGTGGGAAAATATGTGGGGATATGGGGGTAGGGCCTGGGTGGGATTGTGGTTGGTGCAGACTCGATGGGCCGAATGGCCTCTTTCTGTGCTGTAGGGTTTCTAAGATTTCTAAGATTCTAAGATTCTTACCTGGCGATTGTCGAGCGGTGTTCATTCATCCGTTGTTGTAGCGTCTGCATGGTCTCCCCAATGTACCATGCCTTGGGACATCCTTTCCTGCAACGTATCAGGTAGACAACATTGGCCGAGTTGCAAGTGTATGTACCATGTACCTGGTGGATGGTGTTTTCACATGAGATGATGGCATCCATGTCGATGATTCGACGCGTCTTGCAGAGGTTGCTGTGGCAAACCTCAAACAGACCATTGTCCGCAGCAAACTACCCAGCCTTCAGGAGAACAGTGACCACGACACCACACAACCCTGCCACAGCAACCTCTGCAAGACGTGCCAGATCATCGACACAGATGCCATCATCTCACGTGAGAACACCATCCACCAGGTACACGGTACATACTCTTGCAACTCGGCCAACGTTGTCTACCTGATACGCTGCAGGAAAAGATGTCCCGAGGCATGGTACATTGGGGTGACCATGCAGACGCTACGACAACGGATGAATGAACACCGCTCGACAATCACCAGGCAGGAGTGTTCTCTTCCTGTTGGGAAACGCTTCAGTGATCACAGACATTCAGCCTCTGATCTTCAGGTAAGCGTTCTCCAAGGAGGCCTTCACGACACACGACAACACAGTCGCTGAGCAGAGGCTGATAGCCAAGTTCCGCACACGAGGATGGCCTCAAGTCACACTATCAGTAACCCCCACAACTTGCCTGGGCTTGCAAAATCTCACTAACTGTCCTGTCTGGAGACAATACACATTTCTTTAACCTGTGCTTAACCCTCTCTCCACTCACATTCTCTGTACCTTTAAGACTTGATTACCTGTAAAGACTCGCATTCCAACCATTATTTTGTAAATGGAGTTTGTGCCTTTATATGCCCTGTTTGTGAACACAACTCCCACTTACCTGATGAAGGGGCAGCGCTCAGAAAGCTAGTGGCTTGTGCTACCAAATAAACCTGTTGGACTTTAACCTGGTGTTGTGAGACTTCTTACTGTGTTTATCCCAGTCCAACGCCAGCATCTCCACATCTTAGTAAGTGACAGACTTAAACCTGAAACAATCAATTGAAGTGCTACAAAGTAGCAAAGAAATTCCCATCAGCTCTATTTTCATTGACATCCAAACATGGGTTAGGTTTTGATCCACAGAAGCTGAAGAAAGCAGAGTTTCAGGCATGCGGATGCACACATGTAAAAAGAGAATGCTCTCCAGCCTCCACACAGCTGTACGATTAATGACTAGGGAAATATTGACTAGATATTTTCTTTGTAATTGCCAAATGTCAATGTTGTCTGAAGTAACAGAATTTGTTTTCTTTCCCCTTTTGGCACCATTGTGGCAATATAATCAGGGCCTAGTTTTAAGGCTGATTAAATTGGATATCCTAAATCAAAGAATTGGGCATATTAAAATCAAACACAGTCAAACTTCGGGCAGGCCAATTATACAAATACACAAACATGTCTGGGCCTGGCCCATCAAAGATCATTGCACTCTGAGACCCAACAGGAGATCATCGCACCCCATTGAAATGCACCGGCCTATTGTTTGAAGCCCAGATCGGGTCAGACTTTCTGTCACCTAGAGTTCCTGCAGTTACCTTATCTGGCAACAGGTTACATGTAAGCAACAGCCTGGAGATGGACACCTGGGGGCAGGCCCCAGTGTTCTGTCAGGCAGACATTAAGAAACCCACTGGGTATTGGAACCCCCTCCTGGGACCTCATTGGCCGGAAACCAGAGAAGTTTCTAGAAAGGCAGGCAGGCAGGGGGATAAAGGTACACATTTCATACAAACCAGCAGCGAAGAGTCGATGAGGGAGGCGACCTTGACCATTCGGAAGATGGACCAGAGAAGGAAGGAAGCAGCTGCCATCGAGACTCACCTTCGTGACGACAGACCAGAGGGACTCAGAGAATCAAGCCTGCAGTTTAACCAAACCACCTTTGCGGGTAGTATACTTGAATCCTCTTGTTTTATGTGGGTAATTTAAGGGTTAATAGTGTTATTATTAATAAACTTATTAATAAACTTGTTGAACCTTTACTTGTGTTTGTCCATCTTGCAAATAAGGGCACCAGGGTAAAACCTTGGAGTAGCAAACTGGTCGAAAGTATTTGAAAATTTACAGGTACAATACCATCTTTGGTCGCCGTGGGGCCTTTTCACTTCAGCCAGACCTGGAGTACAGAGTTTAAGACAGCAATTACATTCCTGCTTCCATAAGACCATATGACATAGGAGCGGAAGTAAGGCCATTCGGCCCATCGAGTCCACTCCACCATTCAATCATGGCTTCCACACCTATCTGACCCTAGCAAGAGACTCTGGGCCCTGAGAAAGCATAAAGTTCTTATCCACAACTTTATTGCTCCTAAGATTGATTTTGCAATGCCCTCCTCACTGATTCCCCCATTCTCTACTCTTAATAAACACACATGTCCAAAATTCAACTGCGTCCATTCAATGTTGCACAAAGTTACATTTGGTCTCCTGTCCAACAATGGCGCCCTGTTCTTTGTCCTCATGTTAAGATGTTCACATTGTCTTATTTCATCCCTCCTCTAGCTTCTAAAAATTTGAAGTCTTCTGGTTCTTGTTACATTGTCTTCTCAGCTTGACCCATCACTGCAATCATTTCAACCTCTGTATTGATATATGTATCTCTTCCAGGTGAATTCACTAACCAAGTGCTGATCCTCAGCTGCTGAGAAATTCTTGTTAAGCCGAGTCTAATACTCTACTCCAAAAACAATTTCCCAGCAGGGATATATTGCTGGAGGTTTCATGCACAATAGCGGCATTATTATGAATGTAACATTGCATTTTATGCCCTGTAAGCTAATATATCAGAGAATGTGTTATTAATTACTTTTGTTTTTAATTATACAACACATATACTCACGTGTGTGAACTGTGTGTGGTGTGGCCATGTACAGAGTTTGTCAGGCGGTGGAACATGGAACAAAGAACTCAAGACTGAAGGCATTGAATGAACCGTGTAGTGTTGGTATAGAGAAATTGTTGAAGGTTAGTTTAGCCAAGGTACAGCTTTGCTGGAGTAGTCAGACTGTAGAAATGTTTGCATCAGGGGAAAAGCACTGACCCTTGCACTTAAAGCAAGTGAACAGGTTTTCTCGGTCAACCTCGGAGTGATAATCGTGTTAGAAATAAGGAACTGCAACTTGAGTGGTTGTGTTCACTCAAGAGTAGGGTCTAACAAGAAACTATGAACCCATTGTGTTGTAATGGAGGGACAATGCACTAATGAAGAACCAACTGAATGGGTTAAAACAGGTTTTACTTATGGCACAGGACCAGAGCCAAAAAACAGTACGTACAAAGAAAAGGGCCCACAGAGACATTTTTGCTGCAATCAGCTAGGAGTGCCGATCTGAAGTCCTGCACGGAGAGCCTGGGATAAACTCTGGTAAGCAGGGACACTAAGCATCAGGAGTACACACTATTACTTAGTTGTAGAACAAAAGGTGTACCACGTATAGTAGAAACAGGATTCAAGTTGTGGCCACTGATATCCAAAATAAAGGTCCAAACTCTTAGATCTAGTAAAGGTCCTCAAGCATGTCCATTATTATGTGTAGATGGAAGGCTGTCATCAACAAAAAAAGTAAAGTCTGACAATGTAACCTTGTAAATCCTTAAGCTAGATAATTTTCTTTACCTCATTATCAGTGCCAACGTCTAGCATCACTGGTAAACAATGTTGAGGATTCATTCCAACGCATGCTGTGTAGAGTGCTAGCTTACCCACTGGAATGCCCATTCCATAACTCCCAAGGTCACCAAGACCTAGGATACGTTCTCCATCTGTGATGACAATAGCCTGGGGGGGGGTGGAAATCCCAAAAAAGATAGTTAGAGATAACAGAAGCAAGATTTATGACAAGCTGGCACCTAAATGCTTTATCAAGAACAACAATGATATTAGATTACACAGATGCCAAGCTCCCAATCTCATCCATATGGTTGGAGAGGGGAAGTTAGAAGCAATGCAGATCACTGCTGCTCTTCTCAAAAATACTACCAGAAACCAGATATTTGGCAACTTGTCCATCCATTCAGGTGACCATGCTTTGACTGTTAGTCTACAGAAGATTACGAGGATGGAAAAGTAAACAAACACAGAAATTGTGCAGGGATATTCACCACAACTCTGACAGGAGAACCCCTTGGAATGGAATCAAAACTATTCTTTCACTGAGAATTTCAGTGGGTTAGGATGTAACTCAGCATCTCAAGGCCAAGACTGGAATTTAATTAGCAAATCAGCTTTCCAAAACCTTTTCCCTTGCAAAGTTTTAGTTACTGACTCAAGTGAAAAAGTAATTTTAGTGTTTTTTTTATTGCAAATGGAGTTATTGAACCCTGTGGTTCAATTCCTCTGACACACATCTTTACAGTTAACAGCACAGCAAAGGAAAAGTGTTCCTGATACTTGAATAAAAGTCAAATATGCAATCGTAAATAGCTCTTGGAATTTGTGACTATTGTGACACAGATTATCAATTCTGATTTAATTCTAAATTTAGAAATAAGCAATCACAAAAATTTATGACTGTGGATTTCTGTGCACCTTAAACTATAAAGTAGTCAATTATTTGATTCCAATACCAATTTAATTGCTATCAGCATTCTCCTGGTCTTCCATTATTCCTACCAACTTGTGCTTGGGTATAGTTCCATAAGATTCAGTAGCCCTCTAGTATCTCGCCTGAACGACTGCCTAGACTCATGTGTGAAAGGTAATAAGCCTTAACAGGCTATAGAAAAACTGGTCCACTGTGAACTTAATCTTGACCTTCAATAACAAACAAGTATACTTTACATCAAGGATCCTTGGAATGAGATCAGGATTGGGAATACTTGCTGATTTTTTCATTTCCCTAGCCCAGAAGATACTGAAGTTGAGTGTAGGATCACCCATTGCAACCCAGCTATTGATGGATTAGTTATCTCAGGCAAGAAATCAAACACCGACATTATTAATTCAATCGTTTCAGAAAACAGATCTGCCATCATTCTACTCGTCAATTCTGTAATTTCTCACCAACTAAACTGTGCCAAAATCATGTACAGCACAGTATTTTGAAGCACAGAAAGACCTAGTATCTCTGCACCAGGACACATACATATTTGGAACTGAATGGTCCGACTAGCGACAGAGAGCATGGTTTTGTACGAGCGAGGTCATATCTCACTAATTTGATTGAGTTTTTTGAGGTGGTGATAAAAATTAATGATGAGGGAAGGACTGTGGCAGGCTGATGCAAAAGGTTCAATCACGCGGGATCAAGGGTGAACTAGCTAGATGGATTCAGAATTGGCTTGGCCATAGAAGACAGAGGGTAGGGTGGAAGGTTGTTTTTTCTGAATGGAGGTCTATAGCCAGTGGTGTTCCACAGGGATCAGTGCTGGGACCTCTGTTGCTTGGAAATAAACTAAGCTGATCTGATTAGCAAGTTTGCAGATGATACTAAGATTGCTGGAGCTGCAGATAGTGATAAAGATTGTCAGAGAGTACAGCAGGATATAGATAGGCTAGTAAATTGGGCAGAGAAATGGCATATGGAATTTAATCCGGACAAATGCATTCTGATAGATCCAATTCAGGTGGGAGCTATAAAGTAAGTTGCAGAACCATCAGGAGCATAGAAACACTGGTCTGGGAGTACAGGTCCACAGATCCTTAAAAGTGGCAGCACAGGTGAAAAAAGTGGTGAAGAAAGCATATGCATACTTGCCTTCATCAGCCAGGCCATCGAATATAAAAGTTGGCAAATGTTCGTTATATAAAACATTGGTTAGGCCACATTTGGAATACTGTGTCCAATTCTGGTCGCCACACTACCAGAAGAACGTGGAGACTTTGGAGGGAGTACAGAAAAGGTTTACCAGGATGTTGCCTGGTATGGAGGGTATTAGCTCTGAGGAGAGATTGAATAAACTGGGATTGTTCTCCCTGGAAAGACGGAGGCTGAGGGGCGACCTGATAGAAGTTTATAAAATTATGAGGTGAACAGTTAGAAGCTTTGTCCCAGGGCAGAAATGACAATTACAAGGGGGCACAAGTTCAAGACAAGGGGAGAAAGGTTCAGTAGAGATGTGCATTTACACGGAGGGTGCTGGGAACCTGGAATGCACTGCCAAGTGAGGTAGTTGAAGCAGACACATTAGCAACATTTAAGACTTATTTGGATAGAGACATGAACAGGCAGGGAATGGAGGAATACAGGCGGTTGGTCCAGATAAGACGATGTGATCGGCGCCGGCTTGGTGGGCCGAAGGGCCTGTTTCTGTGAAGTACTGTTCTTTGTTCAGGGTCAATAAGTAGACAAAGCTACCCTGCTTGTGTGAACTTGTACTAAGTGGATTAGTAACTGTGATTCATGTGCAGATTGCCTGCCTAATCTGTAGAGTCTTGTGATGAGCATTCTCTGGACAAACCAGCAATGAGAAAAGAAGCTAAATGTTCAATACTTTTAGAATTTAATGCTGTTTCAAAAATAATGCATTCTGACATGTTAAAACAGTATTTCACTGGGCACACAACAATTCAAACATACCTGAACATCATTCTCAGGCCAAGATTTCAGTATTGTAGCAATATGTCCTCTGTCATGGATAGTAATAAAGAGACCCCTGAGAGATTAAAAATGGTTTGTTACATGGTTTTCATTAAAATTGAATTACAATTTAACTAACAAACCTCCTAAGTAGGGTGAGGTCAATCCCAAGAGATAAAAACTCCATCACTTTGAATTGGCATGCCAAGTACATAGAATGTTGCCAAGTTATTATTTTTGGTCATTACATGTTGTGTGTAGGTCAAAAACAACATGACTGTAAACCAACATAGTCCTTTACAATGACAATGTATTTGCAGACAGTGTCTATGTAATACCATTAGACAATATTCTATGCTAATTTTGTAAGAAGTGTTAAGATTTCTAGACAAGTCTGAATGAAAATGTAATCCGTGAAAGTAATTTATTTTTCTAATCAACAGGAGGTTCAAATCTGTCAGGAATAATAAAAGGTGAACAGAGATCAAAAAGCAGATAGGGCGCCATGGTCCAAGTTGTCTCCGTATACAACCAGGACAAAGCAGCCTGCTTGACTGGCATTATCTACCACCTTCAACATTCACTTCCTCCACATAGTGGCAGCAGCATGTACTATCTACAAGAAGCATGGCATCAACTCACCAAGGCTCTTTCAACAGAACCTTCCAAACCCCACAACCACTACCATCAAGAGAAACATGGGACCACCACCACCTGCAAGTTCCCCTCCAAGCCACACATCATCCCTCGAAATATATCATTCTTCCTTCACTGGCACAGAGTAAAAAATCCTGAAATTCCCTTTCTAACAGCACTGTGGGTGTTCCTGCAATGCATGGGCTGTAGCAATTCAAGAATGCAGCTCATCACCACTTTCTCAAAATAAATTAGGGATGGGCAGTAAATCCAGGTCTAACCAACAAGGCCTGTATCCCAGGAATGGAAAAAAATGGAAATAAAACACAAAACGACAAGACAAAGGTCACTTCCATTAATCCATTTCTAAACAGCATCTGGTACTTGTTTAAAAGAAACACGAGTGTTGATAAGGGGTGGAATTTTCTAAAAAAGTGATCAAGTGCGGGAAGATCGCAATCCAATTCATACCAGACATGCCAGCGCAAATTGCATGATTTTCTCACCCAAAATGGCACTTAGTCATTTTTTGGGAGGGGGTGAGTTTCACACCAGTTCTAAAAGGGGCAGAGACTAAACACACCAGCAAGCCCAACTTCAGAGATTAGGCGCTGTTTTTAAAGGACACCCCGATCTCAGTGAAATTGAAGACCCCCCAGGTCCCTCACCCTTGGCATTGTCCCCTGGCACCACCAAGCTGCAATATTTAGATATGCTAATCTGGCTCCCATCCTCTTTGGGCAGGAGCCAGATTCTGTTTGGACACAGGGCTGGGAGCATCTCAAATGGATTTCTCACTGACACCAAATGTGTTAGGCCCCTTCCCCATGATTCTCTGGCCCCAGTGCCATCTGCGCAACATAGCCAGAAAACACCCCCTTACACTGACAAATGAAAACATGCAAATACAGTACACAGTACAGTTCGCTCCTTCAGGGCCAATGCAGCATTCATATCCACTGGCACATTCTTTTGTACAGAAAGAGACTAACAATGGCAGCATGAAGTATTTGTTGTTTGTTTTTGAACATCCCAATAGCCATCAAAAACATTCAGCAGTAAATGAAATTATGAAGCATCATAGAAAGTACAAATGAAACAAAGCTGGCTTAAATACAATGACAATAACCCTGATATTTCACAGGATCTCCCAGTCCCCTACTGAATTCCTGCCAAATGTCAGTCAATATCCTGCTTCACTAGATAGAATTACAAGTTCAATGTCAAGTTATCCAAGTTTTCCATGTCTCATTTGGAAAGCTTGGACCACTGAGCTCAATTCGGTTCTATTGTCCCGCGACAAACTACTTCTAATTTCGAAACAGGCATCACAACACCTTTTTCCATTCCAGTGAACTTGCATAATTGTTAGTCATAGTTTTTAAGCATGATATGTGCAGTTCATAGCACCCATGTCAATACCTTCACGACTTAAGAATTTACTCTTTTAACAATTATTCACAAACATAATCACTATCAGATCAAAACAGTGTATTACAGAATGGTAAAACATTGATTCATACTAGCATCCCTTAGAAGGGATTTAGTGTTTATGGATAGTCATGTGTCAGTATTATCATGAATTTGATGAGATATGAGAGGAGGTCTCAGTAGCGCCAGAAGTTTTTTTAGACAAGGAACTTTGAGACAATTTAAAGTTTTCCTGGCAGCTTTCGCTAATTGCCCATTATTGATTGATTGCTTTCGCATATGCATCCTTCCCTCATCCACTTGGGATTAGGAAATTTCCATTCATTCAATCACTATTTAATTTTTAGGAATAGTAAATGTTAGCCAATCATGTGCAAGTGTGGCACATAACTATGTAGGTGTGTCCGAGATTTTTTTTCAATTTCAATCATGGACTGAATTATGTTTCAGTTTGTTTTAAAACAAAGTGAATTGAAACAGGCATTTAAGATAAAACAGTAAAGGCGTTACACATTGAAATGTGTGTTGAAATCAGGCAGACCATTTCAAGAAATATCACAGCTTGCATTAAAAGACATGCTGGTAGGTGCATTGGCCATGCTAAATTCTCCCTCAGTGTACCCGAACTGGCGCCGGAGTGTGAAAACTAGGGGATTTTTACAGTAACTTCATTGCAGTGTTAAGAACATAAGAAATAGGAGCAGGAGTAGGCCATCTCGCCCCTCGAGCCTGCCCCGCCATTCAATAAGATCATGGCTGATCTGAAGTGGATCAGTTCCACTTACCCGCCTGATCCCCATAACCCCTAATTCCCTTACCGATCAGGAATCCATCTATCCGTGATTTAAACATATTCAACGAGGTAACCTCCACCACTTCAGTGGGCAGAGAATTCCAGACATTCACCACCCTCTGAGAGAAGAAGTTCCTCCTCAACTCTGTCCTAAACTGACCCCCCTTTATTTTGAGGCTGTGCCCTCTAGTTCTAGCTTCCTTTCTAAGTGGAAAGAATCTCTCCACCTCCACCCTATCCAGCCCCTTCATTATATTATAGGTCTCTATAAGATCCCCCCACAGCCTTCTAAATTCCAACGAGTACAAACCCAATCTGCACAGTTTCTCCTCATAATCAACACCCCTCATCTCTGGTATCAACCTGGTGAACCTTCTCTGCACTCCCTCCAAGGCCAATATATCCTTCCGCAAATAAGGGGACCAATACTGCACACAGTATTCCAGCTGCGGCCTCACCAATGCCCTGTACAGATGCAGCAAGACATCTCTGCTTTTATATTCTATCCCCCTTGCGATATAGGCCAACATCTCATTTGCCTTCTTGATCACCTGTTGCACCTGCAGACTGGGTTTTTGCATCTCATGCACAAGGACCCCCAGGTCCCTTTGCACAGCAGCATGTTGTAATTTTTTTCAATTTAGATAATAATCCAATTTGCTATTATTTCCTCCAAAGTGAATAACCTCGCATTTGTCAACATTATACTCCATCTGCCAGATCCTCGCCCACTCACTCAGCCTGTCCAAATCTCTCTGCAGACCTTCTATGCCCTCCACACGATTCACTTTTCCACTTATCTTTGTGTCGTCTGCAAACTTTGTTACCCTACACTCAGTCCCCTCCTCCAGATCGTCTATATAAATGGTAAATAGTTGAGGCCCCAGGACCGATCCCTGCGGCACACCGCTAGTTACCATCTGCCAACCAGAAAAGCACCCGTTTATTCCGACTCTCTGCTTCCTGTCGGATAGCCAATCCCCAATCCACGCTAACACCCTACCCCCAACTCCGTGTGACCCAATCTTCTTCAGCAACCTTTTGTGAGGCACCTTATCAAACGCCTTTTGGAAATCCAAAAACACAGCATCCACCGGTTCCCCTCCGATAACCGCACAAGTCACATCTTCATAAAAATCCAACATGTTCGTCAAGCACGACTTTCCCCTCATGAATCCATGCTGCGTCTGCTTAATCGAACCATTCTTATCCAGATGGCCTGCTATTTCTTCTTTAATGATGGATCCCAGCATTTTCCCAACGACAGACGTTAAGCTAACCAGCCTGTAATTACCCGCCTTTTGTCTATTGCCTTTTTTAAACAGCGGCGTAACATTAGCCGTTTTCCAATCCGCCAGCACTAGCCCAGAATCCAACGAATTTTGATAAATAACCACTAACGCATCCGCTATTACCTCTGACATTTCTTTCAGTACCCTGGGATGCATTCCATCCGGGCCCGGGGACTTGTCCACCTTCAGTCCTGTTAGTCTACCAAGCACTGCCTCCCTGGTAACATTAATTGTATTGAGTACCTCTCCTCCTACCAACCCTCTATCGTTAATATTCGGTAAACTATTTGTGTCTTCCACCGTGAAGACCGACACAAAAAAACTTATTTAAAGTTTCAGCCATTTCCTCATTTCCCACTATTAAATCCCCCCTCTCGTCCTCCGAGGGTCCAACATTCTCTTGCCACTCTATTCCTTTTCATATATTTGTAAAAGCTTTTACTATCATTTTTTATATTTAGAGCTAGCCTAGCTTCATAACCTATCTTTCCTTTCTTTATCGCTTTCTCAGTTGTTCTTTGTTGTTTCTTAAAGTTTTCCCAATCTTCCGATTCTCCACTATTTTTGGCCACTCTGTACGCATCGGTCTTTAATTTAATACTCTCCTTAATTTCCTTCGTTATCCACGGCTGGTTATCCCTTTTCTTACAGTCCTTCTTTATCACCGGAATATATTGTTGCTGAGTATTGAAAAGGATCTCCTTAAAAATCCTCCACTGTTCCTCAGATGTCCTACCTACCAGTCTGTTCTCCCAGTCCACCTTAGCCAATTCAGCCCTCATCCTATCGTACTTCCCTCTGTTCAAACAGAGGACACTGGTATGGGACACTACTTTCTCCTCTTCCATTTGTACCAGAAATTTGACCATATTGTGATCACTTGACCCAAGAGGGTCCTTCACAAGAACATCCTTAATTCTACCCACCTCGTTACACATTACCAGATCTAAGATAACTCGTTCCCTCGTCGGTTCTGTAACATACTGTTCAAGGTAACTATCCCGACAGCATTCTAAGAACTCTTCCTCCATCCCACCCCTTCCAACTTGAGTCAGCCAATCAATATGCAGGTTGAAGTCCCCCATGATTATTGCCGTTCCATTTTTGCATGCATCCATTATTTGCTTGTTTATAGCCCTCCCCACCTCAACATTATTATTTGGGGGCCTATAGACCATGCCTACTAGTGTCTTTCTCCCCCTACTATTCCTTATCTCTACCCATAATGATTCCACGTTTTGTTCCTTAGAGCCTATGTCATTCCTCAGTACTACCCTGATATTATCTTTTATTAACAGAGCTACCCCACCACCTTTTCCTTCCTGTCTATTCTTCCTAAATGTCTGATACCCCTGGATATTCATCTCCCAGTCCTGGTCTCCCTGCAGCCACGTTTCTATAATGGCCACTAGATCATACCCATTTGTGCTGATTTGCACCATCAACTCATTAACTTTGTTCCGAATGCTTCATGCATTCAGGCAAAGTGTCTTTATTCCAGCTTTTATCTGGACCCGATTTGATGAAATGCTATCAACCTCTCCCTCACCCTCTACTCCTTTAACTACTTGAATGCCCTCATTCACTTGCACTCGCTCCCTCTCTTCTAATTTGTAATTCCTCTTACCTCTGCACCCTCCCCCGCATATATTAGTTTAAAGCCCTATCTACAGCCCTAGTGATACGATTCGCTAGGACTCTGGTCCCCGCACGGTTCAAACGGAGACCATCCCATCTATACAGGTCCCAATGTAATGTAAAATGTTAATGTAAGCCTACTTGTGACACTAATAAAAAAACTTTATAAACAAAAACTGATCCAATTGGGCAAATCATCTCAGCCTGCATTCACCAGCCAAGAAAAGCACTTGTGTTTTTCACCAACACTTGTGTATGGAGTCAGTAGAGATGGGCGAGGTGATGAATGAATACTTTTCTTCAGTGTTCACCAAGGAGAGGGGCCATGTTTTTGAGGAAGAGAAGGTGTTACAGGCTAATAGGCTGGAGGAAATAGATGTTCTGAGGGAGGATGTCCTGGCAGTTTTGAATAAACTGAAGGTCGATAAGTCCCCTGGGCCTGATGAAATATATCCTAGGATTCTTTGGGAGGCAAGGGATGAGATTGCAGAGCCTTTGGCTTTGATCTTTGGGTCCTCACTGTCCACGGGGATAGTGCCAGAGGACTGGAGAATGGCGAATGTTGTTCCTCTGTTTAAGAAAGGAAATAGAAATGACCCTGGTAATTATAGACCGGTTAGTCTTACTTTGGTGGTTGGTAAATTGATGGAAAAGGTCCTTCGGGATGGGACTTACGACCATTTAGAAAGATGCGGATTAATCCGGGATAGTCAGCACGGATTAGTGAAGGGCAAGTCGTGCCTCACAAATTTGATTGAATTTTTTGAGGAGGTAACTAAGTGTGTTGATGAAGGTAGGGCAGTTGATGTCATATACATGGATTTTAGTAAGGCGTTTGATAAGGTCCCCCATGGTCGGCTTATGATGAAAGTGAGGAGGTGTGGGACAGAGGGAAAGTTGGCCGATTGGATAGGTAACTGGCTGTCTGATTGAAGACAGAGGGTGGTGGTGGATGGAAAATTTTCGGATTGGAGGCAGGTTGCTAGCGGAGTGCCACAGGGATCAGTGCTCGGTCCTCTGCTCTTTGTGATTTTTATGAATGACTTAGGAGGGGGCTGAAGGGTGGATCAGTAAATTTGCTGATGACACCAAGATTGGAGGAGTAGTGGATGAGGTGGAGGGCTGTTGTAGGCTGCAAAGAGACATAGATAGGATGCAAAGCTGGGCTGAAAAATGGCAAATGGAGTTTAACCCTGATAAATGTGAGGTGATTCATTTTGGTAGGACTAATTTAAATGTGGATTACAGGGTCAAAGGTAGGGTTCTGAAGACTGTGGAGGAACAGAGAGATCTTGGGGTCCATATCCACAGATCTCTAAAGGTTGCCACTCAAGTGGATAGAGCTGTGAAGAAGGCCTATAGTGTGTTAGCTTTTATTAACAGGGGGTTGGAGTTTAAGAGCTGTGGGATTATGCTGCAACTGTACAGGACCTTGGTGAGACCGCATTTGGAATAGTGTGCGCAGTTCTGGTCACCTCACTATAAGAAGGATGTGGAAGCGCTGGAAAGAGTGCAGAGGAGATTTCCCAGGATGCTGCCTGATTTGGAGGGTAGGTCTTATGAGGAAAGGTTGAGGGAGCTAGGGCTGTTCTCTCTGGAGCGGAGGAGGCTGAGGGAAGACTTAATAGAGGTTTATAAAATGATGAAGGGGATAGATAGAGTGAACGTTCAAAGACTATTTCCTCGGGTGGATGGAGCTATTACAAGGGGGCATAACTATAGGGTTCGTGGTGGGAGATACAGGACGGATATCAGAGGTAGGTTCTTTACGCAGAGAGTGGTTGGGGTGTGGAATGGACTGCCTGCAGTGATAGTGGAGTCAGACACATTAGGAACATTTAAGCGGTTATTGGATAGGCACATAGAGCACACCAGGATGATAGGGAATGGGATAGCTTGATCTTGGTTTCAGATAAAGCTCGGCACAACATCGTGGGCCGAAGGGCCTGTTCTGTGCTGTACTGTTCTATGTTCTAAAACAGTACACAAAGTTAGTCTATGTTCTAAAACACAGAAACAATGGGAGAGTGTGGGATCTAGGGAGAAGAAGGGGTAGCCCATTTAATTGACACAAGTCTACTGGCAAATCACTAATAGGCTGGTAGTGCAAACTACTATCTGCTCCTGGTTGCATACACAGCAGAAAGAAACACACCAGTCATTTTGAATAGAGGATTGTGAAGCAAAGCTTTTCGCCCATTTAGTAGGCTAAAATTAAAGGCCATTAATTTTTCCTATTTGTACTCTGAAGGAATAAAATTTGCATAAACTAGGTCAGTGATGGTATATTTCAGGCACATAGTATGTTCAATTTTCAATGCGCGAATTAACATTGAACTAATAATGGCATTTCCTATGACTATAGGGGTGATGTTATTTGACTAGTAATCCGGAGTCATGGACTAAAAATCTAGTTAAACCAAATTCAATCCTTAGCATGCCACTATGAAATTGAACTCTGAAGAAAAGGAGGAGTTTAGTTGAGAAATTGCACAGCTTGGGGCCCAAGTGGGACACACAGGAGGGTGAATTTAGAGGAATGCAAAGCGTGGAATTTTCCATTCTGGAGACCAAGTCCAGTGGCAGGCAGGAAGGTTGGCATGACTCCACTGAGAGAGGTGAACACGTGCAATCTTCTGTTTCCCAGCTCATTAATTATGCATCAATGAGGAGCTCGGCGAATCTTGTGTCACCCACAATTTCCTCATTGGATCGAAGGTCCAGGCACCATATCCAAAAGGCACCTGAGCACACATTCATTCATTGCAGGCCAGGAGCTCCACACTACACCTCCAGAGTCTTTGTGGCCAAAGTTCATAGTGGGAAGATCACTGATGTGAACAACTACATTTCAGGACATAAGAGGATACCTCCGGCATTGCCTCTTGCTTATCTATAGATAAGAGCACTGCCAACAATATACCCATGGTCAGGCCAATCCTGTCATTGCAGTGGTCCATGTTCACCAAACTCTTGATCTTATAGACTGCTCTAATTATCCACTGTAAGAAGACTCACAACAGCAGGTTAAAGTCCAACAGGTTTATTTGGTAGCAAATGCCATAAGCTTTCGGAGCGCTGCTCCTTCGTCAGATGGAGTGGAAATGTCATTTCCACTCCATCTGACGAAGGAGCAGCGCTCCGAAAGCTTATGGTATTTGCTACCAAATAAACCTGTTGGACTTTAACCTGCTGTTGAAACTTCTTACTGTGTTCACCCCAGTCCAACGCCAGCATCTCCACATCATGACTAATTATCCACTGGCAGAGCACTTAATTCAGAGTGGGAATGCACCCTCTGGAGTTGGCCTTTTGATGAGCATGCATGAAATACAAATAAATGCAAATGTAGTTTCCGACATAGGCCAGAAGGGCAGAATTCCAAACTAATTTCCTGCCAGCAGGAAACTGACTTTTCCCATTACACCACTGTTCATCTGCCATGATTCTACTGCCAGTGAAAGCAGTAAAGGATTAAGAGAGAAATATGGTTATAGATGTGAAGAGGCAAATGAAGAGTGGGTGCAATGCTGTGAAGGGATTGCAATACAATGATAATAGTTTTAAATTTGAGATGTGAGGGATCTGAAGCTAAATATAGGTCAGCAACCATATAAGTAACAAGTAAATGGGACTTGGTCCAGAATAGGAGGCAGGCAGCAGAGTTTTGAATGATCATGAGGTGATGGAGGATACAGGATAGAAGGCTGGCCAGAAGAGTATTGGAATAGCCAAGTATTCAGATAACAAAGGGATGGTTGAGGAAAGATTAGGTCACATTTTTCTTGAACACATAAGGCTAGGCTGACATTAACTGCAATATTGAACCAATGTCAACTATCAGAGCAACCTTCCTTTAACCAAATTCCTGCTCGCCTATTCCAGTCAACATTATAAATCCTATAGCACTATTCAAAAAAATAACCACAGTTACTACTCCCCTTCTCAGTCCCGCCCTCACCATTAATTTGTAATGAAGTTTGAAAAATAAACAGAATTCAAGATTTACAATTTTGAGTTTCATCTTTCATCTAAATCACATTCTTCCCTCAACCAGGAATATTAAATAATTGAAATATCCCACTACATTTGTGGGATCTTTCAAGTACAGACAGTTGCTTGAGTATCCCTTTCACAGTATACTGACAAATGGGTTACATTTTCAGTCCAGAGAGTTGTACCAGCTTCAGCTATCAAGTTTTCCAGACTGCCAACTCTAGCAAATTGTCAGCTACCGATCACAGCCCTGCTACCCTTGCTGATTGTCCACATAAATGGATATTAGCTTAGGATAGGACTCGCATGTTTGCCCTGGTGCATTGTGGAAGAATGACAGCGAAGGGAACATATACATTAATAATGCTCCACCACTAACTCCAAGGTTCATTCCTGGGTATTCCTAATCTGTACCCATTGAATTAATCATTTAATTATTCAACCAACCCAATGAAATTAAGGTAGAAATCAGAAAGACACAAGAAATACAGGTGATACACTATGTAAGAAGACAAGTGACAGAATGTGAAAGAGAGAGATAATAACACTAAGATTTCCAACAGTACCTGCAGCATGAAAAATGAAACTAATCCAACCCTTTAGAACAGGGCATTATCATCTGGAAAAACACTTTTACCAGTGTGCCAACTTAACTTTTAGCACAAATCTGGTTTATAATTCTGTTTTATGCCCCATTAGATCACCAGGTACTTCATAGCACAAATTAATAAAATGCTGTCCAAAAATGCACAATATTGTACGACACTGCATGCTTCATTTTTCATCAATGTATAGTAGCTTATTCAATATGACTGATAGCAGCATATCATAAAACAAGAACAAAACACAATGGAATTGCACAGGTTCCAAAATCCAACCATTACTATCAAGTTAAATATCCATTTGTTTACTTCTGATGTTTTATGCAAGGACATGCTTGGATGATTATGCAGCTGACAGAAAGAACTCATGATCAAAAATTGTGCACCAAAATGAGATATATAAAAATGTTATGATATTATATAGGAGAGGTCTGGAATCACAGCACAGTTGAATCATAGCAGGTTTATGGAGTCAGATAGTACCAACCAATACCAATCATCATTTTATGACAAAAATAAATATCATCCCTTTGTTACAAGGTAAGGGTGTACTTTATGACATTTATGAATGAATAAAACTATGGAGGGCATACAACATGTATTTCAGGGATCAGAAACTTTTATTAAAATGGAAAATGCCGAAATACTCTCCAGATTTGGCAGAACAAGTGCAAAGGGAAATATGGCAGAAAGAACCAGGTAATGTTTCAGGTCGGTAACCCTTTACCAGAACTAAAGGTTAACTATGGTGGGAGTTCTCTGGCCGTTCACATCCCACCACTGTTGCAAGCGAAGACAGAGTTTGGCGCTCTGCCAAATCTCCATCACTGCAGTGGGACCAGAGAATCGCTCAGGCATGAACAGCCAAAGAATTCCAGCCCATTTTTCTCCATCCATCTAGACCTGCTGTATTTTCAACATTTTCTGCTTTTGTTTCAGATTTCTGGCACGCACAGACCTTCAGTCTGAGAGAAATAAGGTGCTGGAAAAAGAAAGAGCCAAAAGGATAACACTCTGTCTTCCAGTGCACCAGAAGATGGGGGCACCCTGCGCAATGATGCCCAAGCACTCTGAAGCTGGCTCCCCCTGCGTACTAAGGCTCTGCACCCCCCTCTTACTGGCACAAAGCTCCCAGCTGTCAGAAAAACTGACAGTATCGGAAGATTACAGTGCCAAACACGCCCAAAAAACCGGTGTGAAACAGTCTCGCTTTCAGACTTCTATGACACTTAGAATTTTGGGGGGAAAATTCCAACTGAATAGTTTGGACACATTTTTTATGTTTAAAGCTTAACATTTAACAAAAGACAATACCAAAGTTCCCTTTCCCTGCCTTAGTGCAATCCAGAAGGACCATGTCAAAGCTAAAGTTAGTATCTGTGAAGACTAAAATGCAGAGATTGAAAATAGAGTTCCTAAAAGACTAAAAAGGTTAAATCTACAAATGTCTTGAAGGACAAAAGAACATAGTTCTTGAAAGTACTTATCCCTCCTGTAGGTTTATAAAAGGTTTCTTCCTTCATCCAATATCAAGAAACACAAGTCACATTTTTGCACCTTCATAGAATAACTAGGGTAAGTCCACAAATCTACCATAATATTGTTGAGATGCTCTCACTCCTTCTGTTTTGACTGAAAACAAATACATTGAACCAAAATGCAATCCTCTCAGGTTAATAAAAGATGGTGCCATTGAGTAGATAGAATTTAACTATGGAGAAGTCTTAGGCACTGGCAGTGCTGGAGAATTTTTGGTGTATTTGTAGCTGAAGGTTGACAAAGTGCTGGACTGGCCAGACCTAAATTAGTTTTTTTGTATTCTAGTTTATATCGCATATTTTGGCAGCAAGAAAAGCAATTTTGTATGTTCTTTAAAAAGTAATAACTGAAACTTGACCATAAGCACGCACACACACCAGAAGAATTCAAATAAGTCAAAAATGTGCAAGGCAAGGTATCACAAACCACAATAGCGATGTCAGAGAAATATTGGTCAGGACATATGGAAGAGCTCCCAATTTTCTTTGATTGTCATGGAATCTTTTATGTATAGCTGAACAGGAGTACATGGCCTTGGCTTAATATCTCAGTTAAAAAGGCAACAGTACTGAAACAGAATACTGTATACATTTAAGAATATAGGAACATAAGAATTCCGGGCAGGAAGAGGCAATTCAGCTCCATGAGCCTGCTCTGCCATTCAATACAGTCATGATTATCTTGTCTCTGCCTCAATTCCACTTTCCTACCTGTTTTCAATAACCCTTAAAAATCTGTCTATCTCTTCCTTAAATTTACTCAATGTCCTGGCATCCACCGCACTCCGGGGTAGCGAATTCACAGATTCACAAACCTTTAAGAGGAGTAGTTTCTCCTCATCTCTGTTTTAATTCTACTTGCCCCTTATCCTAAAACTATGATCTCTTGTTCTAGATCACCCTACAAGAGGAAATATCTGTTCTACATCTACTTCTCAATGCCTTTTATCATCTTATATACCTCAATTAGATCTTCTCTCATTCTTCTAAACTCTGAGCAGTTTAGGCCTATACTCTCTAATCTCTTTTCTTAAGACAAACCTCTCATCTCTGAAATCAACATGGTGAACCTCCTCTGAACTGTCTCTAATGCCACCACATCCTTCCTCAAATAACGCAGATCAAAACCGTGCACAGTACTCCAGGTGCGGTCTCACCAATGCCTTGTATAGTAGCAGCAACATTTCCTTACTTTTCTACTCTTATATACATTTGTACCAAAGCCCTGAAATGTGACATATCTCCAATTGGATGGTTTCCAATTCACCAAATAAACAACTTATATTTAGAGTGCTACATGTGTGCATTACAAATATTTAAATAAGCAATAAGGGGTGTGATGGACCTCAGGTATGGTGAAAAGAGAAGTCAGAGTGGGAAGATGAACCCATTATTGAAAAAGAGGGTTGTGAGGCAGCTACTTTTCGTAACTATGGATACAAGTGGTAAGGCATAGGAGAAAAATTCAGATGGCAGAAGTGATTTTTTTCACTGGCACATATGTAATTCTCCCAAAGCTCCTTATTTAAAAATTAAATAGTCCCGTAGAGAAAATCCCCAACAGCCCACCGAATAATAGATCAATTTTGCATTGGATTGTTTTTTGTTTTTGTTAAGTTTTCACAGTTGCTTCAGAGTTAAAACCATGTAAAAAGAATTTTAAAACATTATACAATATTTCATTATGCCCATTGTTATGGACAAGGGAGAGGCAAACCTGAACTGCATTTTTTCTGCTGTCTGCCAATAAGTAGAGATGTTCTAATTTTTCAAGGAGGCTGTTTCCCCAAACCCTTTTGTTTGTGAAGTCAACTTTTTCAAGTCAGGCTGTTGAGAGATTTGGAGGGGAACTTCCAGGTGGTGGTCTTCCCATAGGTCTGCTGCACTTGTCTGTCTAGATGGTAGTGGCCATGGGTTTGGAAGGTGCTACCTAATGAGCCTTCCTAAGTTCCTGCAGTGCATCTTGTAATTGGTACACACTGCTACCGCTGTTAGTCAGTGTTGGGGGAGCTGAATATTTGTGGGAGGGCGCCAATCAAGCAGGTTGCTTTGTCTTGGATATTTATAAAGGGTATTTATATGGATAGTCCAATTCAACTGCAGGTCAATGGTAACCCCCAGGACGACGTTTCAAGTCTGGATGACCCTTCAGAGCTGCTGACGAAGGATCATCGAGACTCAAAACTTTGGTCTATTCTCTCTCCACAGATGCTGTCAAATCTGCTGAGTTCTTGCAGCATTTTCTGTTTTTGTTTCAGATTCCAGCATCCGCGGTAATTTGCCTTTATGTTGATAGTATAGAATCCCTACAGTGCAGAAGGAAGCCATTTGGCCTATTGAGTCTGCACTAACTCTCTGACAGAGTATCTTACCCAGACCCTTTAGCCTGCCCTATCCCCACACATTTACCATGGCTAATTCATTAATCGACACATCGTGGGACACCAAGGGACAATTTACCATGGCCAATCCACCTAACCTACACATCTTTGGAGTGTGGGTAGAAACCGGAGCATCCAGAGGAAACCTACACCCACATGGGGAGATTGTGTGGAGTTTGCATAGTCACCCAAGGTTAGAATTGAAATAGGGCGCTAGCCACTGTGCGGCAGCAGTGCGTTAGGGGGTTCAATATTTGTAATGCCACTAAATGTCGAAGAGTGATGGTTAGATCCTCTTTTGTTTGAGGGAGTCATTGTCTGGCACTTGTGTGACGCAAATGTTACTTGCCACTCATCAGCCCAAGCCTAAATACTGATCAGGTTTTGCTGCATTTAGACATGGACTGCTTCCGTATCGGAAGAGTCATGAACGGTGCTGAACATGGAATCATAGAACCCCTACAGTGCAGAAGGAGGCCATTCGGCCCATCGAGCCTGCACCAACGATCCCACCCAGGCCCTATTCCTGAAACCCCATATATTTACCCTGCTAATCCCCCTGACACTAATGGACAATTTATCATGGCCAATCCACCTCACTCGCACATCTTTGGACTGTGGGAGGAAACACACGCAGACATGGGAAGAACGTGCAGACTCCACACAGACAGTGACCCAAGCCGGGAATTGAACCCAACATTGTGGAAATCATCAGCAAATATCCCCATTTCTGACCTTATGATTGAAGGAAGGTCATTGATAAAACAGCTGAAGATGGTTGGGCCGAAGACATGACCCTGAAGAATGCCTGCAGTGATGCCTTGGAACTGAGATGACTGACCTTCAACAATCACAGCCATCTTCCTTTGTGCCAGGTTTGACTCCAAACAGCAGACCATCTCGCCCACACACCCATCCCCCCCCCCCCCCCCCCCCCCCCGATTCCCATGAACTCCAGTTTTGCCAGGGCTCCTTAATGCCATACTCAAGGGAGCAAGAAATATAAGCAGGAGTAGGCCACCAGACCCTTCAAGCTTGCCCTGCCATTCAATACGATCATGGCTGACCTATGTCGCCCTCAATTCCTTTTCTGTGCCATTTCCCCATAGTCCTCTATTCCTCAGTCTATCAAATATTTATCCAACACCACTTTGAAAAGTTCGAATGATCCAGCCTTCACCAGGCTTTGGGACACAGAATTCCAAAGGTTCATTACCTTCTGTAAGATCAAATTTCTATGCACCTCAGTTTTAAAGGACCGGCCCTTTATCTTGTAGCTCTGTCCCATTATTTGAGAATTTCCCAATAGTGAAAACATCTTACCATCTACCCTGTCATGCCCCCTCAGGATCACTGAGGTTACTCATGGAGACCCACCTTCTTAACCTTGCCCCTTGCCAGAGGTGTGGTGATCCTCAGGTTGTTACCACCAGTCAGCTCTCCCCCTCAAAAGGGGAGCGCAGCCGATGGTCATCTGTAACTCTGGTGACTTGACCTTTAGCTGCACTGAAACAGCTTGGCTGGGGCATGGCAAGTTCCGGACTTAAGTCTTCAGTACTATTGCCAGAATATTGTCAGGGCCCATAGTCTTTGCGGTATCCAGTGCCTCCAGCCATTTCTTGATACCACATTAATCGAATTGGCTGAAGACTGGCATCTGTGATATTGGGCACTTCAGGCTGAAGACTGTTGCAAATGAGTCAGCCTTATTCTGGACTGATGTACGAGGCTCCACCATCACTGATGATGCGGTTATTTGTGGAGCCTGCTCCTCCTGTTTAATTGTCTATCATGATTCATGGCTGGATGTGGCAGGACTGCAGAACTTAGATCTGATCCATTGATTACATCATCACTTAGCCCTCGCCATCACTTGCTGATTATGCAGTTTGGTATGCAAGTAGCCCTGTTTGGTAGCTTCATTAGGTTAACACCTCGTTTTTAGGTAAGCTTGGTGCTGTTCAAGGCATTCTTTCCTGCACTCTTCAGTGAGATTAGCACTGGATATTCTGCTTAGAGTCATAGAGTCAGAGGTTTACAGCATGGAAACAGGCCCTTTGGCCCAACTTGTCCATTCCGTCCTTTTTTTTTAAACCCCGAAGCTAGTCCCAATTGCCCGCATTTGGCCCATATCCCTCTATACCCATCTTACCCATGTAACTATCTAAATGCTTTTTAAAAGACAAAATTGTACCCACCACTACTACTTCTGACAGCTTGTTCCAGACACTCACCACCCTCTGAAAAAAATTGCCCCTCTGGGCCCTTTTGTATCTTTCCCCCCTCACCTTAAATCTATGCCCTCTAGTTTTAGACTCCCCTACCTTTGGAAAAAGATATTGACTATCTAGCTGATCTATGCCCCTCATTATTTTATAGACCTCTATAAGATCACCCCTCAGCCTCCTACACTCCAGAGGAAAAAAGTCCCAGTCTATCCAGCCACTTCTCATAACTCAAACCATCAGATCCCAGTAGCATCCTAGTAAATTTTTTCTTCACTCTTTCTAGTTTAATAATATCCTTTCTATAATAGGGTGACCAGAATTGCACACACTATTCCAAGTGTGGCCTTACCAATGTCTTGTATAACTTCAACAAGACGTCCCAACTCCTGTATTCAATGTTCTGACCAATGAAACCAAGCATGCTGAATGCCGCCTTTACCACTCTGTCCACGTGTGACTCCACTTTCAAGGAGCTATGAACATGTAGCCCTAGATCTCTTTGTTCTGTAACTCTCCCCAACGCCGTACCATTAACTAAGTCCTGCCCTGGTTCAATCTAGCAAAATGCATCACCTCACATTTATCTAAATTAAACTCCATCTGCCATTCTTCAGCCCACTGGCCCAATTGATCAAGATCCTGTTGCAATCGGAGATAACCTTCTTCACTGTCCGCCACCAATCTTGGTGTCATCTGCAAACTTATTAACCATGCCTCCTATATTCTCATCCAAATCATTAATATAAATAACAAATAACAGCAGACCCAGCATCGAGCCCTGAGGCACACTGGCTTCTGTCAAGAAGCCAATTTTGCATCCATTTAGCTACCTCACCCTGGATCCCATGAGATTTAACCTTGTGCAACAACCTACCATGCGGTACCTTGTCAAAGGCCTTGCTAAGGTCCATGTAGACAACATCAACTGCACTGCCCTCATCTACCTTCTCGGTTACCCCTTCAAAAAGCTCAATTAAATTTGAGACATGATTTTCCACTCACTAAGCCATGCTGACAGTCCCTAATCAGTCCTTGCGTCTCTAAATGCCTGTAGATCCTCTCTCTCAAAATACCTTCCAACAACTTATCCACCACAGGTGTGTGGCTCACTGGCCTATAGTTCCCAAGCTTTCCCCTGCAGTCCTTCTTAAACAAAGGCGCAACATTTGCCACCCTCCAATCTTCAGGCACCTCACCTGTGACTATCGATGATTTAAATATCTGCTAGGGACCCGCAATTTCCTCCCTGGCCTCCCACAATGCCCTGGGATGCACTTCATCAGCTCCCAGGGATTTATCTACCTTGAAGAGCTTTAAGACTTCCAGCACCACCTTCTCTGTAATATATAGACTCCTCAAGACATCACTTTGTTTCCCCAAGTTCCCCAACATCCATGCTTTTCTCAACAGTAAATACTGATGAAAAATATTCATTTAGGATCTCACACATCTCTTGTGGAGCCACACAGATATGACCTTGTTGATCCTTAAGAGGTCCTACTCTCTCCCTTGCTACTCTTTGGCCTTAATGTATTTGTAGAAGCTCTTTGGATTCTCCTTTGCCTTATTTGCCAAAACAATCTTGTGTCCCCTTTTTGCCTTCCTGATTTCTCTCTTAACTCTACTCCTAACACCCCCTATACTCTTCAAGGGATACACTTGATCCCAGCTGCCTATGCATGTCATATGCCTCCTTCTTCTTCTTGACCAGGGCCTCAATATCCTGAGTCATCCAGGGTTCCCTACTTCTGCCAACCTTGCCCTTCATTTTAAGAGGAATGTGCTTACCCTGAACCCTGGTTGACATACTTTTGAAAGCCTCCCACTTATCAGACGTCCCTTCACCCTCCCAGACTCTCCCAATTAACTTTTGAAAGTTCCTGCCTGATGCCATCAAAATTGGCCTTGCCCCAATTTAGAATTTTAACTTTTGGGCCAAACCCACCATTCTCCATAGCTATCTTAAAACTAATAGAATTTTGGTCACTGGTCCCAAAGTGATCCCTCACTAACACTTCTGTCACCTGCCCTTCCTTATTTCCCAAGAGGTCAACTTTTGCCCCCTCTCTAGTCGGGCCATCCACATACTGAATGAGAAATTCCTCCTGAATACACTCAACAAATCTCTCTCCATCCATCCCTCTAATACTATGGTTGTCCCAGTCAACGTTGGGAAAGTTAAAATCCCCTACTATCACCACCCTATTTTTCTTGGAGCTATCTGTAATCTCCTTACATATTTGCTCCTCAATTTCCCGCTGACTATTTGGGGGCCTATAGTACAACCCTATCAAAGTGATTTACCCCTTCTTATTTCTCAGTTCTGCCCATATAGACTCAGTGGCCGAACCCTTAGATATATCCCCTCTCAATACGGCCGTGATGCTTTCCCTCATCAAAAGTGCAACTCCCCCTCCTCTCTTACCTCCTGTTCGATCTTTCCTATAGCATCTGCACCCTGGAACATTGATCTGCCAGTCCTGTCCCTCCCTTAGCCATGTTTCAGTAATTGCTATAATATCCCAATGGGTATTGCTATAATACCCATTCGTGCCCCGAGTTCATCTGCCTTACCCATCAGGCCTCTTGCATTGAAGTTAATGCAGTTTAATCTGGACTTCCCTTGCTCTCTGCCCTGCTCTTGCCTGATCTGTCTGGTACTAGGATTACAGACACTGCCTTTACCACTTAATGTGCTCTCTAACTTCTGTGCTGTCCTCAATCTTCTCTTCTGTCTCCCTACTGCTTTGGGTTCTACCCCCCTTCAGCAACAACTTCATTACACAAAAGGAAGAACATAAGAACAAGGAGCAGAGATAGGCTGCTCTCAAACCTACTCCACCATTTAATCCGATCATGGCTGATCTCATCTCAGCCTGTCCTGTCCGTACACCATAGCCTTTCAAACTCTTAGTGATTAAAAATCTGTCCACCTCCTCAACTTTACTCAATGTCCCAGCACCACCACGCTCTGGGGTAGTGAATTCCACAGATTCATGACCGTTTCTCCTCATCTCAGCTTTAAATCTGCCACCCCTTACCCTAAAACTATGACCTCTTGTTCTAAATTGCCCCACAAGGGGAAACATCCTCTCCAAGTCTACTTTGTCAAGCCCCCTTACCATCTTGTACATCTCAATTAGATCCTCTCATTCTTCTAAACTCCAGGGAGTATTAACCTAAGGATTTCATTCTTGAGGGAATGCTGTCTTTTTGCTTAAACACTATGGCAGCCTTGCAATTTATATTAGTTAACTACCAGTCATCCTATCACACATCTTCCTGCAGTCATTCCATTTTCAACCACATAGATAAACTGACCACTTAATCAGATTATTTATTCTAAGGAACCTGCCACCTTCCAAATCTGCCCATCTCATTCTGAAAAACAATAGTTCATTGCAATGACACATTCCACTTCCTGTTCCAATCACAAAGCTCTCAGCATGTTCTAAATTTAGACTGCACTTCCTTAGTCAAAAATTCTCTGAACTTCTTTACACACAATTGCAAAATAGCAATTCGACAATGATTTGTTACTTTAGGATATTATGGCTCAAGGAGTGTGTGTCTGACGAGTTAAATTTGTACTTGCAGAAAACACAGCATAGGCCTGCAGATTCTTTCAAACAAGTCAGCTGCAGCATTTCTGCTACTGTTCTGATTAACCCTATCCATGTTGTTCTATTACTGCTTACATATCTATTGTCCATCAGCCATAAGGGTAATATGAGCTGTGCGGCCAAATTTCCCTCCAATTCGATTTTCAAGTTTGCTGACTACACCACCATAGTGGGTCAGATCTCAAACAATGAGACGACAAAGTACAGGAATGAGATAGAGAATCTGGTGAACTGGTGTGGCAACAATAATCTCTCCCTCAATGGCAACAAAACAAAGAAGATGGTCATTGACTTCAGGAAGTGTAAAGGAGAACATGCCCCTGTCTACATCAATGGGGACGAAGTAGAAAGGGTTGAGAGCTTCAAGTTTTTAGGTGTCCTGGTCCCCCCATGCTGACACTATAGTTACGAAAGCCCACCAACACCTCTACTTTCTCAGAAGACTAAGGAAATTTGGCATGTCAGCTATGACTCTCACCAACTTTTACAGATGCACCATAGAAAGCATTCTTTCTGGTTGTATCACAGCTTGGTATGGCTCCTGTTCCACCCAAGACCACAAGGAACTACAAACGGTCATGAAGGTAGCCCAATCCACCACACAAACCAGCCTCCCATCCATTGACTTAGTCTACACTTCCCGCTGCCTGGCAAAGCAGCCAGCAATATTAAGGACCCACACACGCCAGACATTCTCTCTTCCACCTTCTTCCTTCGGGAAAAAGATACAAAAGTCTGAGGTCACGTACCAACCGACTCAAGAACAGCTTCCCTGCTGTTGTCAGACTTTTGAATGTACTTACCTTGCATTAAGTTGATCTTTCTCTACACCCTAGCTATGACTGTAACACTACATTCTGCACTCTCTCATTTCCTCCTCTATGAAAGGTATGCTTTGTCTGTATAGAGCACAAGAAACATACTTTTCACTGTATGTTAATACATGTGACAATAATAAATCAAATCAAATCAAAATCAGTTCAGCTCAGAAAGATCAGATGTTGAGTTAGGAGAAAAACTACAGAAAGATGCAAATTCAAGGCCAAAAGAGACAGCCTTGGCTTGGTGAGAAAGGCAAAGGGGTCAAGAGGTGGAAAGGTGAAGAGGAAAAAAAGAGACTGGGTGGAATGTTCCAGACCAGCCTGCCACCTGGGATCATATGGTTCTGCCAAAAGTCAATGGACCTTTGGCTGACTCAACATCCCCTGAAATGGGTTCCACCATGGCTGGGCCAGAAATCCAGATGTGGAGATGCCGGCGTTGGACTGGGGTAAACACAATAAGAAGTCTAACACCACCAGCTTAAAGTCCAACAGGTTTATTTGGTAGCAAAAGCATCGCTTTCGGATCAGGCTGTTCCTTTGTCAGGTGGGTGGGAGTTCTGATCACAAACAGGACACAAAGACACAAACTCAATTTACACGAATAATGATTGGAATGTGAGTCTTTACAGCTAATCAAGTCTTAAAGGTACAGACAATGTGAGTGGAGGGAGCATTAAGCACAGGTTAAAGAGATGTGTATTGTCTCCAGACAGGACAGCTAGTGAGACTTTGCACATCCAGGCAAGTTGTGGGGGTTACAGATAGTGTGACATGAACCCAATATCCCGGTTGAGGCCGTCCTCATGTGTGCAGAACCTGGCTATCAGTCTCTGCTCAGCGACTCTGCGCTGTCATGTGTCGTGAAGGCCGCATTGGAGAACGCTTACCCGGAGATCAGAGGCTGAACAGCCCGATTCAGCCTCTGATCTCCGGGTAAGCATTCTCCAAGGCAGCCTTCACAACACACGACAGCGCAGAGTCGCTGAGCAGAGACTGTTAGTCAGGTTCCGCACACATGAGGACGGCCTCAACCGGGATATTGGGTTCATGTCACACTATCTGTAACCCCCACAACTTGCCTGGATGTGCAAAATCTCACTAGCTGTCCTGTCTGGAGACAGGTGCTGTCGTGTGTCGTGAAGGCAGTAATAAAGTCCATGAGCTCCTTGCAGTAACTGGAGGAACATGTAAAAAGTGAGAAAGAGGAACGAGTTTAAGAGATGGGTGGGTTGTAAGCCAAGGGTAGAGAAAGCTCAAAAAGGGCCAAAGGGTCTATTCCTCCTCTTATTTTTTTCATTTATGTTGCTCTCTAGGATTTTCCTGAAGCAGTAAACAGTTTGGACAGAGGATGCGGTCCTGCCAAATTGGTAATTCATCGGATATATTCTTATTATTGCTCCTTAGACTTGAATCAATTAAGGCCACACCAGATGGATCAGCGAGAGAGGGTACGAATAAGAATTTTACTAAGTGATTGAGTAGATAAATAGCAACTGAAATATGGGCCTAGATACTCCGGTCTGTTCATCCCAACCAGGAGTCCTGATGGCCCTTGAACTGTGTGAAGGAGCCAAATTGAGATTCCCACTGGGTTTCAATCTAGTGGCTGCATTTGTCTTGTTGCCCTCAAATGTAGTGTTCACTCGCAGTCTGGTGATTTCAGACACCATTCTGTTAAAGGTATTCATTATTGCTTCTGTCCTTTAAAACTTTTGAAGTGTCCTAGAAGCCCTCAAAATCACCACAGCACTCCATTCCACAGTAGGATGGGCACTGGTTAATGTCATAAGATCCAGATGTTAAATGACTTATTTAAAGTGTTCTTATAGAAAAGGACCTGTTCCCATGCTCTCATAAGGCCCAGCTGCTTTAATGGACAGTTTCATGGGGAGTTCCCTTTTAACACTGGAAGAACAACATCTACTGTCTGGCTCCTTTGAAGTGCTTTGATTGACAAGGTGGATCGCTTACCCACTAGCCAGGTTTTTATTTCCCTTCACAGTTGAATGCATCACGTGCTGCTTTTGTTTCTAATCACAATGTTTATAAATATTCTGCCTTTGATTGACAGGTTGGGTCAATTACGAGGTTCCAGTTCCTCTTTTCTAACCGCAATGTTTCAAAGCACTTGAGATACGTTCCAATCTCTAAAACCAGGCTGGCTGGTGAATTTTACGCTCCGAATATTTTAAAATACTAAAACTGGGAGAATTCCACCTGACAAGCATTGCTAACGCCAATGGGAAACACTCCAGTTTTCCTACCCGTGGGAGAACTAATCGCGGCCATAATGGCAAACACTGGGCCAAAGGCTAGACAGTTAAAACCTCAATAGCATGTTTGTAAGTGTTTTGGGCCCTGCTGAAGTGGAATTAAAAAGGGGTGCTTGAAATACACTGGTTAGGGATGTGACGAAAAGGCTAGAGGTAGCTTCCTCCAAGTCAGCCCCTCTATTTCCATAAGCTCAATGAGATGGCAATTTTAAGGCCATGAATGTGGTTAGGAAAATTTATATGGAAAACAGGTTATACAAGGATAGGGTGGCAGCAAAAATTCACGAGCAAGAGCATTAGTTGAGATGAAGAGTGGGTTTAGCAGTCAATGAGAATGAGCACTTGTTCAGTCAAGTGGCTGAGAGTGGATATCTTGCTTTGAAACTCAGTGGGGACATGCTGGGGACAGCAAAAATTGTAGAGAAGGAAGATTTTAAAAGGAGACACGAGGGCTGCTACAAGGTAAAAAGGCTTCAAGGAAGGGAAGGTACCAGGATTATGATTTGCTGATAAGTGCCACTTCCACGGTGGTTGTTTGGGTGGGGCAAATTGTGGAAAGCATAGCCAGGTGGGCAAGCTTCATCAAGGAATAAGGTGCAAGTACCTGTAAACCTCTCTCTTGATACCATAATACATTGCAATCACCTACAAGGTTAT
Source organism: Mustelus asterias (assembly GCF_964213995.1). NCBI lineage: Eukaryota > Metazoa > Chordata > Chondrichthyes > Carcharhiniformes > Triakidae > Mustelus > Mustelus asterias. The sequence continues at coordinate 54,829,773 of NC_135805.1, forward strand.
TAATCGCAAGGACCTTTTAACTCCCTACATGGAGATTCTGGGAAATATGGAGAGGATGCCAGCGTTGGACTGGGGTAAACGCAGTAAGTAGTCTCACAACACCAGGTTAAAGTCCAACAGGTTTATTTGGTAGCACAAGCCACTAGCTTTTGGAGCGCTGCCCCTTCATCAGGTGAGTGGGAGTTCTGTTCACAAACAGGGCATATAAAGACACAAACTCAATTTACAACATAATGGTTGGAATGCAAGTCTTTACAGGTCATCAAGTCTTAAAAGGTACAGACAATATATGAGTGGAGAGAGGGTTAAGCACAGGTTAAAGAGATGGGTATTGTCTCCAGCCAGGTTAAAGAGATGGGTATTGTCTCCAGCCAGGACAGCTAGTGAGATTTTGCAAGCCCAGTCAAGTTGTGGGGGTTACAGATAGTGTGACATGAACTCCAATATGGAGAGGGGCAGTGATTATTGATCCACTAACATAATGGTGGAGTTTTGCTAAAGAGATTAACACACTGGACAGCAGAAATGTAACTTATGTTCTATGCTTAGATTGCGAGAAAGTCTTTGACAAGATTTTGCAGAGCCAATTAATGGCCAAGATTAAAAATCGAGGAATTGGGAGATAGGACATGAACAATTTAATAACAAGAATATTTTTTAAAATTAGAAATCAAATGCAAGGAATTAGACTGAAATTTTGATTCCAAAGATTTACAGAATAAATTATCTATGATGAGGGTTGTATGCAGTGAATAAAATAGCAAATGCATTTCTAGAGAACGAAAGAAATAAGATTGATATTATAGCGAGGAGTGAGGAGTTGTTGGGGTTAAAAATTACTTAATTAAAATTTTAAAATTGCATCTCCTTTCTTCAATCAAAATTTACCCATTTAGTTATTTGCTTTGTGGGACAACCAAAAGGGAAAACAAAGTCGTAAGTTCCTCAACTTTATGTTTTGTTTGAGTGTAAAACTGCTCTGAGGCATGGTTGGAATTTTCTCCTCTGAACTGAAGGAGAAAGATAAAGTATCAACTCACCTTCCCAAAGAAACTAGTTTGCTACTTTGAAGGAGAGAAATATTTCCCATTCAAGTATGTGTGTGTACAACTTGAGACCAATGTACTAAGACCCTGATGGCATTTTTCACATCAATAGTCTATGTAGTTGTAATTTTGATTCAGACATCATACTGTTGTGAAATAACATTATTGGAATAGCAATAAAGATAGGCAAATAATTACATACAACACAACAGGTTATAAAGAATATATTGACTATTGGAACATTGGAATATTGACTACATTGGAACATCTTTTCTTGAAACCTAATCATAATGACCATGAAATTACATTGAATTCAACAAGAATTAAAACACTTATGTACGAGATTTTCCTGACGATAAAGCAGGTTGATATGGAAAAATGCAAGTGTAAATGCAGATAGCAACACTACAGCACTTGGTGAAAACAGAAGTTACAAGACTTAATGTAAGCTAACAGATGAAAAATAAAAAGGCTGATATCAATGGTTAAGCATCATTCTTGAAAAAGTGCCAACAACCACACAGTAAGCCTGCAGCACAATACGCTTGTCAAGTTATCAATCCACTACACTATCATGGGACTTGTAAAAAAAGAAAAACTGTCAGCTCTCTACAGGGATGAGGAAGATGTCCAGCTTAAAATAAAAGATCATTCCTCTTATCCCTAAAAGATTGGGTGACCATAATATATTCAGTTGTTAAAAGTGGTTGCATTTCAGCAGAAAGCTGCAACTAAGCGTGCAGCTCTTGCTAGTTTTTTTTTAAGATGTCTGGATTCCTATCTCTGCAAAAACAATTATTCACAAGCAGCTAGTTAAAAGGCTATTCAGTCTTATCAAAAGACTAGTCTTGAGAAAGTGATCTACATTTGCAAACAATTAGAGTCTCGACAGCAGAATATTTCAGCATGTCACATCTGATTTATAGTAGTAGTATTTTTAGGGCAGTCACTGAAGTGTGAAACGAAAAGAATAAGGCCAAAATCTCTCAACCTTTCTGGCATACTCTTGTACTCCGGCCATAATGCAAAATAATAATCAAAAATAAAACCAGGGCCTAACCATGAGAGGATTCCTGCTCATCTTTATTCTGGATATATCCTGTGCCCAGTTTAGCTATTAGTGCAAAAATGGTGCAGGTATTAGTGCAAAAAGGGTACAGGTAGTACTTCAAGTTATTATTATTCACAACGCTGCCTCTTCAGCCTGGTTCCCTTTCTTGCAGATTCAAAGCCAACTTAAAATCCTGAGTCTTTCAGCTACCTCCCTCCCTCCAAGAGGGTCCTGGCAGCACTTGATCTACAAAATGTTAACCGACTTATCAAACAAAGCCAAGGTTCTGACTTGCAGCTCGAATGTAATTAACCTGAGTATTTGTTTCAAATATCTATAGCAATTGTACATACAAACCTTAAAATAAGCACATACCTAATTCTACTTGACATGGTTTATTATTTTGCATAAAATTTAATATAGTGACCATTTCTTCAACTCATGGGCAAAGTAATTGGAACAATTCTTATTAAAAACTTAATCGCATTTGAAAACAACCAATACAAAATGGTGAGGGAGCAAACCATAGCAATGGAGGGAGCCATGACATGGGATCTTTGCATCCACTTAAGACAGATGGGTCCTCTACTTAACATCTCATTCAAAAAACAGCATTTCAAACAATGCAGCATTAAAAATGTCAGCCGAGATTATGTGCTCGAGTCTCTGGAATGGGGCTCGAACACACAACTTTCTGACTCAAAAGTGAAAGGTGCCACCACTAAGTCAAGGCTAACGGAAATGAATGAAAAGAGGATTACACCTAAAAGCAAAGCTCATATCTAGAAAGTTAAGTGGATTTTAGAAAGTAAATAATACAACCCATAAACTGGAAACCCTTTGTAAACAAGTCTAAAAATTCCTACTAAACTGATTAACACCTTTCTCTTCATATACCAGTTAATCCAGTGGCCTGGAAATTATGGTCCTTTAAACACTGAATTACGGGAGGTTTATGATGCTTATCACTGCCCACTAAGAACTGCTTTAAAGATTTTCCAACCATACAAGACCTTAATGCTGGCATACATAAAACTACATTTCACCAGCCTGGTGCTAGAACAGAAATCAATTTCTAGAGATAATCATTTTGCATATACTTGTATATTCTGCAAAAGAAATTGCTTAATTTTTTTCCCTAACATGATATTTTTCCTTTTTTATGGGGTTATATGACCCCAGAAAGTACCAGTAATAGTATTTTAAACAACCAGATTTTAGACGAGCTAAATCTACTGAAATATTGTACAACAAAATATGGCTGAATATCTGGTTTTAAACTACCAGAAATAGGAGGGACAAATATTTTTTTCAATCAGCAACTCTTTGCTGCCTCTACTAAGTGCTGTAGAAAGATCCAATGGATTTTCTTTCAGATTTTTCAAAATATGGTCTGCTTTATGTCCATGAACATCAATGCTACTTACATGAATGCATATATTGTCAAAGGGATCTCAAATTTTAAATTTCAGTTATTGAACTGGGAAGGTCTGAATAGCATCAGAAGGAATCATAGAATTATGTGCTTCACCCCTCACTTTTCAGGGTTTAAATTCTATCTGCCACTTATCTGCCCATTTGACCATTCCATCTGTGTGTCTTGGGCTACAAGAAGACTCCACCTCACTGTTAACCACCTGGCAAATCTTTGTCATCCGCAAATTTACTAATCTTGCCCCCCCACACATAGTCATTTATGTCCTTAACTCATTGATTGTATTGGATGTCTACTGGATATGATTTGTTGATTATCTTCTTCAATAAGACTGCTCCAATTCCAAAAGCTAGAAAAAGGCAAGGACTGACAAATATTGAATCAGTACCTTGCCTTGGTATCTACCAGAAACATCAACAAGGTGGAAATGACATTAAAAGAAGAGATCAAAGGGATTGGCTTTGAAGCTAAAGGATGAAGAAAATTAACAAACCTAACTGATGGATAAACCCCCTGGCCCAAATGTACTACATCCCTCCATATTTAATAAGTTAGGAAACTCAGAGGCACAATATAGTGCTTAGGATTAGAGACCAGACAAATTTCAGACAAAGAGACACTTGATGCTAATGTAGAGGTATCAAAATAAATTATGCAAAAATAGTTATTAACAAATGGAGGCAATCAAAATCCTAGTTCAGATAAAGCAGGTGAGTTTATAATCCCATTGAAAGGGAGAAGGTCAGCTTCCAAAGTAAGTGAATGGGATGTAGGGGTTCACCCGGTAGTGGGGAGGGGAATCAAGGCTAAGGGTATGTGTATGTACATGTGTACACGCACCACACGGAGCTTAGTCTGGGTCTTTAAAATAGTTACGTTTAAGTTGGAAATGCTTTGCTTCCTAACTCTTTCAAAGTAACAATGAGTGTAAAACAAGCAGAAACATCTGAAGTTAGCAATTTAAATTGCTTTGTCAGGTGATTCTTAGTGCAGCAGAATTGTCCAGAGAAAATTGAGCCTTCTGGACAATTGTGAGGTAAACCTCTGCCTGGGAACTTCCAAGAGGGATTTCCCACCATATCTTTGGGGTGCCCTCCAAATCCAATGCTGGGGAGCCAAGAAGTAATGAGCCTAGATTTTTCAAAGCACATCCCTTGATCACAACTGGTAACATAGTTTAGTCATCTGTTCCTACTTCTCTATTCTATCAATTCATACAATCAATTTCTCTTAGTGTCACAAATCTAAAATTAAGCCTTCATCTACCAAGAGCTCATACAAAACACACAAAAATAATTCATAATACAAAAAGGTATAAACCATACAAGATAAAAATTTCTAGTTATAAATTGACTGATGCCTGATGGACAGCTAATGTTATTCCTGTATTTTAAAAGAATAGAACAAGTTAGCTTATCAGTAGGAAAGCTAATGGAATCGTTATTTCAAGGTACAATGGAATAACATCTAAAATTCAAAAATATACTGTCACAAAGAACAGGAACATGAATTCCCAAACGGAAGGCCTAACCAGCCTTATTGATTTTTTTTAAGTAACAAAAATGAGACAAGGATAGAATTTTCAGAAAGGCTTCACCTAGGTACTGTTAGCCAGGGGCTGAAAGGGACAGCTAAAGTCTGCAAAAGCTACTTGAATTGGAAGAACCTGAAACTGGTTAAACTTACTCAGTTCTGTAAAAAGACAAAGGAAATGTTGTAAAGCATAAGCCCTTATTTAGCCAGGGAACAATGAAGTAATCCTACCTAGGACCTTGGGCTGGGGCCAATGAGAAGACACAAAATAAGCGAGGAAGTTTAAAACAAGGAAGAGGCAGCATATCTCGGAAAAAATAAGCGACAGGATAAAAATGACGATTCAGGACTATCGGCAGGGAAACTCCAGAGATTTACGACACAAAAGGAGGAGACCCAGCGTCAAAGACGTGGAGATGGCATCCAGAGGGATGATGCTGCTGGGAGGGGTTAAAGAATGGAGGTGCAGCAGGGAATGATGCACAGCGGAATATAGAAGAAAAACCAAGTCAGTCTGGAAGGCAGATCAAAGATAGATATGTTAAGACACAAGGAAATATGGCGAGACAAGATGGCATTTATTTTAATATAAGGAGTCTTACAAGTAAGTGTGGTGAACCATAGATGGTTACCACTATGGGTACTTGTACATATGTTACTCTTGTTACTGTTGGGGTTAGGGTTTGGGTGTTCCACCTGTTATTATTGTTTATGTGGTACACTCCGTTCGGCTCCGCCTTCTTACAGGAGTATAAAGGTCACTGCTACTTCCTAGTAGCCCTTAGTCTGGGATAATATTGTTAAGTGTGCTCCAATCTTGTTGTGAATAAAAGCCTTTATTCCCGGGTACGTCCTAGCCTCCCGTGTGAATCAATCGCGCATCAATCTTATTCACAACAAAATACTGAAAATTTTGTTCGAAAAAAAAAATTGAGCAGATGCTAAAACCCGATCAGCTAACCTTGGATCCGCGTGCCGCTGGGGCATCGAATACTTTCGACCATTGGTTGAAGTGCTTCGAGGATTACGTTGAGGCCTCTTCAGCAGTCCAGTCTGACGCCGACAGATTGCGGGTCCTCCACGTCAGGGTGAGCGACACTGTGTATGCAACAATTCGCAATTCCCAAAATTACAAAGATGCTATCGAATTACTCAAGAAGCTGTATAATAAACAGCCGAACGAAATTCATGCACGTCACATATTAGCCACTCGACGGCGGCAGCCCGGCGAAACTACAGGACAGTACCTGCGCGAACTTCAACAGCTAGCCAGAGCCTGCAACTGCAAGGAGGTGTCGGCTACTCAATACACCAACGACCTTATTCGGGACGCGTTCGTGGCGGGAATCGGCTCATCCTATATTCGCCTGCGGCTGCGAGAGCAGGGTAACCTGGACCTGGCTAAGATGGTAGAATTGGCCGTTGCAATGGAAACGGCCTCCAGAAGTCTCGAAACCTACCCCACCGACCACGTGGGAACAGCGTGGCAAGCACAGCCACCGCCTCAACTGTACTCGGCGGCTCCTCGGAACTGCACGATAATACTCCCAACTTCAGACCTGACGGCTGCGGCAGCTCCTGGAGGCCCACGGTGCTATTTCTGCGGATTGGCGAAGCATCCTCGCCAGAGATGTCCGGCCAGGACGGTGTTTTGCTCCGCCTGTGGAAAGAAAGGGCACTATGCAAAGGTGTGCTGAGCGAAGACCCCTTCCAAGCCCAGCAGTGCTGCGTGCGACTCCCCAGGATCCATCTCCTCGTCTCCGGACTCGTTGATGTCTTCAGCCACGTGCAATTCACGGGCGCCGCCATTTTCTATGATGACGACGCAAACCACGTGCGATCTGCGGGTGCCGCCGTTTTCAACATCATCGACCATGTGCGATTCATGGGCGCAGCCACTTTGGTTGATACCGGCCGCAGAAGACCAGCAGGGGTCCTCGTCGTCGGCTATCTCAGCTGCCTGCAGTTACGCTCGGGATCCAACAGTGGCGTCAATCATCCTGGACCAGGCCAAGCCTCACAGACTCGACAAGTCCATGATGGACATAGAGGTAAACGGGCGCCTCGCGCATTGCCTGTTTGACAGCGGGAGCACGGAGAGCTTCATCCATCCGGATACAGTAAAACAGTGCGCTCTCCGTGTGCAAACTGTCAGGCAGACAATCTCCATGGCGTCAAGGTCCCGATCTGTCCTCGTTCTTGGGAGCTGTGTGGTAACCTTAACGGTGCGGGGCACAGTCTACGAGAACTTCAGGCTCCTCGTGTTACCGCACCTTTGCGCTCCGGTACTCCTGGGGCTAGACTTCATGGTCCACCTGAAGAGTGTGACCCTGCAGTACGATGGGCCACTCCCTCCACTTTCAGTGGGAGAACAGCAGCCTCCAAATTGTCCAGCGCGCTCCACATGCGGCTTCTCAACACTCAAAATTACCCCGCCTTCCCTATTTGAAAATCTCGTGCCAGGCTGCAAGCCCATCGCGACTAAGAGCAGGCGTTACAGCGCTGAGGATCGGATCTTTATTAGATCTGAGGTTCAGCGGCTCCTCAGGGAAGGGGTCATTCAACCTAGCACTAGCCCATGGAGAGCACAAGTCGTGGCGGTTAAGACTGGAGACAAGCCCCGGATGGTCATAGACTATAGTCAGACCATTAATAGATACACGCAGCTGGACGCGTACCCTCTCCTGCGCATATCTGACATGGTCAACCAGATTGTGCAGTACCGGGTGTTCTCCACCATCGATTTGAAGTCAGCCTACCACCAGCTCCCCATTCGCCCAGAGGACCACAAATACACGGCCTTTGAGGCGGATGGCCGTCTCTACCACTTTTTAAGAGTCCCTTTCGGCGTCACTAATGGGGTCTCGGTCTTGCAGCATGAGATGGACCGAATGGTGGACCAAAACGGGCTACGGGCTACCTTCCCGTACCTGGACAACGTCACTATCTGCGGCCATGGCCAGCAGGACCACGACGCAAACCTCCAGAAGTTTTTACGCACTGCGTCTCTCCTGAACCTGACCTATAACAAGGAGAAGTGCGTATTCAGCAAGCACCGCCTAGCAATCCTCGGATACGTGGTGGAAAACGGGGTCATCGGCCCCGATCCAGACCGTATGCGTCCCCTCCTTGAACTTCCCCTACCCACTAGCATCAAAGCACTGAGATGATGTTTAGGCTTCTTCTCGTACTATGCACAGTGGGTCCCCAATTACGCGGACAAAGCCCGTCCGCTCATAAAATCTACCTCTTTTCCCCTGACAGCAGAGGCTCGCCTAGCCTTTCAAGGGATAAAAGCCGACATCGCAAAAGCCACGATGCACGCTGTCGATGAGTCCATCCCCTTTCAGGTGGAGAGTGATGCATCTGATTGCGCCCTGGCCGCCACACTTAACCAGGCGGGCAGGCCCGTCGCCTTTTTCTCTCGCACCCTCCAAGGCCCTGAAATTCGGCACTCCTCTGTGGAGAAAGAGGCTCAGGCCATTGTGGAGGCCGTACGGCATTGGCGCCATTATTTGGCTGGCAAATGGTTTACCCTGCTCACGGACCAAAGGTCCGTGGCCTTCATGTTCAACAACACGTTAAAGGGAAAAATTAAGAATGATAAAATCTTGAGGTGGAGAATCGAACTCTCCACCTACAACTATGATATCATGTACCGTCCGGGGAAGCTCAATGAGCCCTCAGATGCCCTGTCGCATGGAACATGTGCAGGAGGACTGGTTACAGGCCCTCCACAATGATCTCTGCCATCCGGGGATCACTCGGTTTTTCCATTTTGTAAAGGCTCGGAATCTGCCCTACTCCATAGAGGGTGTCAGGTCGATAACTCGAAGCTGCCAGGTTTGTGCAGAGTGCAAGCCGCACAGGGCACACCTCATTAAGGCCACTCGCCCTTTTGAACGACTGAGTGTCGACTTCAAGGGGCCCCTTCCTTCGACAGATCAGAATGTGTATTTCCTCAACGTGGTTGACGAATACTCCCGATTCCCCTTTGCCATCCCCTGTTCTGACATGTCCTCTGCCACGGTCATCAAAGCCCTGCGGAGTCTTTTTACCCTGTTCGGCTACCCCAGTTATATCCACAGTGATAGAGGTTCGTCGTTTATGCGCGACGACTTGAGGCAATACCTGCTCTCTAAGGGAATTGCCTCAACTCGGACTACGAGTTACAACCCCAGGGGTAACGGACAGGTCGAGAGAGAAAACGCTACAGTCTGGAAGGCTGTTTTACTGGCGTTAAGGTCTAGGGGTCTTCCAGTCACCCGTTGGCAAGAGGTACTTTCTGATGCGCTCCATTCAATCCGGTCCCTCCTGTGTACGGCAACCAACGCTACCCCACATGAGCGGATGTTTACCTTCCCCAGGAAGTCTTCCTCTGGGACCTCACTGCCGTCTTGGTTGACGTACTCAGGACCTGTCCTCCTGCGGCGGCATGTTAGGGCCCACAAGTCCAACCCTTTGGTTGAACAGGTCCATCTCCTCCACACCAACCCTCAATATGCCTATGTGGCATATCCTGACGGGCGAGAGGACATGGTCTCTAACAGAGATCTAGCGCCTGCAGGGGACCTGGAAACCCCCGTCACTCCCGCACCCCTGGTTAGGATTCCTTTGCCCATTCTCTCCCCTCCTGACACGGCGCGGGCAGCATCGGGACCTCAACTTAATCCTCTTACTCCCGTGTCCAGCTTGCCTGAGTCCAGGAGATTGTCGTCACCTCGAGGTCGACAGGCGTGTGAGGAACTGGAGGAGTCAGTGGACACCACCTCGGTGAGAGGGTCGTCACCACGGTCACCAGAACCGGCACTGGAGCCAGTGCTGCGGAGGTCACAGAGACGGTGCGGACCCCCGATACGGCTGAATTTGTGAACATGTGGACAGTTCGTATTGTCTCCTTACCCCACCGGCCTTTGTTTTTAAAGGAGGGGTGAATGTGGTGAACCATAGATGATTACCACTATGGGTACTTGTACATATGTTACTCTTGGGGTTAGGGTTTGGGTGTTCCACCTGTTATTATTGTTTATGTGGTACACTCCGTTCGGCTCTGCCTTCTTACAGGAGTATAAAGGTCACTGCTACTTCCTAGTAGCCCTTAGTCTGGGATAATATTGTTAAGTAGTGCGCTCCAATCTTGTTGTGAATAAAAGCCTTTATTCCCGGGTACGTCCTAGCCTCCCATGTGAATCAATCGCGCATCAGTAAGGCAGGTGAACTGAGGGCATTGATTAATACATGAGAATATGATACTATTGCTACTGCAGAGACATGTTTCAAGGAGGGGTAGGAATGGCAGCTCAATATTCCAGAGCATAGAATCTTCAGATGAAATGTGGGGGTGTAAAAGAGGAGATGGTGTTGCAACATTGATCAAGGAATCAATTACTGCTGTGAGAATGGATAAGATCATAACATAAAAACTAGGAGCAGGAGTAGGCCATCTGGCCCCTCGATTCTGCTCCGCCATTCAATAAGATTTTTTCATGGACTCAGCTCCACTTACCCACCCAATCACCGTAACCCTTAATTCCTTTACTGTTCAAAAATGTATCTATCCTTGCCTTAAAAACATTCAATAAGGTAGCCTCAACAGCTTCACTGGGCAGGGAATTCCACAAGTTCACAACCCTTTGTGTGGAAAAGTTCCTCCTCAGCCCAGTCCTAAATCTGCTCCCCCTTATTTTGAGGCCATGCCCCCTACTTCTAGTTTCACCCGCCAGTAGAAACAACTTCCCTGCTTCTATCTTATCTTTCCCTTCATAATCTTATGTTTCTGTAAGATGTCCCTCATTCTTCTGAATTCCAATGAGTATCGCCCCAGTCTACTCAGTCTCTCCTCACAAGCCAACCCTCTCAACTGCAGAATCAAACTAATGAATCTTCTCTGTACCCCCTCCAGTGCCAGTATATCCTTTCCCAAGTAAGGAGACCAAAACTGTACACAGTACTCCAGGTGTGGCCTCACCAGCACCTTATACAGCTGCAACATAACCTTGTGTTTTTAAATTCCATACCTCTAGTAATGAAGGAAAAATTCCATTTGCCTTCTTAATTACCTGCTGCACCTGTGAACCAACTTTGTGATTCATGCACAAGGATACTTGGTCCCTCTGCACAACAGCATGCTGCAATTTTTTACCATTTAAATAATAGTCCATTTTGCTGTTATTCCTACCAAAATGGATGACCTCACATTTACCAACATTGTGCTCCATCTGCCAGATCCTTGCCCACTCACTTAGACTATCTATATCCCTTAGCAGACTTTCAGCATCCTCTGCACACTTTGCTCTGCCACTCATCTTAGTGTCATCTGCGAATTTTGACACACTACTTGGTCCCCAACTCCAAATCATCTATGGAAATTGTAAACAATTGCAGTCCCAACACTGACCCCTAAGGCACACCACTGGTCACATCGCCAACCAGCAAAACACCATTTACACCCACTCTGCTTTCTGTTCGCTAACCAATCCTTTATCCATGCGAATACATTACCCGTAACACCGTGCACCTTTATCTTTTGCAGCAGCCTTTGGTGCAGCACCTTGTCAAATGCCTTCTGGAAATCCAGATACACCACACCCACAGATTACATGTGCAGTGGACAATGGGGAATGTTCTCAAAGAATTCCACCAAATTAGTCGAAAATGACCTGCCCTTCATGAACCCATGCTGCGTCTTCCCAATGGGACAATTTATATCCAGATGTCTCACTATTTCTTCCTTGATGATATCTTAGCAGGCTCCTCAGTTGAAGCCATATGGATAGAACTTCAACAAAAAGGGAGCAATCATGTTGCTGGGATATATGCTGTAGACCCCCAAACAGACAGGGAGGGATAAAAGTACAGATATGTAGACCAATCTCAAAGTGCAAAAATAATAATAGAGGATTTCAACTTCTCCAATAGTAATTGGGATAGGCAAAGTGTGAAAGGCTTAGAGGGGGAAGATTCTTAAAGTGCATCCCGAAGAGCTTTTTGAATTAGCACGTAGGAAGTCCTACAAGAGAGGGGCAGTACTTAACCTAATTTTAGGGAATGACACCAAGCAGGGGTAGATGTGTCAGTGGGGGGAGCATTTCGATGATCATAACCATAAGATTTAATGTAGTTATGAAGAAGGACAAAGATGGACTGGAAATAAAGGTTCTGAACTGGGGCAAAGTCAATTTTAATAGGATAAGACAGGATCTAGCCTGGACTAGGACTTGTAGGAAAATCGACATCAGAGTAATGGGAGTCATTCAAAAAGGAAAGAGTACAACGCCAACACGTTCCCGTAAAAGTAAAGAATGGGACCAAAAAGTCCAGAGAACCCTTGATGTCAAAGGATATACAGGATTGGTAAGGGAAAAAAATGGAGGCTTATGGCAGATACAGGGGGCTCAAATAGTTGATGCCTGAGAGCAGTGTGGAAAGTGCAGGACCGTACTTAAAAATTAAATTAGGAGAGCATAGTGGAGGCATGAACAACACTGGCAGGAGAAATAACGGAAAACCCCAAAATGTTTTATAAACATATTAAGGGCAAGATGTAGGTGAGGAATTAAATGAGTATTTTGCATCTGTGTTCACTATGGAGAAGGACAATGTTGTTATAGAAAGTAGGGAGCGGGACTAGGATATAATTAAACAAATGGAGGGGGAGAAGGTGTTGGCAGTTTTAGCGGGCTTAAAAAGTGGATAAATCCCCAGGAATAGGAGAGATGTATTCACCTTAGGGTTTTTGTGGGAAGCAAGACCATGTTCTGGTGCTAATTTTCAAATCCTCTCTGGCCACAGGAGAGATGTCAGAGAATTGGAGGACAGCTAATACGGCATCATTATTCAAGAGAAGTAGGGAAAAAACAGGTAATTACAGGCCAGTGAGTCTAACATCAGTGGTAGGGAAATTATTAGAAGAAAATCTGAGGGACAGTTAATCTCCACTGGAGAGGTAAGGGTTAATCATGGATTGTCAGCATGGCTTTGTCGGGAGAGATCATATCTAACAAAATGCTTGCATTTTTCAAGATGACTACTAGCTGGGCGGCACAGCACCAGGGATCCGAGTTCAATTTCTGACTTAGGTCACTGTCTGTGTCGAGTTTGCACTTTCTCCCCATGTCTGCGTGGGTTTTCTCCAGGTGCTCCGGTTTCCTCCTCCATTCTGAAAGATGAGCTGGTTAGGTGCATTGACCCGAACAGGTGCTGGACTCGCTGCCTGAAAGGGTGGCAGAGACAGGAACCCTCAACATTTAAGAAGCATTTAGATGATCACTTGAAACGCCATAGCATGCAAGACCAGGGACCAAATTCTGGAGAATAGGATGAGAGAGAAATACTCAATGGCTGGTGCTGACACAATTGGGCCAAAGGACCTCTTTCTCTGCTGCAAAATTCAATGGCCAGAATTTTGCTAGCCCACCCGCCACGGGAAACAGAGCGGACACGGGTCGGAGCATGAGATGGTCCATTGATCTCAGACAGGATTTTACAATTTCCTGCCCCATGACTACTTGAAGACAGCAGAATTATGAAGGACCTTTGGTGATTGCATGTGACGTCATATGTACTGAGGGAATTTCCAGTAAATGTGAAAAATCCATCCTTACTGCACTGGACATTTAAAGTGTAATTTATAGTCTCAACTGAATACAACTGACTTGTGAATTCAAATTTAATTTATGTTGATTTTCATTTTGTTTTTACAGTAAATATTTTAAAAAGCAGAATCTTACTATCAATCTGTTGGGGTCATTTGGGAAGTTCAGTTCTCTCTCGTTATTGGTCTCCATGGGGATTATAACAGTACAAAAGAAAAATGAATTACAAGATGATGCCAGAACTGGGAGGTTAAATCAATCAGAAAAGGATGATCAGGCTGGGGCTCCTAGAAAGACCAAGGGGTGTCTTGAAAGTTTTTATATGGGAGACATAGCGATGTTTCCACTGGTAAAGTGTCCAAAGCTAGGGGATCGTAATTATAAAAGTTAATAAAGCCCGAATGATATTCAGAAGAAACTTACTTCTTCAGATTTGTTAGAATGTGGAACTCAGTCATAAGGGGCAGTTGAGGCAAATAGCAGTGATGCATTTGAAATGGGGAAGGTAGTGGTATTGTCACTGAACTGGTAATCCAGAGACCCAGGTTCAAATCCCACCATGGTGGAATTTGAATTTAATAAATACCTTGAATTAAAAGTCTAATGACCATTAAACCATTCCTTTAGGGAAGGAAATCGGCAGTCCTCACCTGTTCTAGCTTACATAGACTCCAGACCCACAGAAATGTAGTTGACTGTTAAATGCCCTCCAAAATGGCGACTCAGTTCAAGGATAATTAGGAATGTGCAACAAATGCTGGCCTGGCTAGCGATGTCCACATCCAACAAATGCTGGCCTAGCTAGCGATGTCCACACCCAATGAAAAAAAAATGGTAAATAAGCAAAATGTTTCTCCGCATTTAATTATTTTCCCACTTATGAAAGTGTGACATGACTGTGCCTTTAAGACATGTATTTGTGTCATATTTCTTGTGCAAGATTTGTTTCAGCAGTCAGTTCTATTAACTGGTGACACTACATCTGTAACCGGCAGCCCCTGTTGTTGCTACAGCAGCATATTTGATCTTAATTGCTAAAAAGTGTTTTATAATCTGGGCTAATGCTGTTCTGTTATTTTAGTGTTCCCCCACCCCGAGGTATCTCAGAGTAGGGCTTGATTAGGTTGATTGGACAGGACTAAGCCGACACAGAAAAATCAAAGCAGTTGTTGCTTGGAATCTTTAGAGAGAAGTAGCTCTCTTGTCTGTCTCTTTCTTTCTATCTCTAGAGATTGGGACCTGCCAGAGAACAGGTCTCTTTTACTGGAGGTTCTGCTGTTTGAGATAAAGCTCTCTGAAGGCTGCTGTATAGGAATCAGAAGATAGGTATATTTCTGCATTTCAGTCCAGAGGAGTTACAAGGCTGGAAATGGAGCACCCACATGAGCACGTGTGTTTTTGTGATACCTGATTCGGAAGAAGGGTGCATGTCTGTGGGGATATTGCTTAAATTAGAACTATAGAGACAGCTATTAAGAATTGTACATCGCCATGTTTAAATATTTCAGTTGGTAAAAGTTATGCTAATTCTTGTCATAGACTCAAAGGTTTACAGCATGGAAACAGGCCCTTCGGCCCAACTCAATCATGCCGCCCAGCTTTTAACCATTAAGCTAGTCCCAAATGCCCACATTTGGCCTATATCGCTCTGTACCAATCTTACCTACTGCCCAAATGCTTTTTAAAAGACAAACTTGTACCCACCTCTACTTCTACCTCTGGCACCTCGTTTCAGATACTCACCACCCTCTGTGAAAGGATTGCCCCTCTCACCGTAAACCTATGCCCTCTAGTTTTAGACTCCCCTACCTTTGGGAAAAAATGTTGACTATCTACCTCATTTAAGCACCTCATTATTTTATAGACCTCTATTAGATCACCCCTAAGCCTCCTATGCTCCAGAGAAAAAAGTCCCAGTCTATCCAGCCTCTCCTTATAACTCAATTCATCAAGCCCCGGTAGCATCCCAGTAAATCATTTCTGCATTCTTTCTAGTTTAATAATATCCTTTCTATAATAGGGTGGCCAGAACTGTACACAGTATTCCAAGTGTGGCCTTACTAGTACAAGTAAGTCTTGTACAACCTCAACAAGATGTCCCAACTCCCGTATTCAATGTTCTGACCATTGAAACCAAGCATGCCAAATGCCTTCTTGACCACCCTATCCACCTGTGACGCCACTTTCAAGGAGCTATGAACCTGTACCCCGAGATCTCTGTTCTTTTTGCAACTCTCCCCAATGTCCTACCATCAACTAAGTCCTGCCCTAGTTCGATCTACCAAAATACATCACCTCACATTTATCTAAATTAAACTCCATCTGCCATTCATTGGCCCAGTAGCGTAATTGATCAAGATCCTGTTGCAATCCTAGATAACCTTCTTCACTCTTCACTATGCCACCAATCGTACTGTCATCTGCAAACTTACTAACCATAGCTCCTAAATTCTCATCCACATCATTAATATAAATAACAAATAACAGTGGACCCAGCATCGAGCCCTGAGGCACACTGCTGGTCACAGGCCTCCAGTTTGAAAAACAACCCTCTACAACCACCCTTTGTCTTCTGTTGTCAAGCCAATTTTGTATCCAATTGGCTACCTCACCCTGGATCCCGTGAGATTTAACCTCGTGCAACAAACTACCATGCAGTACCTTGTCAAAGGCCTTGCTAAAGTAGACAACATCGGCTGCACTGCCATCATCTACCTTCTTGGTTACGCCTTAAAAAACGCAATCAAATTTGTGAAACGTGATTTTCCACTCAAAGCCATGCTGACTCTCCCTAATCAGTCCTTGCCTTTCTAAATGCCTGTAGATCATGTCTCAGAATACCTTCTGACAACTGACCAACTTCAGATGTTAGGCTCACCCACAATTTCCTCCCCAGGCTCCCACAACATACTGTGATACATTTCATCAGGTCCCACGGATTTATCTACCTTGATGTGCTTTAAGACTTCCAGCACCTCCTTCTCTGTAATATGTACACTCCTCAAGACATCACTATTTATGTCCCCAAGTTCCCCAACATCCATGCCTTTCTCAACAATAAATACCAATGAGAAATATCCATTTAGGATCTCACCTATCTCTTGTGGTTCCACACATACATGACCTTGTTGATCCTCAAGAGCCCCTACTCTCTGCTTACTCTGTTTTGCCCCTTATTTATTTGTAGAATCTCTTTGCATTCTCCTTTGCCGTATTGGTCAAAGCAATCTCATGTCCCCTTTTTGGCTCCTGATTTCTCTCCTAACTCTACTCCGACAACATTTATACTCTTCAAGAGATCCACTTGATTCCAGCTGCCTATGCATATCACATGCCTCCTTTTTGACCAGGACCTCAATATCCCCAGTTATCTAAGGTTCCCTACTTCTGCCAACCTTGCCCTTCATTTTAAGAGGAATGTGTTTACCCTGAACCCGAGTTGACACTTCTGAAAGCCTCCCACTTACCAGACATCCCTTTGCCTGCCAACAGACTCCCCAAATCAACTTTTGAAAGTTCCTGTCTAATACCACCAAAATTGTCCTTACCCCAATTTAGAATTTTAACATTTGGGCCAGACCCACCATTTTTCATAACTGTCTTAAAACTAATGGAATTATGGTCACTGGTCCCAAAGTGATCCCTCTAACAGTTCTGTCACCTGCCCCTCCTTATTTTCCAAGAGGAGGTCAAGTTTTGCCCCCTCTCTATTTGGGCCATCCACATACTGAATGAGAAATTCCTCCTGAATACACTCAAATCTCTCTCCATCCAACCCTCTAATACTATGGCTGTCCCAGTCAACGTTGGGAAAGTCCCCTATTATCACCCTACTTTTCTTGGTGCTCTTTGTAATCTCGTTACATATTTTCCACTATTTGAGGGCCTGTAGTACAATCCTATCAAAGTGATCTCTCCCTTCATATTTCTCAGTTCTACCCATATAGACTCAGTGGCCGAACCCGTGGCTATATCCCCTCTCAGTACTGCCGTAATATTCTCCCTAACCAAAAATGCAACTCCCCCTCCTCTCTTATTTCCTGTTCCATCTTTCTTATAGCATCTGTACCCTGGAACATTGAGCTGCCAGTCAGAGAGATTTACCGTATGGAAACAGGCCCTTCGGCCCAACTTGTCCATGCTGCCTTTTTTTTTAAAACCCCGAAGCTAATCCCAACTGCCAGCATTTGGCCCATATCCCTCTATACCCATCTTACCCATGTAACTATCTAAATGCTTTTTAAAAGATAAAATGGTACCCGCCTCTACTACTACCTCTGGCAGCTTGTTCCAGACACTCACCACCCTCTGAAACAATTGCCCCTCTGGACACTTTTGTACCTCTCCCCTACCTTTGGGAAAAGGTATTGACTATCTACCTTGTCTATGCCCCTCATTATTTTATAGACCTCTATAAGATCACCCCTCAGCCTCCTACGCTCCGGAGAAAAAGGTCCCAGTCTATCCAGCCTCTCCTTATAACTCAAACCATTATTTAAACGGTGAAAAATTACAACATGCTACTGTGCAGAGGGATCTGGGGGTCCTTGTGCATGAATCACAAAAACTCAGTTTGCAGGTGCAGCAGGTAATCAAGGCGGCAAATGGAATGTTGGCCTTTATCGCGAGAGGGATGGAGTATAAAAGCAGGGAGGTCATGCTGCAACTGTACAGGG
Source organism: Mustelus asterias (assembly GCF_964213995.1). NCBI lineage: Eukaryota > Metazoa > Chordata > Chondrichthyes > Carcharhiniformes > Triakidae > Mustelus > Mustelus asterias. The sequence goes on from NC_135805.1 coordinate 54,848,108, forward strand.
TACTGGTGAGGCAGCACGTAGAGTACGGTGTACAATTTTGGTCCCCTTATTTAAGAAAGGATATATTAGCTTTGGAGGGGGTGCAGAGAACGTTCATCAGGTTGATTCCAGAGATGAGGGGGTTAGCTTATGAGGAGAGATTGAGTAGACTGGGCCTGTACTCATTGGAGTTTAGAAGGTTGAGGGGAGATCTTATAGAGACATATAAGATAATGAAGGGGCTAGACAGGGTAGAAGCAGCGAGGTTATTTCCACTTACAATGGAAACAAGAACTAGGGGGCACAGCCTCAAAATACGGGGGAGTCAATTTAGAACAGAGTTGAGGAGGAACTTCTTCTCCCAGAGGGTAGTGAATCTTTGGAATTCTCTGCCCAATGAAGCAGTAGAGGCTACCCCGTTAAATGTGTTTAAGTCACAGATAGATAGATTTTTAACCATTAAGGGAATTAAGGGTTATGGGGAGCGGGCGGGCAAGTGGAACTGAACCCACTATCAGATCAGCCATGATCTTATTGAATGGCGGAGCAGGCTTGAGGGGCTAGATGGCCTGCTCCTGCTCCTATTTCTCATGTTATGTTCTTATGTGACATGACTGAAGGCCAGTGCCGCAGGAAACTCCGACTTTCAATCAAAATCATGTCAAGCATCTGCCAGATGATTGAGCCCAAGATAGCCTCTAATTGCATGAGAACACCCAATGCCAGAGGGTTGAAAGCTCACTGTGGCACTAATCTTTTATGCTTGATGGCATCTTTCCTTGGCTTGTGTCCTTGTGTTGAAAGATGTAACCACTGCCATGTTTTCCTAACGAAGCAGCCTCTTGAACAGTAAGACGATAATGCAGCGGTACCTGCCTCAGATGTGGACACTGACAAAGATTCAGATGCTGAAGCCAAGCAGCCAGAGGGCAAGGAAGTTGAGGCTGCAATGCAGAATCTTCAGGGAGGGCAGGGAAACCAGCAACACCCTGATTCAGTGGTTCTTCAGATAGGCTGGCATGACCTACCCTCTCACATCACCAATGTACACGATCATCATCCCAAACACATAGCCACTCCATTCCAAATAAAGTTTGGCACCCGGACATCTCTGAACAGAAAATGATTAGTCTGACACCAAAAATTCAGCACACACAACACTACTGGCTTGAGTGCAGTATGATATTTATGGTGATCAATTAAAGATGATACAAATGAAAGTAAATCCACCAGGATCATCAGCATAACTCCTTAATTTTAAATGAACCCTTGCTTGTGACTAATGTGTCTTGAGTTTATGTTTGCAGGTGCTACGTCTAGGTAACACGTCACTGTGTTCCTGGAGCGACTTTTTCAGTAGAGTCGCCAAACCCTCAACGGATGAGGCTGTGTATTCAGAGCTTCAGGTCACCACAGCACTCGTGCTCTGCAAGGACTCTTCCATGACAGAGACCATGGTATGTAAACACTCCGGGATCTCCTCAGATCTCCCTGCATATCCTGCTGGAATCCAGCATTTGCCACTTTATGGATGGCTCTAGAGGCGAATCATCTTCCTCAACCTCAGCAGTCGTCCGATTGCTGGGGCACTGAACACTCATCTTTGCAGTCTGCTCTTGCAAGTATGAAATACCCTCAACTCTCCTAACATGGTGATGGCACCCAGAGTAGATGATTCTGCACTTTTTATTTTAATTTATTCATGGGACATGGGCTGGCCAGCATTTATTGCCCATCCCTAGTTGCCAAAGGTCAGTTGAGAATCAACCACATTGCTGCAGCTCTGGAGTCACATGTAGGTTCAGGCAAGGATGACAGATTTCCTTCCCTAAAGGATATTAGTGAACCAGATGGGTTTTTCCCGACAATCGACAAGAGTTTCATGATCAGCAGATTCTTAATTCCAGATATTTTTTGAATTCAAATTCCACAACCTGCCACAGTGGGGTTCAAATTCAGGTCTCCAGAACATCAACTGAGTTTCTGGATTAATAGTCTAGAGATAATACCACGACGCCATCACTCCCATCTCTGCGCTGGTGCTGGGTGGTTAGAAATAGTGCGGTGCATCCCTCAATGTTTAAAGTGTTAGGGGAGGCTCGTCGGACTCAACTGGCTCTGGAGGACAGCTCATCTGAGGGATGAAAACAAAGGGTAGGATTCACAAGTCATATCTCAGTTTAATATCTCCACAAATGCTTGCCATCATGATTGGCCTTGGTTGCACTGAGGTTCCTCGGTGATTGGCACATAAATGAGGTTGCTCTGATAACCAAACTCTCAATCATCTTCACCCTGAATATCTCGCGCTTCAGACCAACAGGCTCTTACCTTCCTTGGACACATCAGCCTCCCTGCGAGCTAATGATCTGCCGCCTTCTTGGCCCTCTAGCTCCAGTGCTACCAGCTGATGGCAGGGGAGGTGATGGTTTTGTGGTATTATCGCTAGACTATTAATCCAGAAACTCAGCTAATGTTATGGGGACCTGGGTCTGAATCCCACCACAACAGGATGGTGAAATTTGAATTCAATAAAAAGGAATCTACTGATGACCATGAAACTATTGTTGAATTTCGGAAAATCCCATCTGGTTCACTAATGTATTTTAGGGAAGGAAATCTGCTGGCCTTGCCTGTTCTGGCCTACATACGACTCCACAGCCACAGCAATGTGATTGACTCAACTGCCCTTGGGCAATTAGGGATGGGCAATAAATGCTGGCTAGCCAGCGACACCCGGTGTCCACAAATGAATCAAAAAAAAAGAATGGCCTCCTTTGCCCATCTTTCAGCATAAGGAGATCCCTCCTTTTTATAACTGCCGAACCCTACAGGCCATTCGGCCCATCGAGTCTGCACCGATCACAATCCCATCCAGACCCTACCCCCATATCCCTACATATTTACCCGCTAATCCCTCTAACCTACACATCTCAGGACACTAAGGGGCAATTTTTAGCATGGCCAATCAACCTAACCCGCACATCTTTGGACTGTGGGAGGAAAGCGGAGCACCCGGAGGAAACCCACACAGACACGAGGAGAATGTGCAAACTCCACACAGACAGTGACCCAAGCCAGGAATCGAACCCAGGTCCCTGGAGCTGTGAAGCAGCAGTGCTAACCACTGTGCTACCATGCCGCCCCAAATAAATAGATTGAGGCCTTTTATTTCAGAGCAAGTACAGGATCAAGTCCCACAAAATTGTGTTGACTCTGTCAGATGCCATCATCATTTTCTAAGTATCCTGCCATCACCTCTAATAATGGATTCTCACAATTTATATATGGCAGATGCTAGGATAGCTGGCCTTTGGTTTCCTGCTTCCTGTCTCCCTCCTTTCTTAAGGAAAGATTTTACATTTGCCATTTTCCAATCCACTGGGACCTTTCCAGAATTCACAGAATTTTGGAACATTATAACCTATGCCTCTATCATCTCTGTAGCACCTTCTTTTCAAAGCCTGAGGATGCGGGCTATCCAGTCCTGGGAACAAATGGGACAATAATCATCAACTTGCTTTATTTAACTAAACAATTAGGTTAGAAGACATCCATTGATGATAGAGTTCATGAGTTTAACAATGGATATGCTTAACTCCACAAATTTTAAAATAACCTAAATTTCACCAATTCAGTTACAGTTTCAACTCTCATTCTTAGATACAAAAACAGAAAATACTCAACTTGTCGGACATCATCTGTGGAGAGGGGTAAAAGAGAGTTAATGTTCCAGGTCAATGACCTTGCATTAGAAAAGGGAAATTTGCAAATGTAATAGGTTTTAAGCAAGTAAAGATTGGATGGGATGGGTGCAGTTCTGATGAGTGGGTGGCAGGAAGAGCTTGGGAAAATTTAAAAGGTCAGTGATAGGATGGAAGACAGGAGAGATTAAATGACAAAAGACTTGGTAGTGCAAAGTTCAAGGGAGTAATAATGGGGCAAGTGAAAAAGTTTTTAAAAAGTGTGCATCTAGAGGAGGTGTGAATGGCAGAAATGACACAGAAAGATAAAAATAAGGCTAAGACCCCAAACCTTCAAAAGAAAAAGGAAACAAAATGGGGCCAGAGATTTACGGTTAGATATTGTTGAAGGCAATGCTGAGTCTGAAAAGTTTGAGAGTATCTCATCCAAAGATGAGGTGATGCATCTTGAGCTTAAGTTGAGCTTCACTGGAACACTGCAGGAGGTCGAAGACCGAAATCAGAGTGAAGAGCATGGTCAAGATTTAAATGACTGGTGGCTAAATGCTCAGGTCACACTTGCAGACTTTTTCTTAAAATTATTTCATGGGCTGTGGGATGTCATTGGCAAGGCATCACTGCAAAGCGTTTATCTAATCAGTGTTTAGTCCCCAATGTAGAGCAGTGACCCCCAAGTCGGCACAATGTCTTTTCTGGTTGGTTGTTGACATGCAACTGTAGCGCCATGCTTTATGACTATTACACTAAAAGTGAATGAGATTTCCATTGCCATCCTAACAAAACAAAAACTGGCGGCCTGTTTCTGTGGGGGCAAAGGAATGCTGGTCCCTAGGAAGCTTTCTGGATAAAGAGTTAAAATGATTATAAAACAGGAAGTCAGTTTAATTTTCTTGACTCCATGCAATTTATTTGGTACAATAGAGTATTAAAATTGTTTAAACTTTTCTTCAAAAAAATGTCAACAAAACTTGACAAAGCAAAGACTTTCATTTTGAAAAGAAAACAAAGACAAAATGACAACTTCCATTTTGGAAAAAAATGGATCACCTCTTTGTACAACATTTCAAAACTAAATACTGAACATCTGCAATATGTTTGAACACGTGTCAAAATAAACAGTTGAAATGTCAAAAAACCCTCCATCCATATGTTACATCAAACAGCTCCTTTGAGAAGGTTCAACATTTGAAATTTGGCAAGCGTATAACACCAAATATAATGCATCCCCTGAGGCTAGATGATGAGCAGTCCAAGAGTTACAGCTAGATATTTTAAGGGAAATGTTCAGAAAAACTTCCACCAAAACAAAATTAAACTTACTAGACCTTCCTAAAGTGTCATTTGCTCAAATAGCCAGCACTCAAAAAAAGTTGGGTTTTTTTTGTCTGTGTTGGGGTGGCGGGGGGGGGGGGGGGGGGGGGGGGTGGTGGAGGGAGAGGGGGGGGGGTGAGGAAAGCTGAGAGGGGGAAAGGAAACTGTAATCCAAAGTGCTGCTTCCCAAAAAAGATTTGCCAAATTAAGTACCAATATTGATCCATGCATTTGAGAACCAAAATTCAAATGCATACAGGAAACATCTGGTTCAATTTTGCTATGTTGACATGTGCACCTCAATAGCAACCGTTATGCATGCTCATTCGATTTTCTTTCAAGCATTATCCCTGCACCCCATCCCCCACAATCCCCTGTAAAATGAAAATGAATGGCATGTCCTACAACATTAAACAAAATACGAGCAGTGGATTGGTCACCAGGCAACATACAAATTCTGTGTTACTTTACATAACATGAACAAGAGAAATTCAAATTTTGTTTGCAAACACATGGGTGGAATCCTCCCAAAATTTGTCATTTTCAGACCGAGAACAGGTGTCCAGCTCTCCAACTGCACAGCCATGTTTTCACTCCAGTTTCCTGGCACTCAGTGCACAGAGAATCTGAGGGCGTGGTTTGCTCCATCACTCTGGCGGGAGAGGGCCTGATAGAAATGGCTACACACATGCTTAAAAAATGGTGCCCCAATCTGCTCGAGAAATGAACTCCACCTGAACCCCCTGTGGACACAGAAGTACTCCTAAAAGCATCAGGGCACCACACTCTCCCGTCCCCACAGGCATCAGGGCATTCCCTCCACCCCCAAAGGCATTGGCGTCCCCTCCTACCCGCACCCCCCCCCCCTCCAAAGCATCAATGCACTCCCCCACCATTCCACTCAAATATCAACACAGTCATCCCCCCACATGTAATGGAAACCTCCCCTGTCCAAATGGGCTCTCCAGAGGGCCCACTCTTGGCACTGCCACCCTGGTGCTAGCCTGTCCCTCACCACCAGGTACTATACCGACCTGTATACCCCACAGTATACTCATCATGACTGGTTTTCACTTTTGAAAACCAGTAATGAATTACACCAGCTTGATGGGACGATGCATTGAGGGTAATCAGGCTCCCGCCCTTCCAGGTGGGGAAGATTCTGGACTGAAATCTCACCGGCACAAATCCTGCTTTTGGTCTCTCTCAACGTTTAGTGGCCGTAATGGGATCACATCTAGCGCAGCTGCTAAATTGCGTCCCATGTATCAACTATTGAGTTTAGAATTAAGGTGTATGAGCCTAAACTGCACCACATCCCCATATACAATCAAAAATAGACCACATAATTCTCACTCTTTTCGGCAAAGCAATTAAGCTAAATTAAACAACCCAAGGGACAAATTAAAAGGAGAAGCCCCGGAAGGGGAGGAGGGGGGCAAAAGTCAAGGACATGAATTACAAGTACTTCATGTCTTATTTTGGGACAAATCAATTAAAATAACAAAAAAACTGAGGCATAATTGAATACCTCTGTTCTACTAACAGTTAGCTCCCAAAACTACATATGATTAATTGCATATCAATTGAATGTTTTATTATATTTATTACTAACAGTTAGCTCCCAAAACTACATCTGATTAATTGCATATCAATTGAATGTTTTATTATATTTATATAGTGGACATTTACTCCCAAGTTACTTTAGCTGTCACAGTTGCCTTGCCGTCCTCTATTAGATAATAAGCCTCACCACTACTAAATAACCCTCACTATTTAAAAAAAAAACTCACCAGCTACTTACTCCTTTTCTGTTGACATCACTTAAATAGAAGAAAACTAAATGCTTCACTTCATGCTTTTGTTAAATAAAAGTTTAAATTTCTCAGCTGTTTAAACTAACTCACCAATTTTAAGGAAAGGGAAACTTGGCCACAATACTCACAAACCAATCAACTCAGATTTTCTATGATGTCACAGATCGATTTAGTTTTTCCAACTTATTTGAACTCGTGTCTTGGTCTGCTTCTGCTCTTGACTCACAGCTCAGGTAAGTGATTACAAATTAGGAGGAAAACAAAATCTAGCTAATAATATACATTATTCACTCGAGAAAGGTTTTGCTTCCCAAACAGCAATACTTACCATAGCCAAGAACAAAATAATACAAATAAGTTTCATCTGTGCAAAGCAGATTTACCAAATTACAAAAAACTGACATGACATGAACACAGCACATCTATTGTAGCTTCAACTAATGATTTCTCCAATGCCGAATCATTAATTTCCTACCATGGTAGCCCATAAAGCCAAAGCCATGCGAGTTCAACAGATTCGTTGTGAGGTTCAGTCTGTACCTTTGTTGCCACTTTCTGATCTCTGGAGATCAACTGGTATTCTAGGCTCAGCAGTGAAACATACATCACTTCGTGGTGTAATGTGTCGAACAATATTTAAGATATTAGCCAAACAGACTACACATTATAGCAGCCTGTTCAACTGTGAAAAACAAACAAAATTAAACAAACATTAACGCTGAAGTGTCTGCTCTAAACCTGATCATCTTTTATGCCAGCTGTCCAAAATATGAAGATAAAAAAGGGATAAAAATTTGAGCCCCCATTTTCACTGCAGTAGTCATAATTCATTATCCGTGTGCAGCAGACAGCATGCAAATTTTGCCTCCATAAAGGCTAGATGAATTCTCAAATGGGATGTCTACATACATGCTTCCCCTGTCCACAGCCTCAGTTCCAGAGACAATGCAACTACAGCTTCCATATTGATCGCAGATTTGGTGTGGAGATCAAAGACAAAAAACTTTCTACACTCTCTATATGGACGTAATTCACCACAACACCCCCAAAAACAATCTACAGTATTTCAATTAGAACAGAAGTCAGTCAACAGCACCATATCTGTAATTTAGATCGTCTTGTGCATGAGGATTCCTTATAGAACATAGAACAGTACAGCACAGGAATTGGTGCTTTGGCCCATGATGTTATGCCAAACATGATGCCAAATTAAACTAATCCCTTCTGCCTGCCCTTGGTCCATATCCCTCTACTTCTTGCATATTAATGTGCTTATCTAAAAGCCCCTTAAACACCCCTAACATCTCTGCCTGCACCACTACAGCCGGCAGTGCATTCAAGACACCTACCACTTTGTGTAAAAAACATGCCCTTCACATCGCCTTTGAACTTTCCTCCTCTCACTTTAAGTGCATGCCCCCTAATATTTGACACTTCCACTCTGGAAAAAAGATTCTGACTGTCAATCCTATCTATGCCTCTCATAATTTTATAGACTTCCATCAGGTCTCCTCTCAGCCTCCACCGCTGCAGAGAAAACAACCCTAGTTTGTCCAGCCTCTCCTTGTGGCTCATACCCTCTAATCCAGGTAGCATCCTGGTAAACCACTCTGCACCCTCCTCCAAAACTTCGACATCCTTCCTGTAATGTAGCGACCAGAACTGAATGCAATACTCTTCAGTGCGGCCTAACCAAAGTTTTATAAAGCTGCAACACAACATCCTGACACTTTTACTCAATGCCCCAGCCAATAAATGCAAGCATGCCATATAAGAACATAAGAAATAGGAGCAGGAGTAGGCCATCTAGCCCCTCGAGCCTGCCCCGCCATTCAATAAGCTCATGGCTGATCTGAAGTGGATCAGTTCCACTTACCCGCCTGATCCCTATAACCCCTAATTCCCTTACCGATCAGGAATCCATCTATCCCTGATTTAAACATATTCAACGAGGTAGCCTCCACCACTTCAGTGGGCAGAGAATTCCAGAGATTCACCACCCTCTGAGAAGTTCCTCCTCAACTCTGTCCTAAACTGACCCCCCTTTATTTTGAGGCTGTGCCCTCTAGTTCTAGTTTCCTTTCTAAGTGGAAAGAATCTCTCCATCTCTACCCTATCCAGCCCTTCATTATCTTATAGGTCTCTATAAGATCCCCCCTCAGCCTTCTAAATTCCAACGAGTACAAACCCAATCTGCTCAGTCTCTCCTCATAATCAACACCCCTCATCTCTGGTATCAACCTGGTGAACCTTCTCTGCACTCCCTCCAAGGCCAATATATCCTTCCGCAAATAAGGGGACCAATACTGCACACAGTATTCTTTACCACCCTATCTACTTATATGGCCACTTTCAGAGATCTATGGACTTGAACTCCAAGATCCCTCTGTACATCAATGCTGTTCAGGATCCTGCCATTAACTGTATGCTTACCCTTAACATTTGATCTCCCAAAGTACAGCACCTCACACTTGCCCGCATTAAACTCAATTTGTTATTTCTCCACCCATATCTGCAGCTGATCTATCTCCCACTGTATTCTTTGACAACCTTCTACACTATCCCCAACTCCACTGATCTTTGGGTCATCTGCAAACTTACTAACCCACCAATCTGTTTTCATCCAAGCCATTTATATATATCACAAATCGCAGAGGTCCTAGTACAGATCTTTGCAGAACACCACTAGTCATGGGCCTGCAGCCAGAAACACACCCTTCCGACACTACTCTGACTTCCATAGGTAAGCCAATTCCAAATCTAAGCAGCCAAATCACCGTGGATCCCATGCATCTTAATCTTCTGGATGAGCCTACTTCATGCATCTGAATGCTTGTTCAACCAGGTGGGATTAGGACAGGCCTTTGTTAAAAACTTGCATCGCGTGTCAAGTCAGCTGGAACTGACTAGACATCACATCTGGGCATTCCTAACATTTCTGGCGTATACACGCCCAGAAGGAAATAATAATAAAACAGGGAAATAAGAATACTGGTCTAAACATTAGTTTTTTCTTTCTGGGAAAAATATGTTGACCATAATTCATTCATGGGATGTGGACATCTCTGGCTAGGCCAGCATTCAATGCCCATCCTGAATTGGCCTTGAAAACGAAGTGGTGAGCTGCCTTCTTGAACTGCTGCAGTACATGTGGTGTAGGTACACCCACAGTGCTGTTAAAAGAGGGAGTTCCATGATTTTGACCCAGTGACAGTGATGGAACAGTGACACGTTTCAAAGTCAGAATGGTCCAAGTCTTGGAGTGGAACCTCTATGTGGTTGTGTTCCCATATGTCTGCTGCCCTGGCCTGCTGGATGGTAGTGGTTGTGGGTTTGGAAGTTGCTGCCTAAGGAACCTTAGTGAGTTTCTGCAGTGTTTCTTGCAGATGGTACACACTGCTGCCATTGTGCAAAGGTGTTAGAGGGATTGAACGTTTGTAGAAGGGGTAGCAATCGAGCAAGCTACTTTGTCTTGGATGATATCAAGCTTCTTTTGCAAATTGGAGCTGCACTAATTCAGACAAGTGGAGAGTATTCCATCATTTTCCTGACTTGTGCCTTGTAGATGGAGCGCCTTTGGGCGTTAGATGATGAGTTGCTCACTGCAGAATTCCAAGGACGGAAATTTCCTGTCCCGTCCGCCATGGGAATCATAGCAAGCAGGACATGGACCACACAAAAGTCTTTGACCTCGGGTGGGATTTTCCGGTCTTGGGGTGAGCGCAGCTGGAAAATCCTACCCCAAGTCTCTGAACTGCTTTTGTAGCCTACTGTATTTATATGACTAGTCTAATTGAGTTTCTGTTAAGGTTTCATAATTTGCCTGGTAAAGGGTCAATGTGCTTCAAGTAAAATAATTCAAATCCTGAACAAGTTACCCTTGCAGAGTTTACACATTCAGCATACTCAGAATTGTGAAGTGCACATAATTCTAAAGTTCTGCAACTATTCAGTTACACTATATTAGAATTTCAAAAATAAATCTTCCAACATGCTACTTTTCCATTTGCCTGTAATTTTTATTTGGCAACTGATAAAATGGAGGGCTAATAATAGCAGTCAGTGTAATACCAAAGAGCATAACAGGTTAACAATTCAGAAACCAGATACCTTACCAAACTCTCAGCATTAGTTCAATCTTTTCAGGATTGGAAAACTTACTTCTCATATTTATAGTTACATCAGGATATCCACTTGGCATCAACTTCCAGCAGTAATTATTTATACTACAGTAAATCAACAGCCAATTCAGCTCATAATTGGGGGCGAAAACATCTGCAACAAATTCCTATACAATTTGCAATGACAAATTGCACAGTTAATTACTGGCTGTGGAGTCCAATTTGGCCATAAAATGGCAGAAAACTGCAGAGATGCTCACAGGAATGCCTCTCACTCGACTGCTACTGTAGCGGTAACAGTATAACAAACCAACAAGACCAAAACCTACAAGGCTTTACAAATTACTTGTGTACAAAATGGAATTGGAAAATAAATGGAGGTAAATTTACTTGAGGCCCGTTTTCCTTTTTGGCCCCATCAACCAGTTCAACAAATACTAAAATCACGATTTGTACGAAAGTCAATAACTCTCCCAGTGTACCAGCCAACATTAATCTATAAATTAACAGTAATACAATAGATTATCTCATCATTTACCTCAGTGGTATTTGTGTGATCTTGCTGTGTACACTGACAGCCACGTTTGCCTACAAAACAAATGTCTACCAAAGTGGTGGGCAGTCTGCAGCCCGGGGGGGGGGGGGGGGGGGGGGGGGGGAGGGGGGGCCTCATGTGACCCATCAGGGTTCAAAGTGTACGCCACAAGACATTTTGTTGACTTACTCACACACAGTTGCCACATTCTACTGGTTTCCATCCACGTAGCTTTTTTCCTACCACTATGATTGAAGTGATATGCACGTAAAGCAAGGGCATGTGAAGTGAGGTGCATGCCGATTGCGCACAACATTGACTGCGAGAGCCGTGTGCTCCCTCTGCATCCAATCAAACATAAATGTTTTTGTTTTTAATCACTTAAAGTTGATGAAAGTTTTATGAATATGAATAAGCATCTTCTATAATTTGTTATAAAACATTTAGGTGCATTAAATATATTCAATGATCATAGTTAGTGAACATGCCCGGTTGCAATCTTGCAGCCCATTCACTAGCCTAGATTGCCCATCACTGGACTACTACTTAAAGGAATAATTAACTCTTGCGAGGTCTTTTGGGACTTATTAAAAAGTTTTACTTGGGACATGGGTAATTTTGGCTAGGCTCCTCCATTTAAATTTAAAATGTATTTATTAGTGTCACAAGTAAGCTTATATTAACGCTGTAATGAAGTTAGTGTGAAAATCGCCACATTCCGATGCCTGTTCAGGTACACAGAAGGAAAATTTAGCATGACCAGTGCACCTAACCAGCACGTCTTTCGGACTGTGGGAAGAAACCAGAGCACCCGGAGGAAACCTACAGAGAACATGCAGACTCCGCACAGACAGTGACCCAAGCTGGGAATTGAACCCGGGTCCCTGGTGCTGTGAGGTAGCAGTGCTAACCACTGTGCCACCGTGCTGCCATTAATTATCCATCCATAAGAGTTCTGAGGCATTAGTGGGCCATCTCATTGAGCTGCTGCAACCAGCATTGTTGTTCCACAAATAAAATCTATTAATTGCATTTGAAGAAGTTCTCTTTTTAACAAAAGAACAACACGGAGTCAATGTGCAGCAGCAGTTTGTAAAACAGCAGGTAACATGTTTCTATCACTCTTTAGTTGATGTAGCCCTCAATTTTTTTTATATTTGAATCAATATTATTCCATTTAACAATTTATAAACTGATACACTTAGTGTTTCTCTCGTTTAATCCTCTTGATCATCAAACGTAGGAGCTTTTAGTGAGAAACAAGTAATAAAGCTAAGAAACTTATGTACTTAAAACCAATGACAGAACTGAGAGATAAAAAACAACTTCATTTTTTATGAAGCATCACGTGACTGAAGATTACATAGGATACGTGCCGCAGAATAACATAAGAACTAGGAGCGGGAGTAGGCCATTTGACCCCTCAAGCCTGCTCCGCCATTCAATAAGATGTTTTCGTGGATTCAACTCCACTCCACCGCCTGCTCACCATAACCCTCAATTCCTTTATTGTTCAAAAATCTATTTTTGCTTTAAAAACCTCAACTGTTTCACTGGGCAGGGAATTCCACAGATTCACAACACTTTTGGTGAAGATGTTCCTCCTCAACTCAGTCCTAAATCTGCCCTCCTTTTTTATTGCCTCTTAGTTCTGGTTTCACTCGCCAGTGGAAACAATCTCCCTGCTTCTATCTCATCTATTCCCTTCATAATTTTATATGTTTCTATAAGATCCCCCCTCATTCTTCTAAATTCCAATGAGTATAGCCCCAGTCTACTTAGTCTTTCCTCATAAGCCAACCCTCAACTCCGGAATCAAGCTAGTGAACCTTCTCTGCACCCCCTTCAGTGCCAGTACATCCTGTGTCACGTAAGGAGACTAAAACTGTACACTGTACTCCAGGTGTGGCCTCACCAGCACTTTATACAACTGCAACATAACCTCCCTCTTTTTAAACTCCATCCTCCTAGCAATGAAGGACAAAATTGCATTTGCCGCCTTAATTACCTGCTGCACCTTCAAACCAACTTTGTGATTCATGCACAGCAGCATGCTGCAATTTTTTACCATTTAAATAATAGTCAATTTTGCTGTTATTCGTACCAAAATAGATGACCTCACATTTACCAACATTGTACTCCATCTGCTGGACCCTGGCCCACTCATTTTGACTACCTCTATCCCTTTGCAAACATTCAGTGTCCTCTGCACACTTTGCTCTGCCACTCATCTTAGTGTCATCTGTGAACTTTGACACGCTACACTTGGTCCCCAACTCCAAATCAGCTATGTAAGTTGTAAACAATTGCGGTCCCAATGCTGATCCCTGAGACACACCACTAGTCACCGATTGCCAAACAGAAAAACACCCATTTACTCTCGCTCTTTGCTTTCTGTTAGTTAGCCAATCCTCTGTCCATGCTAATACATTACCCATAATGCCGTGCACCGTTATCTTATGGAGCAGCCTTTTGTGCGGCACCTTGTCGAATGCCTTTTGAAAATTCAGATACACCACATCCACTGGTTCCCTGGTATACACCGCACTTGTAATGTCCTTAAAGAATTCCACTAAATTAGTTAAACATGACCTGCCCTTCATGAAGCCATGCTGTGTCTTCCTAATGGACAATTTCTATTCAGAAAACTTGGCATTTCTTCCTTGATGATAGATTCAAGCATTTTCCCTACTACAGAAGTTAAGCTAACCGGCCTATAGTTACCCGCCTTACAACCCATTCACCCAAACAGCTAATGGTCCACTCAAGCCTATTTTTCCTCATCTAAGCCTTGCATTCCTTCTCCTTCATGTGCTTGACTAGTTTTCCCTTCAATTTACTTTGATGTTTGCAGCTTCCATTTCAAAGATTGCTAGATTTATCATATTGCCCATTAAAAGCGTAGCTCAACCAAACAATCTCAGGTAGCCACCTACAAAATTACTGAACAGCTCTTGGTTTGAACTCCCTGTGCTTGCTCATGAAGGACAACACACAAGCTATGTTTAGTAACTGGTTTGCATTTCCAGATTCCCATCGAGAAATGTTCTGCTTCAGAACAATTTAGGGAGAGGGATAGAACACAAAAAATATATAAAGTTATAATGAGGATTTGCCCGAAGACATTCGGAAGCCCCAGCTGGGAAAATAGCTTTGGGATGGGGTCAGAGTCAGACAAAAAGAGAAGGACCTTTGCCAACAAAAAAAAGTTGGAACTCTTCACCCCCCACCCCCAACATCAACAGTATTGAGGGAATACCTTCACCACACTGACCGATTCCCTCCACCTTCCCCCACTATCGCCCCAAGCTTGGAGGCCAGATATATGAAGATTTCTAGCTCACTACTCTTTCACAATCTATTCCAAGGCTAATTTATAACAAACATTTATAGCATTGGATAAAGAATACACGAGCAATTGGTGGTTCATAGCCAACCCTACTTGCTGACTTACACCAGCTTTAATCTTAGTGATAAAGTCCCAACAGGTAATATCAAATTTACAAAAAATATTAGTTCTCATGCAATATGAAAATAAGAAATGAGAAAGAGGGATGAGTTTTCATGTCTCTATACCATGTCTGCTTCAAGAGAAAAGTTATTGGGAAAATGGACAACATATTTATTGGTACTTTTAAATACTTCATTTATATAGCAAAGCAATTCAAATTTTTAATCTACCTCAGAAGTTGCCATCATTTCTTAATCATTCAAACCTCCTAGAAAGGATTTTGTAGCATTGATGATGAACATAGTTAAACAAAGAGCCATCCCCATATGATATGCATGTATTAGTAACTTTGACGTATTGGTAAATTTTCTAAAGTTAGTGTCCGTTCACAGCAGTGTGAAAACATTTGTGCATGTTTTGGGTTGTCTATGCAACACTGAAGCAGTATTGACATTAGAATACATCTACTTGCTGCAGTGAATTTGAATAGTTATCAGTTATTAAGTATACTGATGGCCAACATACACATTGCTAACAGCGGTAATTGTTAATGTCACTGCAAAATGTAAACTAATTTTCTTTTTTTTGAGTTTATATGACTGATTGTCTTCACTATAGATGTGTATGTTACAGTGCATCAGTCACTTACCTTGGTCTGCGAAATACAAGTCCATACTGTTGACAAGCCAGGCCCACAGTGGGTGTGTAAACAATGGGCATGAATCTTTCAATGTCTGACGTCAGTACTCTGTAGAAGAGCTTTTCATTTCGGTCTTGCAGAGCAATTAGAAATATGTACCTAAAATGATAAGTAGAAAGAAAAAATAAATTTGCAGAAGTGAAGAAAGCACTCAAAATATATTCCATTGGACCAGTTTATAAAAGCCAGCACATTAATATATTTAGTACATACTGTATGTACTTTTTCTTTTAAACCCATACCTGCACTGAAATATGAATACTTAATTAGAACATTTTCCTCTTGCTGCTTTTACTTTATTCTTGCAATTACCAACTGAGGCTTTAAAAAGCTAAATATATTTACATCAGTGCACATCTTTCTAATTAAATTATCTATTCAAACTGACTGATGTAGTATATTTCAACAATACTATTTTAGCTAGGCCTCAAACCTACCCATATTTATAGGTAAAGGTCTATTGGATGGTATATGTAAAGATGAGTCTACAATATCGTATTCATGCTGATGATAGACTGAAGTTCACAGAAGGAGCAGTCAAATTCACCAATTAAAAATCAAATGTTCACTCCATGGCAGTAATAATATGCATTTGAACTAAAACAAGGCAAGTTGCAAGGAGCACCCTTTAATAAATTATCGCAATTCATTCAAGTTGTCGCATTCAGCATCAAGGATACAATTGTAAAGTCTTTGTCAACTTACAGCTAAATGAGTACATGAACACAAGCGTTTACTACAATATTCTGCATAGCATGAGATGCCTCTGTCATAGATTCAAAAAGGTACACAATTTTGAATACAGATATCCATAAATGGGCCTTTTAAAGATATTTACATGAACAGTGTGCATTGTCATATATCCCAGTCCGTTCAAGTCATAAACAAGGTAAATAGCTACTAATGTTCAATGTTCAGTCCCTAATTGACAGTGAAATAGTGTATCTCAATTGGAACAACGAGACATTGAACAGACATTCCACTTGATTGTTGTCCAGAGATCTCTTGTCTGAAGTATATGTTTATGTGGATGTCGGGCAAGGGTATCCCTAACCAGCTGTCAAGTCTAGCTTTATTTCCGAACACTAGCCAAATGGAAGGAGAGCAATATTTGAAATGAAATCATGGGTTCATTACCCATTTTGAATAACATTCTTGACTGAAAATGAAATTGCTTCAGTAGGTTGCCTGAAGTATTTATGTGGAGTTGACAATAGAAGCCAGTCAACAAGAAGTGTAGAATAGGCAAAGAAGTGTAGAAAATATCCATTTAGTACAGGAATACTTCTTCCCAACATAAATGTATCAAACAATTTTCTAAGTTATGTAACCAAATCCTTCTGTGTACATTGTTGTGCTGAAGATGTGGTGCCAGAGATATAAATCTGAAACTGGGTCATTCATTTGAGAAATTATTGCATGCCCCCAAACTGACTTGAGGACGAGCACAAAATAATGAAATCAGTTTAGTTTCTTGGGGCATAATGGAATCTCACCAAAAAATATATACACAATAGAAATTTGAAATGCCAAGTATTTCACCACTGGCCAATATTTTCCTTAATTCTTGGATTTCACAACTGATGTTAGCAAAATATTTCATTAAGATTTTCTCTCGAAACTGGTGAATACCTTTTAGCTCTAATGGAATAACATGCCTGTGCATCAAGATATTGAGTGCCCAAACCTTTTAAAAAGATACCATTCCTTTTGTCAAACTATATGTCTGCACCATCACCAAAGCCATCTACTTAAGTTCATGCCATTGCCTGACTCTGCAATCTGCTAACATTCTCATTCCCACCTTTGTTACCTTTAGACTTGACTATTCTAATGCACTTGTGACTAGACCTTCCTCTTCCCCTCTTGTAAATTTATACTCTTCCAAAAATCTGGCATCTGTGTTGCATCTTGCATCAAGTCAGGTTCACCAGTCAGCCCTGTTTAATTGACCTATACTGCATCCTGGTTAGGCAACATCTCAACTTTAACATGATCATACTCCTTTTCAAATCCCCCCATGGCCTCATTCCTCCCTCTGTAATCCCCTCCAACCCAACCACCCCGAAATATTTGCATTCATCAAATTTGCTTCTAGCACAATCCCAATTTTTAAAATCATTTCACCACTGGCATCCAGGTCTTCAGCTGCTCAGGTCCTAAGTTCTAGAATTCCCTCCATAAACCTCCATGTTTCTTTTCTCCTTCACTTCTACCTGTTAGTCCAAGCTTTTGTCATTGGCCCTAATATTCATCTCTCCACATTGCTTGGGGCCAAATTCTGTTTGATAACACACCTGTGAAGTTCCTTGGGACATTTCACTATGTTAAAGGCACTATATAAATAGCTCTTATACTTAAGATTAGCATTTCAGTTATTCAAGCCTCAACTGGAAATGTATAGGAAATGCATGTATGAATCAAGAAATGATCAATAGGCTGGGTCTCTTTATTGAAATAAAATGTCTGAGCATGACCAAATAGAGGTTATGGAAGATTGAGATAGATCACACATCGACAATGTTTCCTCTTCTGGAGAGCATAGATAGAGGTCATCAGTATAAGACAGTAACCAAGAAATCCAATAAAGAATTCAGGAGAAACTGCTTCACCCAAAGCAGAGAGAACATGGAACTCGCTACCACAGGACTGATGGGGTTTATGGCATTGAAACAGGCCATTTGGGCCAATGTAAAAGGCCACTGCAATACTTTTGAAGCAAAGGGAGGAAATTATTTGATTTATAAATGTCACATGTATTAGTATACAGAGAAAAGTATTGTTTCTTGCATGCTATACAGACAAAGGATACCGTACATAGAGAAGGAAACGAGGGAGTGTAGAATGCAATGTTACAGCCATAGATAGGATGTAGAGAAAGATCAACTTAATGCAAGGTAGATCCATTCAAAAGTCTAATGGCAGCAGGAAAGAAGCTGTTCTTGAGCTGGTTGGTACGTGACCTCAGATTTTTGTATCTTTTTCCCCCAATGGAAAAAGATGGGAGAGAATATAGCCGGGTGTGTGGGGTCCTTGATTATGCTGCTGCTTTTCTGAGTCAATGGATAGGAGGCTAGTTTGTGTGATGGACTGGGCTTCATTCACGATCCTTTGTAGTTTTTTGCAGTCTTGGCCAGAGCAGGAGCCATACCAAGCTGTGGTACAATTAGAAAGGATGCTTTCTATAGTGCATCTGTAAAAGTTGGCGACAGTCAAAGTGGACATGCCGAATTTCTTATGTCTCCTGAGAAAGTGGAGGCATTGGTGGGCTTTCTTGACAGGTTGTTGGTGATTTGGACACCTAGGAACTTGAAGCTTTCGACCATTTCCACTTCATCCCCATTGATGTAAACAGGGGTATGTCCTCCAATACGCTTCCTGAAGTCGATGACTATCTCCTTCGTTTTACCGACATTGAGGGAGCGATTATTATTGTCACACCAGTTCACCAGATTCTCTCTCTCCTTCCTATACTCCATCACAACATTGTTTGAGATCCGACCCACTATGGTGGTATCATCAGCAAACTTGAAAATCAAGTTGGAGGGGAATTTGGCCATACAGTCATAGGTGTATCAAGAGTATAGTAAGGGCCTGAGGGCACAGCCTTGTGGAGCACCGGTGTTGAGGATAATTGTGGAGGTGTTGTTGTCGTCTATCCTTACTGATTGGGGTATGTGGGTTAGGAAATCAAGGATCCAGTCACAGAGGGAGGAACCGAGCCCTAGGCACAGAGTTTGGAGATGTGTTTTGTAGAAATAATGGTGTTGAAGGCTGAGCTATAGTCAATAAATAGGAGCCTGACATTAAGTATCCTTGTTATCCAGGTGTTCCAGGGTTGAGTGTAGGACCAGGGAGATGGCGTCTGCTGTGAACCTGTTGCGACGATAGGTGAACTATAATGGATCCGGGCAATCTAGGAGGCTGGAATTGATTTGTGCCAAGACTACCCTTTCAAAGCACTTCATAATGATGGATGTCAGAGCCACCAGGCGATAGTCATTAAGGCATACTGCCTGGCTTTTTTTTGGTACAGGGATGATGGTTGTCTTCTTGAAGCAGATAGGGACCACAGATCGGTGTAAGGAGATGTTAAAGATATCTGCGAATACCCCCGTCAGCTGGTCTGCACAGGATCCGAGTGCTCGTCCGGGTATCCCATCTAGGCCAGTTGCTTTCCGTGGGTTGACTCTCGAGAAGGTTTATCTGACGTCTGCAATGATGACCTCGGATACCAGTTCAGCCAAGGCTTCTGGGGTGGAAGACATGTTCTCGCTGACCTCTTGTTCAATAAGGGCATAAAATGCATTGAGCTCATCAGGGAGGGGTGCACTGGTGCCAGCCATTCTACATTCTTTCATCTTGTGGCCTTTTGTCTTGCAGACCTCGCCATAGTTGGTGGGAGTCCGTGTGACTAGCCTGGGACTCTCGCTTGGTCCAGTAAGACCTTTTGGCATCTTTGATGGATTTCTGTAGATCGTATCTGGATTTCCTGCGTAAGTCAGGGTTGCCTGACTTGAATGCCTCGGACCCAACTCCAGCAAGCAGTGGATATCCCTGTTCATCCATGGTTTCCACGGAAACACACAGATTTTCTTCTTTGGCACAGAGTCTAATGAAGTCAGTTACTGTAGTGGCGTACTCATTTAGGTTGGTCGCTGAGTTTTTAAATATTGACCAGTCCACTGACTCGAAGCAATCCCATAGGAGATCATCCGATTCCTCAGAAAAACGTTGCACGACTTTCCTCATCAGATTCTTCCATTTCAGTTTTTGCTTGCAAGCCGGGAGCAGGAGCACAGCCTTGTGGTCTCATTTGCCAAATTGTGATAGAGCGGTAGGCATGTTTGTGTAAAAGTAGTCCAGAACGTTTGGACCTCTGTTGGAGCCGGAGACATGTTGGTGGCAACTTGGTAGGACATCCTTGAACTTGGCTGCCAGTTTGAGCACAGCAAGGTTCCACAAACAGTAGCTCACAAAGTGGATGTCCAAGTGTCATCAGCACATACTTTGGGAGATCCACAAACTAATCAAAAAAGACCAAAGCTATATTTCTGTGAGGAACATACACGACAGGTTCCTGTTTCACACAGGGCTGCACAGCATCATAATGCTCAGGAAATCCTACTTGTATTGTTTCAACTAAAATCACACTTTCACATCATGTCTCATGTGGCTCTCATGGATTTGGGCAGTATGGAGCATCATTGAAAGACCTACAGTACCTGATTTTATAATGTGTGCCAAAAACCACATGCAACAACCAATCCATACATTTATCTTAGAGATAGCTAAGACAACAGCCAGATGATTTGGGCCCGCTTGACGCAGGCACAAATCTCGTAATGGCCGATAACTCTCTCTCTAGAGAGAGAGAGAGAGAGAGAGAGAGAGAGGGGGCCATAACTGGATTTGTACCAAGGATGTTGCATGCCCAGCAAAGGCATGGACCTGATTACCATCGATTTAAATAATTTCAAGAATGTGTAAACAGCATAATGCTGTACTTTCCAGGGACGTCAGAAGCTCCCCCTGCCAGAAGGGGATGACCATGAGATGACCACACCCGGGGGGCGCAAAGGTCAGTGGAGCCCCTGGGAGGTCAGGGACATAGCCCTGGCACCAGAGGGGTAGAACCAACCTGGCCCCACCACACGACAGAGTCAGGTGACGATGGGGAGGGGGTTGGGTGGAGAATTGCAGGCATATTAATCGATGAGGTGGGAGGAATTGCTGGTGATAATAGATTGGGGGGGGTCCCATCTCTTAAGTGATTGGGGCACTGCAGCATCTTTAGGCAATGCCCCTCAAGAATGACAGCACAAACACCCTCCCCCCCCTGCTTTTCCTTGACAAAAAAAAAGTGTCAGAATATCTGGAGAGAAAACCTGGCTGCTTCTCTGGGGAGAAACATGTTGGTTTTCAGTCAGAACCTGGCACTGCCATTTTTTTGGAAAAATGCCACCCAATGTTGAAGACACTGGTGCTATATACAAGCCAACATTTTGCTTTGCTCTAATAACTAACTTGATATTCCATTACAGCTTGAAGATACTTGGTATTGGTATAACTATTTAACCATATCAAAACACCACAAATAACAGCTGCCACAAATATTCATATGTTAAAGGATTCCTCCTTCCTTTAGGGTATGAACCACCACCTTCTACAAATAGGATTAGATTAATAAACTCTTGTCTGCAACACAGCATTAGCCTATGTATTGGTTGTAGATTTACTGAACTACTGACAGGAACGGGTATAATTTTTCAGCACAAGTGGTCAAAACATTCTAAAATCAACTGCACCATCACTCAACCCTTCCTACTCATGTTATAAAATTCCCCTTACAAGTGCTTTCAAAAACAACAATCTTCTCAAACAAAAGACTAAGGAGTGTGTAAAATTGTCATTTCAGGCATGTCTGTCAAAGCAGCATGTGCACCACCAGCTCACAAATTCTAAAGAATTGCATGATTCAACATTGTGTGGGCTAACAATTTAAAGTAATGTCATCTTGATCTCTTTGCAAGATGCAAAGAAACCAAAGCTTCCTGTGCACACACTCCTGACCGAACATTTAAAAAACGCAGGTACAGGTACAAACAGTTGCTTCCATAATTCCTCCTTTTTCACCCTGTCAGTGTGATATCCATTAGGTACAATTAGTTTCACAGCATCTGCATTCAATGGTGTACCATGTTTATTAAACAGAACAAATGTGGTTTCAGCTAGTGGAACATTTGCCTGTCAAAGTTTCAAAAAGCATTTGAGAAACTATATTTAGCAATGAAATTTAACCCATGGTAGATAAATTAATGCCAATTCATTTTGTAAAGCCAAGCACATCTCATTGGACTTGTTTTACCAAAAACTATGAACTTTGAGGAAAAAGTGGAACTTCAATCTGTAACAGGAAATTGATTACTTATTTGAAAATGTCAATTTCATCAAAGTAAAGCCTCTACTTCAATATTCTCATCAGGGATTTCATTCACAAGTGATTTTATAAATGCACTCTTGATGGTGCAAAATTACTCAAAATTAACCTGCACATAAAACATCACTAATAAAGGCAAATTACTGCGGATGCTGGAATCTGAAACCAAAAGAAAATGCTGGAAAATCTCAGCAGGTCTGGCAGCATCTGTAGGGAGAAAAATGAGCTGACGTTTCGAGTCCACATGACCCTTTACCAAAGCAAAGGGTCATCTGGACTCAAAACATCAGCTCTTTTCAAACATTACTAATAGTTTACTTTGCATCGAGTGTTTGCGCTACAGATCCACATCAGTTCTTCAAATTACTTCAATCAAAAAGCATTTTGTTCATCAGTATATTCCTAATCCAATATATTATGAAATATAGTTTTAAAATGTGCTAATAAATATACAAAGATTGGAATAAAATAAACAGAGGGCATGAGAAACACCAGAGAACAACAGTAATCCTCCTGTCCATTGACTCTGTCTACACTTCCCTCTGCCAAGCAACCAGCATAATTAAGGACCCCACGCACCCCAGACATTCTCTCTTCCACTTTCTTCTGGTCGGGAAAAAGGTCTGAGGTCACGTACCAACCGACTCAAGAACAGCTTCTTCCCTGCTGCTGTCAGACTTTTCAACGGACTTACCTTGCATTAAGTTGATCTTTCTCTACACCCTAGCTAGAACAGTAACACTACATTCTGCACTCTCTGGCTTCCTTCTCTATGAACAGGTATGTTCTGCCTATATAGTGCGCAAGAAACAACACTTTTCACTATGTTAATACATGTGACAATAATAAATCAAATAAATCACAATTTTTCACGCCTAAATAATATGTTGAAGACATTTAAAGAGCACAATGCTATGATATAATTAGTAAGACGGCATTACACAAGTCTATCATTGTACTAAGGATTTACAATGTGCTAATCAAACTACATTTAGCAAAGTGTTTGGTTCTGGTAACCATGCCCACTGGAATCCCAACTCAGATTCAAGTTTATTTATTAGTGCCACAAGTAAGCTTACATAAACACTGCATTGAAATTACTGTGAAAATCCTCGAGTCCACACTCCAGTGCCTGTTCAGGCACACAGAGGGGGAATTTAACATGGCCAATGTACTTAACCAGCACATCTTTCGGACAGTGGGAGCAAACAAGAGCTCCTGGAGGAAACCCATGCAGACATGGGGAGAACGTGTAGACTCCGCAGTGACCCAAGCCGGGAACCAAACCCAGGTCCCTGGTGCTAAATTGCTAACCATCCAATCTCTCAATCGCTTCCTGGCTCCCATGCTGTTGTTAAGAGTGGCCTCTTTAGACTCTGTCATCATTCAACCCTTGATTTCAAGGTTTTTGCAGACTACCATCTCATCTCCAAAATCCTTGAATTTGTTGCTATTTCCATCTTTCGCAAACTTCAAGCTCGAGTCTCTCCAATCAAGTTTCAGACCCCTCCCTACTGCACAGGAGTAGCTCTCATCAATCACACATCTCACCCTATTTGCAGCAATTGAGATAAACAATCCCTCATTATTCTTTACCATCAGTAGCCTTTGACACTGGGGGTGATTCTCCAGGCCCACAAGCTACAACCTGGATTTCTGATGGCCCATGAATTGGGTGAGAGGGCCAACTCGGAATTCTCGCTGGGCATTAAATTGGCCGAGTGATTCCCGACCCACTGCACCTGCCCAAATGAGGGTCTTGCACACAGTGCGAGAGTGAGGACCTCCCAATTGGACTTCCTGCTGAGGAGGCAGGAGCCTAAGTCCAGCAGGTGACGATCTCTCCTGGTCCTGATAAGCATGAATCAGGCACCAGTTCCATGGCAGATGGATGAGCATTGTTGGTGCCATCACTGTATGCTCCACACAAGCCTCTGCCTACCTTTCCTGATCTAAAACTATGAGGGGCCACCTTTAAAGGTAAAGACCTGGTGTGTTTAGCTTAACTGTATCCAGGAATTCCTGCAGCGATGTTCTAGGACTGAGCTGATTGACCTCCAACAACCACAAGTATCTGCCTTTGTGCTAGATATTACAATCAAGGATAACAATTCCCATTGACTCCAGTTTGCTAGGGCTCCTTAAAGCCACATTTGGTTAGAAGCTGCCTCTCATCTCTGGAGTGGAGCTCTTTTGTTCATGCTTGGACCAATGCTATAATGAGGTCAAGGCTGATTGACCCTGGTGACCCAAATTGATTGACATTACTGGACAAGTGCTGCTTGATAGCACGATCAATGACACCTTCCACTATCCTACTGATGCTTGAGAGTAGACTGATTGGCCAGATTGCTTTTTGTTTGTCGACAGGCTGCACCTGTGTAATTTTCCACATTATCGAGTAGATGTCAATGTTGTAGCTGTACTGGAATAGCTTGGCAAGAGGTATGACTAATTCCGGAGCACGTCTTCAGTACAAATACCAGAACCCACAGCCTTCTGCCATTTCCTGATACCAAATTAGTTGCAAGACTGGCATCTGTGATGCTGGGGTCCGCAGGAGGAGGCAAACTACATAATGTACTCAGCACCACTGGCTGAAGGTGACGTGAATATTTCAGCCTTGTCCTTTGCACGGATGTGCTTGGCTCCCCCATCATATTTGTGGAGCCACTTCTCTTCCAGGCCCTAGTTTAATTGTTCACCACCATTCACAACTGGATGCAGTAGGACTGCAGAACTTGAATCTGATTTGTTTATCATGGGATAGTTTAGCTCTGTTCACAACATGCTGCTTCCACTGTTAGGCATGTTTTTTTTTGCCATAACATCCAAACCAGTTGCACGAGATACTGAGGGACAAGATATATGCATATTTGGAAGAAGCATAGTTTTGTGCAAGGAAGATAATGGTTCACCAACTTGATTGAGTTTTTTTAAGAAGTGGCACAGATAATTGATGAGGAAAGGGCTGTGAATGTATTTTTATGGACTTTTGTAAAGCGTTTGACAAGGTCCCACATGACAGACTGGTACAAAAACTAAAATCACATGGGATTCAGGGTGGACTGGCTAGATGGATACAGAACTGAGTTGGTCACAGAAGACAGAGAGAAATGGTGGAAGGGTGTTTTTCAGAATGGAGATCTCTAAGCTAGTTGTGTTCCGCAGGGATCAGTGCTGGGACCTCTGCTGTTTGTAGTATATATAAGTGATCTGGTGGAAAACGTGAGTGGTCTGATTAGTAAGTTTGCAGATGACACGAACATTGATGGAGTTGCTGATAGTGCCAGGAATTGTCAGAGGCTACAACAGGATATAAATAGATTGAAGACTTGGACACAAATGGCAGAAAGAGTTTAATCTGTACGACACCTCTACTTTCTCAGAAGACTAAGGAAATTTGGCATGTCAGCCACTACTCTCACCAACTTTTACAGGTGCACCATATAAAGCATTCTTTCTGGTTGTATCACTGCTTGGTATGGCTCGTGCTCTGTCCAAGACTGCAAGAAACTACAAAGGGTCATGAATGTAGCCCAGTCCATCACACAAACCAACCTCCCACGCATTGACTCCATCTCCACTTCCTGCTGCCTTGGAAAAGCAGCCAGCATAATGAAGGACCCCATGCACCCCGGACATACTCTCGTCCACTTTCTCTTGTTGGGGAAATGATACAAAGTCTGAGGTCACGTACCAACCGACTCCATAAAAGCTTCTTCCCTGCTGCCATCAGACTTTTGAATGGACCTACTTCGCACTAAGTTGATCTTTCTTCTACATCCTACCTGGGTGGGCGGCATGGTGGCAGTGGTTGGCACTGCTGCCTCACAGCACCAGTGTCCTGTGGTGGGGAAGTTGTTGGCAAGCTAAGAGGTATCTCTAAGATTCTTAGAGATAGGATGTATGCGCATTTAGAAAGGAATAAACTCATTAACGATAGTCAGCATGGTTTTGTGAGAGGGAGGTCATGCCTCACTAACCTGGTGGAGTTTTTTGAAGAAGTGACCAAAATGGTTGACGAGGGAAGGGCCGTGGATGTCGTCTATATGGACTTTAGTAAAGCGTTTGACAAAGTCCCTCATGGTAGGCTGGTGAAAAAGGTTGGATCTCATGGGATAAAGGGGGAGGTGGCTAGATGGGTGGAGAACTGGCTTGGTCACAGAAGACAGAGGGTGGTAGTGGAAGGGTCTTTTTCCGGCTGGAGGCCTGTGACTAGTGGTGTTCCGCAGGGCTCTGTATTGGGACCTCTGCTGTTTGTGATTTATATAAATGATCTGGAAGAAGGTGTAACTGGGGTGATCAGTAAGTTTGCGGACAACACAAAATTGGCAGGACTTGCAGATAGTGAGGAGCATTGTCAGAAGCTACAGAAGGATATAGATAGGCTGGAAATTTGGGCAAAGAAATGGCAGATGGAGTTCAATCCTGATAAATGCGAAGTGATGCATTTTGGTAGAAATAATGTAGGGAGGAGCTATATGATAAATGGCAGAACCATAAAGGGTGTAGGTACGCAGAGGGACCTGGGTGTGCAAGTCCACAGATCCTTGAAAGTGACGTCACAGGTGGAGAAGGCGGTGAAGAAGGCATATGGCATGCTTGCCTTTATAGGACGGGGCATAGAGTATAAAAGTTGGGGTCTGATGTTGCAGATGTATAGAACGTTGGTTCGGCCGCATCTGGAATACTGCGTCCAGTTCTGGTCGCCACACTACCAGAAGGACATGGAGGCTTTGGAGAGAGTACAGAGGAGGGTTACCAGGATGTTACCTGGTATGGAGGGGCTTAGTTATGAGGAGAGATTGGGTAAACTGGGGTTGTTCTCCCTGGAAAGACGGAGGATGAGGGGAGACTTAATAGAGGTGTATAAAATTATGAAAGGCATAGATAGGGTGAACGGTGGGAAGCTTTTCCCCAGGTCGGTGGTGACGTTCACGAGGGGTCATAGGTTCAAGGTGAAGGGGGGGAGGTTTAACACAGATATCAGACGGACATATTTTACACAGAGGGTGGTGGGGGCCTGGAATGCGCTGCCAGGCAAGGTGGTGGAGGCGGACACACTGGGAACGTTTAAGACTTATCTAGACAGCCATATGAACGGAGTGGGAATGGAGGGATACAAAAGAATGGTCTAGTTTGGACCAGGGAGCGGCGCGGGCTTGGAGGGCCGAAGGGCCTGTTCCTGTGCTGTATTGTTCTTTGTCCCGGGTTCGATTCCTGGCTTTGGTCACTATGTGGAGTTTGCATGTTCGCCCCATGTCTGCGTGGGTTTCCTTCAGGTGCTCCAGTTTCCTCCCATAATCTGAAAGGCGTGCTGGTTAGGTCATTGACCGGAACAGGCTCCAGGGTGTGATGACTAGGGGAATTTCACAGTAAGCCTTACTTGTGACTAATAAATCAATTTTTAAACTTTAGCTCTGATTGTAACACTACATTCTGCATCTCTCCTTTCCTTCTCTACGAATGGTATGCTTTGCCCGTATAGCATGCAAGAAACAATACTTTTCACTGTATACATGTGACAATAACCAAAATCAAAAATGTGAGGTAGTGCATTCTGGAGGATCAAATTTAGGTGCAAATTATACTATAAATTTGATTTTCACATGTATTAGTATACAGTGAAAAGTATTGTTTCTGTGCGCTATACAGACAAAGTATACCGTTCATAGAGAAGGAAACGAGAGAGCGCAGAATGTCGTGTTAAGTCATAGCTAGGGTTCAGAGAAATATCAACTCAGTGCAAGGTGGGTCCAATCAAAAGTCTGATGGCAGCAGGGAAGAAGCTGTTCTCAAGTCAGTTAGTACGTGACCTCAAACTTTTGTATCTTTTTCTTCTAAATGACAGAACCCTTAGGAACATTAACAGAGGGATCCAGGTGTGCAGTTCCCTAAAAGTGACAACATAGGTGGCCAAGGTAATCAAGAAGGCATATGGCATGCTCACCTTCATTGGACAGGGCATTGAGTACAAGAGTTGGCAAATTATATTGCATCCATATAAAACCTTGGTTCAGCTGCATTTGGAGTATTGTGTGCAGTTCTTGACACCACACTACCAGAAGGACATGGAAGCCTTGGAGAAAGTGCAAAGAAGGTTCACCAGGATGCTCCTTGGTCTCAAGGGTGTTGACTATGAGAAGGGATTGAATAAACTGGGATTGTTTTCACTGGAAAGACGGAGGCTGAGGGGAGACCTGATTGAGGTCCACAAAATTCTGAGGGGCATAGGGTGGAAGTGTCAATTACAAGGGGGCACAGGTTCAAGGTGAGAGGCGTAACGTTTAAGGGAGATATGTCAGGGGAGTTTTTCACGCAGCAAGTGGTTGGTGCCTGGTACATGCTGCCAAAGGAGGTGGTGAAAGCAGGCATGTTAGTAACATTTAAGAGGCATCTGGATGGGTACATGATTGAGGGGATAGAGGGATATGGTTCGAGTAAGAACAGAAGGTTTTTTTTTAACTTTAGTTAGGGCATCATGATCGGAATGGGCTTGGAGGGCCAAAGGGCCTGTTCTTGTGAAACATAGAAGAAAAGATACAGCACAAAACAGGCCTTTCGGCCCCACAAGTTGTGCTGAACATATCCCTACCTTTTAGGCCTACCTATCACCCTCCATCATATTAATAGAAATATAGAAAAACTGCTTTGCTTATTTGTGTTCTTTGTTCTTGAAGTAGTGGGCTGAACTCACCAGACATCAGTCTTGCCTTGCAAGACATTGGTCTCACCTATGGAAGCACTTTTTTCACAGAGCTTGCATGGTAACTCTGTTGCCTGGTACTACTTTCCAGGCCTATGAGTGTCCATCTCTTTGTTGCTTAGCTAACTGGAGTATGGGTTGGCCTCTGCACTATGATTTATTCCCTCCCCATAAAATGGTCCTGTGCTGCTCACAGAGTTCTTATTTCCAAGGTTAGATCGTCTTTTGTCTACGGGTTTTATTTAGGCCTGTAGCAATGCTGCATTTTAAGAATCTTTCCCTCCAATGTCCCAATTTTGTAATTGAATTGCGCCTTGGAATAGTCAGAATTGACTTGGAAATTTGGATTTTTGATCTTTGTGCAAAATTTTAAAATGTTTCGTTTTAAGAGCTGTCTGAATTTCAAGATGGCCTCACCGTCCATTCAGCAACAAAGGGATTTTCCTTACTTGCCGGTTTCATTGGGTTCCAAAATAATGCCAATGACAATCACCCCAAAGAACTGTTTTAACAATAGCTGCCAGGACCACCTACCTGATGACTTCTCTTGTTCAGCATTTTACATTTTTAAACTCGTCAGCCTGTTGAATTCTGGCTTCTATTCACAATGTTCCCAAAATATTTACTTAACTGTTTCTTAAGAACGTAAGAACTAGGAGCAGGCATAGGCCATCTGGCCCCTCGAGCCTGCTCCGCCATTCAATAAAATCATGGCTGTTCTTTTCGTGGACTCCACTTCACTTACCTGCCCGCTCACCATAATCATTAATTCCCTTACCGTTCAAAAATGTATCCATCCTTGCCTTAAAAACATTCAATGAGGTAGCCTCAATTGCTTCACTGGGCAGGGAGTTCCACAGATTCACAACCCTGTGTGTGAAGTTCCTCCTCAACTCAGTCCTAAATCTGCTTCCCCTTATTTTGAGGCTATGCCCCCTAGTTCTAGTTTCACCTGCCACTGGAAACAACTTCCCTGCTTCTATCTTATCTATTCCCTTCATAATCTTGTGTTTCTATAAGATCTCCCCTCATTCTTCTGAATTCCAATAAGTATAGCCCCAGTCTACTCAGTCTCTCCTCATAAGCCAACCCTCAACTCCAGAATCAGCCTAATCAATCTCCTCTGTACCCCCTCCAGTGCCAGTATATCCTTTCTCAAGTAAGGAGACCAAAACTGTACACAGTACTCCAGGTGTGGTCTCACTAGCACCTTAGGCCGCAGCTGGAATACTGTGTGCAGTATTGGTCCCCTTATTTGCGGAAGGATATATTAGCCTTGGAGGGAGTGCAGAGAAGGTTCACCAGGTTGATACCAGAGATGAGGGGTGTTGATTATGAGGAGAGACTGAGCAGATTGGGTTTGTATCCATTGGAATTTAGAAGGCTGAGGGGGGATCTTATAGAGACCTATAAGATAATGAAGGGGCTGGATAGGGTAGAGGTGGAGAGATTCTTTCCACTTAGAAAGGAAGCTAGAACTAGAGGGCACAGCCTCAAAATAAAGGGGGGTCAGGTTAGGACAGAGTTGAGGAGGAACTTCTTCTCTCAGAGGGTGGTGAATCTCTGGAATTCTCTGCCCACTGAAGTGGTGGAGGCTCCCTCGTTGAATATGTTTAAATCAGGGATAGATGGATTCCTGATCGGTAAGGGAATTAGGGGTTATAGGGATCAGGCAGGTAAGTGGAACTGATCCACTTCAGATCAGCCATGATCTTATTGAATGGCGGGGCAGGCTCGAGGGGCTAGATGGCCTACTCCTGCTCCTATTTCTTATGTTCTTATATGCAACATAACCACACTAATTTTAGACTCCATCCCTCTAGCAATGAAGGACAAAATTCCATTTGCCTGGATGTTAGGGAACTTGGGGACATAAATAGTGATGTCTTGAGGAGTATACATATTACAGTGAAGGAGCTGCTGGAAGTCTTAAAGCGCATCAAGGTAGATAAATCCCCAGGACCTGATGAAGTGTATCCCAGGACATTGTGGGAGGCTAGGGAGGAAATTGCAGGTCCCCTCGAAGAGATATTTGAATTACCAATAGTCACAGGTGAGCTGCCTGAAGACTGGAGGGTGGCAAATGTTGTGCCTTTGTTTAAAAAAGGGCTGCAGGGAAAAGCCTGGGAACAATAAGCCTCTGAGCCTCACATCTATGGAGGATAAGTTATTGGAAGGTACTTTGAGAGACAGAATCTACAGGCATTTAGCCACGCAATGACTGATTAGGGACAGTCAGCATAGCTTTGAGAGTGGAAAATCATGTCTCTCAAATTTAATTGAGTTTTTTGAATGGGTAACAAAGAAGGTAGATGAGTGGAGTGCAGTTGATATTGTCTACATGGACTTTAGCAAGGCCTTTGACAAGGTACTGCATGGTAGGTTGTTGCATAAGGTTAAATCTCATGGGATTCAGGGCGAGGTATCTAAATGGATACAAAACTGGCTAGCTGACAGAAATCATAGAAATCATAGAAACCCTACAGTACAGAAAGAGGCCATTTGGCCCATCGAGTCTGCACCGACCACAATCCCACCCAGGCCCTACCCCCATATCCCTACATATTTTACCCGCCAATCCCTCTAATCTACGCATCCCAGGACACTAAGGGGCAATTTTAGCATGTCCAATCAACCTAACCCGCACATCTTTGGACTGTGGGAGGAAACCGGAGCACCCGGAGGAAATCCACGGGGCAGGCTCGAGGGGCTAGATGGCCAGAGGGTGGTTGTTTTTCAAACTGGAAACCTGTGACCAGCAGTGTGCCTCAGGGATTGGTGCTGGTCCACTGTTATTTGTCATTTATATTAATGATTTGGATGAGAATATAGGAGGCATGGTTAGTAAGTTTGCAGATGACACCACGATTGGTGGCATAGCGGACAGTGAAGAAGGTTATCTCTGATTGCAATTGGATCTTGATCAATTGGGCCAGTGGGCTGACGAATGGCAGATGATGTTTAATTTAGATAAATGAAAGGTAATGCATTTTGGTAGATTGAACCAGGGCAGGACTTACTCAGTTAATGGTAGGGTGTTGGGGAGAGTTACAGAACAAAGATCTAGGGGTACAGGTTCATAGCTCCTGGAAAGTGGCATCACAGGTGGACAGAGTGGTGAGGAAGGCATTCAGCATGCTTGGTTTCATTGGTCAGAACATTGAAGTTGTACAAGACATTGGTAAGGCCACACTTGGAATACTGTGTGCAATTCTGGTCACCCTATTATAGAAAGGATATTACTAAACTAAAAAGAGTGCAGAAAAGATTTACTAGGATGCTATCGGGACTTGATGGATTGAGTTATAAGGAGAGGCTTGATAGACTGGGACTTTTTTCTCTGAAGCGTAGAAGATTGAGGGGTGATCTTATGGAGGTCTATAAAATAATGAGGGGCATAGATCATCTTTTCCCAAAGGCAGGGGAGTCTAAAACTAGAGGGCATAGGTTTAAGGTGAGAGGGGAGATATAAAAAAGGGTCCAGAGGGGCAATTGTTTCACACAGAGGGTGGTGAGTGTCTGGAACAAGCTGCCAGAGGTAGTAGTAGAGGTGGGTACAATTGTGTCTTTTAAAAAGTGTTTAGACAGTTACATAGGCAAGATGGGTATAGAGGGACATGGGCCAAATGTGGGTAATTGGGACTCACTGAGGATTTTTTTTTTAAAAAAAGGGCAGCATGGACAAATTGGGCCGACGAGCCTGTTTCCATGCTGTAAATCGCTACGACGCTAATTACCTGCAAACCAACTTTGTGATTCATGCACAAGGGCACCCAGGTCCCTCTGCACAGCAGCATGCTGCAATTTGTTACTATTTAAATAATAGTCCATTTTGCTGTTATTCCTATCAAAATAAATGACCTCACATTTACCAACATTGTACTCCATCTGCCAGACCCTTGCCCACTCACTTAGACTATCTATATCCCCTTTGTTAGTAAATCAATCCTCTATCCATGCTAATCCATTAATCGTAACACCGTGCACCTTTATCTTGTGCAGCAGCCTTTGGTGCAGCACCTTGCCAAATGTCTTCTGGAAATCCAGATGCACCACATCCACAGGTTTCCCATTGTCCACTGCACATGTAATGTTCTCAAAGAATTCCATCAAATTAGTTGAATATGACCTGCCCTTCATGAACCCATGCTGCGTCTTCCCAATGGGACAATTTATATCCAATGTCTCACCTCTTTCTTCCTTGATGATAGATTCAAACATTTTCTCTACTACAGAAGTTAACCAGCCTATAGTTACCCGCCTTTTGTCTACCTCCTTTTTTAAACAGTGGCATCACATTTGCTGTTTTCCAATCTGCGGGAACCACCCCAGAGTTCAGCAAATTTTAGTAAATTACCACTAGTGCATCTGCTATTTCCCCCGCCATCTCTTAGTACCCTAGGATGCATTCCATCAGGGCCAGGAGACTTGTCTACCTTTAGCTTGCCCAACACTACCTCTTTCGTGATAACGAGATTTTCTGGATCCTCACCTGCCATAGCCGCCTTGTCGTCAATTTTTGGCATGTTATTTGTGTCTTCCACTATGAAGACCACACAAAATACCTGTTCAATGCCTCAGCCATTTTCTCATTTCCAGTCATTGCACCACCCTTCTCATCCTCTGAATGGGGAATGTTTACTTTAGCCACTCTTATTCGTTTAATATATTTGTGGAAACTTTTGCTATCTGTTTTTATATTCTGAGCTAGTTTACTCTCATAATCCATCTTACTTTTCTTTATAGCTTTTTTCGTGGCTTTTCGTTGACCTTTAAAAATTTCCTAATCCTCTCGTTTCCCACTTTGTATGCATTTTCTTTCAATTTGATACCCTCTTTTATTTCCTTAGGTGTCCATGACTGATTATCTCTTTTTCTACAGTCCTTCCTTATCACTAGCATATACTTTTGCTGAGCACTGTGAAAAATCTTGAGAGTTCAGACTCTCTGGGATCAGGTTTTTAGCAATGAGTTTCTCTCGAACTACACTTCTAACTCTGAATTACTTTTCAAGAGCTGCTGCAGCCTAGAATTTTAAAAGATTAAGCTCAAGTTCTGCCGATGCAAAAGTTGAGACTCAATCTCATTAGATTTTAGTAAGTCAATACAGTATGAAATATCAATTTGTTATTCTTACCGGTCAAGGTCATTTTTTTTCAGGTCATAGTTTTTCAGCACCTGGAGAACCTGAACATTCTGGTCAAGAATGCAG
Organism: Mustelus asterias; assembly: GCF_964213995.1. NCBI lineage: Eukaryota > Metazoa > Chordata > Chondrichthyes > Carcharhiniformes > Triakidae > Mustelus > Mustelus asterias. The sequence goes on from NC_135805.1 coordinate 54,882,587, forward strand.
GGGGGCAGAAGACCATGGATGCCCAGTTGTAGCCTCTCTTCCAATGTAAAGGCTAAGCCCTAGAAAAAGTGACAAGTTATACTGGATACTAAATCCATGAACATCAATAAAAAAAAACTCAGTGAAGAAAATCAACAGCTTCTAAAATTTTGGTAAAATAACTACAGTGCTGAAAAATTAGACATGCCATCAAAGTTTTTCATCTTGCACTCATCAGGACAGATTCATACAAATACTAAATCTTATTAGTATTTATACTACACTGCACGAGAAAATGGTGCAAATTAGTTGGCCAGTTGGCTCTGATTAGTAAACGTATTGCCATGGAGAATACACCAAGGGAAAAAAAGTTAGCTGCCAAGCTTTTGTTTAACTTAAAACAATGCAATTAACTCTGTTTGCTCAAGGCATTGCCATGGGGAAGAAACAAATGAATTGCTGTCACCCAAGTTTTCGTTGTTGAAAATGGTACAATGCGTGGATGTATTCTGTTTGCAAAAGGATAGGGCACCATGTGTGAATATATGTAATGTCCAGCACACATAGGTGAGGCATACTGTGAGCCCAACTGATAATTTTGGATGTCACCAACTCTTAGCACAACCAGAATTCTTTAGCAGGTATTGTCCAAACATAGTATTGAATGTTAGATGTGATTCGATGTTCTGAGTTTTGCAAGCACGGACTGGATCAGTAAGTTCAGTATACTGCCTGTTGCAAACAGCCAAAAGGACATGTTTTTTGATACAAAACCCCGTTGGTATGTACAGTCTATAAAGCTGGCATTAAACTGATGCTAAAATTGATTTACCACATGAATCTTTTAAGAGATTTGGTTTCACAGCAACACCCTGTCAGTGAAGACGACCACGCATATTGCTACTGTATAGTAGCAGCACCTGTTTCTCAATTTTTGAAACATCTTGGCCTTCCGGGGTACTTTGAGATAGATCAGGCACTCTTGAGAGCAGAAATTGGTAGCCCTTGGTCCATGAATTTGCATGATATTCAGCAAACGATTAGGGTGCTTGACATCTTGCCGGAGATCTTAAATGCACCCTATTTCGGTATCAGGATTGCACAGTGAGTAAATTGTATGGGCCCCATTTAGAAGGTTGCCGGTAAGGCCAATCTTCTCGTGCATCTTCACTTCACTTTCACTTAACTGCTTACTCCAATTCAGGGTCACGGAGAGCCTATCCTGACACACACAGGGTGTTAAGCAGGGTACACCAAGTGTGGTGAACCATCGTTGGTTACCACTGTGGGGTTATTCCAATGTTGCTGTTGGGTTAGGGTGTTGACACTGTGGGGTTGTTATAATGTTGTTGTTGGGCTAGGGTGTTTACACTGTGGGATTAATATACCTGTGGTGGATGCTGTTATGGCACATCCCGGTCGGGCCCCGCCTCCTGGGAGAGGTATAAGACCCTCTGCTCAGGCGGGACCCCTCCAGTCTGGAATGGTGTACTCGTGTTTAGATAGTTCCATTGTTTGTCAATAAAAGCCTTCAATCGCTGAAGCCTTGTACCTCGTGCTTGATTGTCGCGCATCAATTTTATTGACAAACACGAAACTCTCGACAGTAAAGAGAGTATGGAGCAAATGCTGAAACCAGAGCGTCTGACGCTGGACCCACGTGCGGTCGGCGCCTCTAACACCTTCGACCACTGGCTGAAGTGTTTCGAGGACGACCTGGCAGCCTCTGCAGCAGTTACTACGGACAACGACAGACTCCAGGTCCTCCATGCGAGGGTAAGCGACACGGTCTACCTCGCGATTCGTGCGGCCACCACTTACCCGAGGGCCATCGAGCTCTTGAAAAAGCGATACACGAGACCACCCAACGAGATCCACGCTCGTTACCTCCTCGCTACACGATGTCGGCAGTCGGGCGAAACCATGGAGGATTACGCCAATGAGCTCTTGCAGCTTGCCAGGGGCTGCGACTGCAAAGCTGTGTCGGCTGAGCAGTACATGTACGACCTCGCCCGAGATGCGTTTGTGGCAGGGGTAGGGTCTTCGTACATCCGGCTCAAGCTGTTGGAGAAAGAGAATCTCAACCTGACCCAAGCGATGGAGATGGCTGAGATGCTGGAGGCGGCGTCGAAAAGCTTGGCTCTGTATCCAGAAGACCACGTGGAGACAACGTGGCAGGAGCAGGCACAAATCCCTCCTCTCCCCACGGGCTCGCGCTCCCATATCGACCCGACGACGGCGGCAGCCCCAGGCGGCCCGCGGTGCTATTTTTGCGGAGGAGCCAAGCATCCACGGCAACAGTGTCCAGCTAAAACGGTGATCTGCAGTCAGTGCGGTAAAAAGGGGCACTACGCGAAAGTCTGCAGATCGAAGCCCAAGAACGGCAGTGCAGCCTGTGACCCTCCAGAACGGAGACAATCTCCATCGGCGTCGCAGTACCCACGAGGTCCGACCACGTGCGAACCCAGGACGACGCCATTGTGGCTGGCGGAGGAGGAGGATGACCACCAGGAGTCGCTACGCTTGGCGCCCTCACCCACGTGCGATTCATGGGGGCGGCCATCTTGGTCGACGACGACCAGGAGCGACCAGCAGGGGTCCTCAGCATCAACCTCGGCTGCCTGCAGTGACGTCCAAGGGCCAACGGTGGCGTCGATCACCCTGGACCAGGCAAAGCATCAAGGTAAATGATCGTACTGTGTATTGTCTGTTTGACAGTGGGAGCACCGAGAGTTTTATTCACCCTGACACTGCAAAGAGGTGTGGACTCCGGGTTCTACCTGCCAAACAGACAATTTCTATGGCATCACGGTCCCGGTCTGTACCGATCCAAGGACGTTGTGTGGTAACTCTGGAGGTGCAGGGCACAATTTACGAGCGATACAGGCTCCTTGTGTTGCCGCATCTTTGCGCGCCAATTCTCCTCGGACTAAACTTTATGGTCCACATGAAGAGTGTGATCCTACAGTACGGTGGGCCACTCCCTTCGCTGGCAGTAGGGAATCAGCCGCAGCCTCCAAATCGTCCAAAGCGCCCCGCATGCAATCTTTCCACACTAAAGATCACCACACCCTCTTTATTTAAGAATCTGGTACCAGGCTGCAAGCCCATCGCTACTAAAAGTAGGCGTTACAGCGCTGAAGACCGGATCTTCATCAGATCTGAGGTTCAGCGGCTCCTCAAAGAAGGGATCATACAGCCCAGCGCTAGTCCGTGGAGAGCACAGGTCGTGGTGGTTAAAAGCGGGAACAAACCCCGGATGGTCATCGACTACAGTCAGACCATTAATCGTTATACGCAGCTGGATGCGTATCCTCTCCCGCGCATATCTGATATGGTCAATCAGATTGCGCAGTACCGGGTGTTCTCCACCATAGACCTTAAGTCCGCCTACCACCAACTCCCCATCCGCCCAGAGGACCGACAATACACGGCTTTTGAGGCGGATGGTCGTCTGTATCAGTTTCTTAGCGTTCCATTTGGTGTCACCAATGGGGTCTCGGTCTTCCAGCGTGCTATGGACCGAATGGTGGACCAGAACGGGTTGCGGGCTACCTTCCCGTACCTGGATAATGTCACCATCTGCGGCCATGACCAGCAGGACCATGACACAAACCTCCAGAACTTTTTGCGCACTGCGTCTCGCCTGAATCTGACCTATAACAGGGAGAAGTGTGTATTCCGTACGCGCAGGTTAGCTATCCTGGGATATGTGGTGGAAAACGGGGTCATCGGCCCTGATCCAGACCGTATGCGCCCCCTTACTGAACTTCCCTTGCCCGCTAGCGCAAAAGCACTGAGGAGATGCCTCGGCTTCTTCTCTTATTATGCGCAGTGGGTCCCCAACTACGCGGACAAAGCCCGTCCGCTCATCAAGTCCACGGCTTTCCCACTCACGCCGGAGGCCCAATTGGCCTTCAAGGCTTTGAAAAGCGACATTGCGAAAGCCACGATGCACGCGGTGGATGAATCCATCCCTTTTCAGGTGGAAAGTGATGCATCGGATTTCGCCCTGGCCGCCACACTAAACCAGGCAGGCAGGCCCGTCGCGTTTTTTTCCCGCACCCTTCAAGGTCCCGAAATTCGGCATTCAGCGGTGGAGAAGGAGGCCCAGGCTATTGTGGAGGCCATCAGACACTGGCGCCATTACCTGGCGGGGAAGCGGTTCACCCTGATCACGGATCAGCGATCCGTGGCGTTTATGTTCAGTAATACGCAGAGGGGCAAGATCAAGAATGACAAGATCTTGCGGTGGAGAATTGAGCTCTCCACCTATAATTACGATATTATGTATCGTCCAGGGAAACTCAATGAGCCCTCGGATGCCCTCTCGCGCGGAACATGCGCTACCATGCAGGAGGACCGCTTGAACGCCCTCCATAATGACCTGTGCCATCCTGGGGTCACTCGGCTCTACCACTTCATAAAAGCCCGCAACCTGCCCTACTCGGTGGAGGATGTCAGGTCAGTAACGAGATGCAAACCGCACTTTTACCAACCTGACCGGGCACAATTGGTCAAGGCCACTCGCCCTTTCGAGAGGCTGAGTGTGGATTTTAAGGGCCCCCTTCCCTCAACGGACCGGAATGTGTACTTTCTCAATATCATAGATGAATACTCCCGGTTCCCGTTTGTTGTCCCCTGTGTGGACACGTCGACTGCCACGGTGATCAAGGCATTCCGTGATCTTTTTACCCTGTTCGGGTACCCCTGCTACATACATAGCGACAGGGGCTCGTCGTTCATGAGTAACGACTTGAGGCAATTCCTGCTCTCATACGGGATTGCCTCTAGTAGAACCACGAGTTACAACCCTAGGGGCAACGGACAGGTGGAGAGAGAGAATGCTACAGTCTGGAAGGTTGTCCTATTGGCGCTGAAGTCCAGGGGCCTTCTAGTCTCCCGTTGGCAGGAGGTCCTTCCAAATGCGCTTCATTCCATTCGCTCCCTCCTGTGTACGGCAACCAATGCTACTCCCCACGAGAGGATGTTCTCATTCCCTCGGAAGTCGTCCTCGGGGATATCTTTACCAGCCTGGTTGACGTACCCAGGACCCGTCCTTCTGCGGCGACATGTAAGGGCCCGCAAGTCCGACCCCTTGGTCGAACCGGTCCAACTCCTCCACGCCAACCCTCAGTATGCCTATGTGGCATATCCTGACGGGCGAGAGGACACAGTCTCGATTCGAGACCTGGCGCCCGCAGGGGACGTAGCAACTCCTGTCGCTCCCATACCCCCTGTCACGAATCCCCTATCACTTATTTCTTCCCCGGACGTGGCGTGGTCAGCACCGGGACCAGTGCATAACAGTTATACTCCCATGTACAGCTTGCCTGAGACTCGGAGATCGGCGCAACCACAGAAGGTACCGGGATCCCCTGCACCACCGCTTCACCAGGGTCAACCGGCCCGTGAGTCCTCGAGGGGACAGCCAGACGCTGTTTTGGAGAGAACGCCACCACAAGCACCTGCTCCGGTGTCACAACCGGTGTTGAGGAGATCACAGCGACGGTGCGGTCCTCCAGACCGTCTGGACTTGTAGATTTTTTTTGTATATATGTAATCTGTTTTTCGCACCCCGCCGGCCTTTGTTTTCAAAGGAGGGGTGAATGTGGTGAACCATCGTTGGTTACCACTGTGGGGTTATTCCAATGTTGCTGTTGGGTTAGGGTGTTGACACTGTGGGGTTGTTATAATGTTGTTGTTGGGCTAGGGTGTTTACACTGTGGGATTAATATACCTGTGGTGGATGCTGTTATGGCACATCCCGGTCAGGCCCCGCCTCCTGGGAGAGGTATAAGACCCTCTGCTCAGGCGGGACCCCTCCAGTCTGGAATGGTGTACTCGTGTTTAGATAGTTCCATTGTTTGTCAATAAAAGCCTTCAATCGCTGAAGCCTTGTACCTCGTGCTTGATTGTCGCGCATCACCAAGAATGGGATGCTAGGCCACCACAGGGCACACACTCTCACATACAGACAGACAAACTGAGTGGCAATTCAAAGTGGCCAATCCACTAAGCCGCACATCTTTGGACTCTGGAGGAATTCGAAGCATCCAGCAAAGCCCATACAGGTATGGGGAGAACATGCAAACTCCACACAGAGTCTCTCTCCTACGGCCTGAATCAAAGCCGGGTCCCTGGAGCTGCAAGGCAGCAGTGCTAACCATTGCACCACTGAGCACCCGACTTGAAAACATAAAATCCAGAAAGGTCTGAGGACTGGTTCATTGGACTGCAATTTCCATTTATATATACACATGTGAATTAGGAATAGAACTGTCCCTCATGCCTGCTCTGCCGTTCAATAAGATCACAGCTGATCATATTTTAACTTCACATTTCTGCCTATCCTCTAACCTTTCACCCTTTGCTTATTAAAAATCTGTCTATTCCTGCCTTAAAGATATTCAAAGACTCTGTCTTAACCACCTTTTGAGGAAGAGAATTCCAAAGTCTCTTAGCCCTCCCAAGAGAAAAATACTTTCCTCTTCTTTCTTAAATGGGAAATGTGAATTTTAAACAGTGGCCTCAACTCGATTCTCCCACAAGAGACAACATCCTTTCCACAAGTCAGGCCCCCTCAGGATCTCGTGTTTCGATCAAGTCGCCCCTTATTCTTTTAAACTCCAGCAGATGCAAGCCTAGCCTGTCCAGCCTTTCTTCATAAAACAATCCAAGTATTGGTCTAGTAAAGCTTTCTCTGAACAGCTTCCAATGCATTTACATCTTTCCTTAAATAAGGAGACCAAGAAACCAATACTGTACACAGTACTCCAGATGTAGTTACATCAATGCCTGTGTAACTGATGCATAACCTCCCTATCCTTGTATTTAATTCCCCTTGCAATAACTAACATTCTACGAGCTTTGCTAATTACTTGGTGCACCTGCATACTAACCTTTTGTGATTCATTCGCTAAAACGCACAGATCATCTGCATCTCGGAGTTCTGTAATCTCTCACCATTTAGATAATATGCTTATTTATTTACCCTGCCAAATGGACAATCACATTTTCCGACATTAGGCCAGATCTTTGCCTACTCATTTGCTTGCAAATATCACATTCAATCACTATCTAACCTCTTGCGCGGTTCAGTGTCCAAGTCCCCATGGGAAGCTACACAGATCGTCACAAGGCTTCCAGCACTCAGGACCACACTCGAGCAAATGTTATCAACTTAATAGAAATGCAGAAAACGGAAGTAAAACAGCATATGCAGTCCAAGATTTTGGATTGTGACTTCTTAATTCAGATGGACCAACAAATGCAATGAAATACACTGAATCCAAAACATTAGCAGAGGTCAATGCTTAGATATATCGCACGTGATGGGGAACATTTAATTTGGATGTCATGTCCTCTCATGTGAGGGTACATGTATTTTTGTGGAAAAACCTATGTTTTATGTTGGGATGATGGTCCTTTTAAGAACTAGGTTTCTCTGAAGGATTTCTTGCAATAGCAGGTGGTCTCAATAATTAATCCTACGACCAAGATGCCCGAGATTAAAGAAAGTCAACCAGCTCTGTGTCTGGCCACCATGTGTCATCAGCAGCTTTACAAGTCTCACCGCAGGAAATTCAACTCATGCCAAGTGTGTGTGAACTGACATAGCCTGATCCGGAAATACGGCCTCAACATGTGCCGCTAGTGCTCCAGACAATATGCTAAAGACATCAACTTCATCAAGCTGGACTAAATTACAAAAGGAGCAAGAGTCATTCTAATGCAGTACGAAATGGAAAGCAGTATTTGTTGAACAACTTTCTACTGTCTTCACCTGGAAGAAGCAAACTTTTGTGATGCTCCATTTTTGTGAATAAAATTCGATTGTCATTTGTGCTAAAAAGAAAAGTTAATTATGAAGGAGAGTGGATGCGGTTCTGTGTTCAAGCCATTTGGGTTTCAATTTGGATCAATCCGGCTGCAGGAAACATCTTTCCAGCAGAGTTCATGTGAAATTCTCTGTGCTGGCTCAATAATTTAAGCATCTTGTTCACGACAGGGTTCCCAACAGTAAGCTGAACCTCTGGGTTAGCCAAACTGAGGAGCATGAGCGAGAATGAGAGGAAACAAGAGGACAGGCGAGAGAGAGGTGAGAAAGAGTGGAGGGAGGAAAGGGAAATCAAACAAAATGAGAGAGAAAACAACAGGAAAAGAGAAAAGCCCTCATCAAGAATCTTTTTAACAGTACTCAGACAAAGTGGTTAATTGTTCAGTTTTTGATAAGCAAAATCTTAATTGAGCTTCGTGGGTGTCAAATGGGTGTAGAATTAGGAAATTCAGTTTAAAGTTGAAGCATCTGTGTTCATTTTATTTTTAATACCTTTAACAAAAACTTTTGATATTTCAGGTTTTGATTTTTTGTGTAGTAAAATTATTTTGATTTAAACCATGAACCTGGTGGTTTCATTCTTTGAGTGTTACTAGCCTCTACCAAAATCAAAACACCTAGAAAACAACAAGTCACAGCAGAGAAATTCACAAAAGGAAAATAATACCTCCTTGACCAACAAATGATGAGCAAATCATTAAGATACTGCTTTGAATGGTCCTCTGCATATCAAGTAATTCATAAACGTCTTTTGCAGAGAAAAACAAATCACTCAAAAGGATTTGTAACCAAAGCATTGTGATAGAAATTCATTGAAAGGGAGTATCATGACCTTCTTCAGCAATTTACAGTTCTAGGTGGCTACACTGAAACAAACAGGTTTGTTGAACTGGGAGGGATGGGAGAGGCACATTCAAATTTCTTGGTTTACCAAAAGCAAATGTTTTCTTCCTTTAAAAATCCTGACTAAACTTTGGCTTGTATCAAATGCATGACTCACTTACATTTCGAAATTCTAGCCATAATTAACATGAGATGAGTGTGTGTCAGACAGGGATAATTAATGTACGAGCAGACATTTAAGAAACACATTTAATTTCAAGTTGTACTTTGATTTGAAAGAGAATAGACCCTATAATTAAAAACCTGCCAAAGTTAATAGTGCTGCTGCACTTCTCTTCCCACAAACATTCAAAATACACCAACAGAAAATCGGTATTGACTGTCGCATGTTACAATCTTTGGGATCTATAAATCACAATTGCAGAATTGTCAGTGCAAAAAGGGGGCCATTCAGCCCATCATATCTGCTTTGGCTCTCTGAATGAGCAATTAACTTTGTTTCCCCCCCCCCCCCCACCCCACCTTCTCCCCAGAACCCTGCACATTCTTCCTTTTCAAATAACAGCCCTTGTGAATGCCTCCATTGAACTTGCCTCCACCACACACTCAGGCAGTGCATTCCACAGCCCAATCATTCACTGCTTGAATGCATTTTTCCTTGTGTCACTTTAATTTGTTTTATCAATTATTTTAAATCTGTGACCTCTCATTCTTGATCCTCGAGTTAAAATAGTTTCTCCCCATCTACCTTGTCCAGACTTTCCCTCACTCTTCAGTATCATGCCCTGAAAGATCATTGATGACCATGAAAAGAAAATCAACAAATCAGAAAGTCTTTACAACTTTTCAGAATATGATTTAATTTTTTGTGTAACTGCTACCATTTATGGGTAAAATAGTGCCCACAAAATGTAAAAGTACTGGGTTCCCAAAGACTGGCAACCAAAAATTAGCATCAAACAATACTTAGCAGCTGAGCAGCTAACCCATGCTTGTACTCTGCCCATGCTCTGGGGTGAACTCTCACGCTCATGTCACATGACCCTTTTAGTTGCCACGTCATCACAGCCAGTTCACAACTAACACTACATTAAAAATGTCCTTCAGAGCAGCTACTAGTGTTTTAATATGAGCCATTAGTTTATTCAATCATTTTCATAAGATTTGTGTACCAAGAGAGCTGATAGGATTTGTAGTAATTTATGGACACTTTCAACATTTTCAGACTGTCCATGGTTATGCTGAGCAAGGTAATGCAGAGGTCTGCAGTTGCCTTCTGAGATTGCGGCCGCACTTGGAGTACTGTGTGCAGTTCTGGTCCCCACATTACAGGAAGGATGTGGAGGCTTTGGAGAGGGTGCAGAGGAGGTTTACCAGGATGTTGCCTGGTATGGAGGGGAGATCCTATGAGGAGAGGCTGAGGGATTTGGGATTGTTTTCGCTGGAAAGGCGGCGGCTAAGAGGGGATCTTATTGAAACATATAAGATGATTAGAGGTTTAGATAGGGTGGATAGTGATAGCCTTTTTCCTCTGATGGAGAAATCCAGCACGAGGGGGCATGGCTTTAAATTGAGGGGGGGTAGTTATAGAACCGATGTCAGGGGTAGGTTCTTTACCCAGAGGGTGGTGAGGGATTGGAATGCCCTGCCAGCATCAGTAGTAAATGCGCCTAGTTTGGGGGCGTTTAAGAGATCCGTAGATAGGTTCATGGACGAAAAGAAATTGGTTTAGGTTGGAGGGTCACAGTTTTTTTTTAACTGGTCGGTGCAACATCGTGGGCCGAAGGGCCTGTTCTGCGCTGTAATGTTCTATGTTCTATGTTCTATTCTCCCACTCTTACCGCCTGCCATAGGCGTATCGGAAGGATTTGCTGATTGATAATCAAACTATTAGCCCACGTTATAAATTAATTTCACAGCCATCAAATCTTGAAGTTGGACTCAAACCTGAAGCTTCCAGCACAGAAGCAGGGGTACTACCCACTGTTCCACAAGACCTCTGTCCAATCCATAATTATTTTGAATACCACTATCATATCTCCTCTCAGCCTTCCCTCCTCCAAGGAAAACATGCTAAATTCTCCAGTCAATCTTAACAATTGAAATCAACTTGTATCCTTCCAGTAGAGTCATACCATTTATGTTATATGTCCATGTTCTTCCTGTCAAAATGAATCACTTCACATTTCTCAGAAATCATAGAAACCCTACAGTACAGGAAGAGGCCGTTCGGCCCATCGAGTCTGCACCAACCACAATCCCACCCAGGCTCTACCCCCCATATCGCTACATATTTTACCCACTAATCCCTCTAACCTACGCATCTCAGGACACTAAAGGGCAATTTTAGCACGGCCAATCAACCTAATCCACACATCTTTGGACTGTGGGAGGAAACCGGAGCACCCGGAGGAAACCCACGCAGACACGAGGAGAATGTGCAAACTCCACACAGACAGTGACCAAGCCGGGAATCGAACTCAGGTCCCTGGAGCTGTGAAGCAGCAATGCTAACAACTGTGCTACCGTGCCGCCCAACTCTGCGTTGAACTTCATCTGCCACTTGATCACCCATTCCAATTTATCTATGCCCTTCAGAAGTTCTACACTATGCTCAGTCTGTCGTCATTTTCTAACATGCAATTTTCTCTACATTACAATTTTGGTGAAACGCAAAACCAATCACTTGCAATGCCATGAATCAGCATAGTTATTTGAATATTCCAGTGAACAAAATTTGATAGCCTAATTCTGTTGATGCTCAGAAAGATTATTTTACAGGGTTCATAATAAAAACAGAGCAAGTTTTTCATTTTTGCTTGAAGCATTTGTTGCATTCTGTGGTATCGTGCCTCCTTTAAGGGACAATCCTATGTGGCCACGTGTTCGGGTCAGACCCTATGGAGCAGAGGCTCGGGAAGCCAGGCCATTCGGAATTGAGGGCACAAGCCCGGCAACAGAGAACCGCAATCAGAGCTGGGAGGAGGAGAGAGTAGACCTGTGCGTATGTTCCGTTATATTCTTAGTGTTTAAATAATTATAGCTTCTCGTCATTGGAGCTACATCAAATCACCTCCAATCTTTTACATTAGGGATGAAAAAAATTTGTGTCTGTTGTCAGAAGATCGCTGCGCGCAGTTAGAGGAGGAGGAAAGTGATCATTGAAGCCAAGAGGTGAGAAGTACAAATGCCCTTATATTGCCTGTAATTGGGAAGTTGGAGCCGGTTGACCCAGACTCAAGAGCTGGAGGCAATATATCGGAAGGTTGCATTATTTGAGGCTAACTGTAAAAGAGAGTTTCAAATCAGTTAGTGAGATTCACAAACAGATGTAATCTTTGAGGAGACAGGATAGCAAGAAAGGGTTAAATGATTTTTTATAACAAGTTAATATGGACATAAGTATTGAATGTATTTTAATATATTGTTCACTTTGGCCAAGAACAAGATGCCGCAATATATAATGGTCTAGGTCAGGAGAAACCATGGGGCGAATATCCCTTAGGTAGCAGAAAGATATTAGAAATGTTGCATATGTGGAACAAATGTTGTAACTTAGAGTAGCGGCATTCATTGTCTAGACACAGAATAGATACGTACCTGGGGCCCCAAGGTTTATTCATCTGGCAATGCGCCAGTGGGACAGTTCATTTTGACTTCTGGGGAGAACTTCTGTGGATGTCTAGCAACCAGGAAGTCAGTTTTGCCAGGTTAGAGGGTGATATCCTTATTAAACAGACCAGTGAAAAAACATTATGCTGGTTGGCAAATTTTGAATGGCCAAGTATCTGACAAAGTGTATATTGATGTATAATTGTTAAATTTAAAAAAAAATCGATCCTAGGCTAATGGAAGGCAGAATTATAGATAACAGAATCCTATAAGCGATTTGTGATTTGGCTGTGCCTCAGATCTGAGGTTTTACAATTCTGAACCCGAGCTGTTTAACCCTTTGGAAGGTCGCCGAACGGCCGCACGTTTATGTTTTGTTTGTCCTGCTTGACTTTATGTTTTAAATAAATCTTGTTACATCTTTCGACAGAGACTTCGCCTTTTGCGAGTTTTTTTGAATGAAGTCTAAGTTTTTAAGACATAAATTGACCACCTTTACAAATTCCCCACAACACTGCCAAAATCAAGACCAAGGAAAAATAAAAGGTGATACTACTCAGTCCGTGGCCCACAAACTTACAGCCTGGTGAGAAGCCTAACATCACCTGATCTCCAGACACAAAGGGCAGAATGTTCCCATCCTGCCCACCATGGAAATCATAGCGGGCAGGTGGCAGACCGTGCAAAGATCCGTTAACTTCAGACAGGATTTTCTAGTCTAGTGGCGAGCACAGCTGGAAAATGCCACCCACAAATTCGATCAAATACTGGGACTGGCCAAAAGCCACTTTAACTTCCAACCTTCAATCATGTTGAGGTCCAAGTTTCATTCTGCTGTGAGGGAACTGGGGGAGTCATTCTCTGGGTTCACGGCCAGACTGCAGCATTTAGCAGAGTGCTGCAATTTAGGCCCAGTTTTGGGGGAGATGTTGAGACACCATGTGGAATCAACAACTTCACCATACAAAAAAAGCTGAGACCAAAATTTCTGGAAAAAGCTGTAGAGACAACTCAGCTGAGCAAGGCTTGAATGAATTATAAGGCATGCTGATCAAGATGAATCATTTGTGGTGGAAAATAGCTGCAAGGAACAGCCCGAGTGAGGGCACAGCAAAGTCCAAGAGGGTAGCACAGCGCCAGCGATGGAAGCATGCTTCCAGTGTGGGGTGCGCACTCCCAGAAGACGTGCCAATTGCAAGAGAAAGGGTAATTTGCAGCCTTGAAGAGCAAAGCAGGTAGGGCAGAGTGCAAAAAAAAACGATATTGAGGCAACACCGTTAAACCAACTGGCTGAGGAACCCAACAAGGGACCCAAAACTTGTACATTAAACCAGGTCCAACTCAACAAGGTACCACCTATCAAGGTAGTCTGAAGATAGAGGTCAACACTTCAGCCACAGCCACGATCACAAGTGAACAAGCATTCAGATACCTCCAGAAAAGGTCTGCAACTCTAGTTGCGTCCTTCCTGTACAAATTGGATGGGTTACAGCTGGGCAGGACTGGGACTGATATCCGAGGGGGACTGTTTGCTGGAGCAGTTGGAGAGGGTTTAAACTAATATGTCAGGGGGATGGGAACCTATGCAAGGAGTCAGAGAAGCAAGGAGCAAGGACAAAAACAAAAAGGGAATAAGAAAAGTGATAAGCAGAGAAACCAAGGACAAATTTCAAACAGGGCTAGAGAGAAAAATATTGGGTGCAAGGCAAACAATGTTAAAAAGACAAGCTTAAAGGCTCTGTGCCTTAACGTGCGAAGCATTTGCAATAAAGTGAATGAAGTAATTGTGCAGATAGATGTAAACGGGTACAATATAATTGGGATTACAGGAGACATGGCTGCAGGGTGACCAAGGGTGGGAATTGAATGTCCCAGGGTATTCAATATTTAGGAAGGACAGGCATAAAAGGAAAAGGTGGTGGAGTGGCACTGCTGATTAAAGAGGAAATTAACACAATAGTGAGAAAGGATATTAGCTCTGACAACGTGGAGTCTGTATGGGTAGATTTGAGAAATACCAAGGGGCAAAAAGCATTAGTGGGTGTCATATATACCCCCAAACTGTAGTGGCGATGTTGGGAATGGCATTAAACACAAAATTAGTGATGCATGTGATAAGGGAATATCGGTGATCATGGGTGATTTTAATCTGCATATGGATTGGGCAAATCAAATTAGCCACAATGCCATAGAGGAGGAATTCCTGGAGTGCATATGGGATGGTAGAAAAGGTCACCATGTGAAAAAAACATGTGGATCATTTGAGAAAAACAGCTGGGATTGATCCAGAGGACCAACAGGGATGTTCCACTGCAGACTCACGTGTACCAGCTATGAAACCAGGGATACCTGTAGCCTTTGCAGAGCCAAGGAAGCCTCCGGCTTCTGTAACTGAGAGGGAAGATGTGACCCTGAGCTGATGAGTTTGCCTTTTGCTTCTGCAGGACCAGATTCATTAGTTGCTGAAGTTTAACCTCCAGTCCCGAAAAATCCAAAAGCTGCCATATTTTCAAAACACAGAAAATGCTGAAAGTTGAAGAATTTTTAAAAAACATGAAAATATTTTCTTGAGAATCCCTCAGAATGTCCTATCAAGTTTTTTTTAAAATCTGCCTCAACAGAAGTAACTCAGCATATAGGTTTGTCAAGCAAATATTGCTTTTTTTTTTAAAAACTGATTTATACAGATTTTTTTTCTTCAAAAAGTTAAAATAAGTCTTAAGAAATGGGGCTGGATGCAAGTTAAAAACTGACACCAGAAGCTAACACACTCAATAACAATGAAAGCCCAAGTAAAAGCATAAAACCCGATTGGCTTTTATTTTTAAGGCACAGGTGTGCCAGTCTGCAATTAGAAAGAAAAAAGAGCGTGTGACAAACAAGGGCGAATCATGTTCTGTTTTACACAACAAAAATAATTTGTGCTTCGGGATTTTTTTCAAAAACACACTAAAGAAACCATATAAATACGTCACAAAAATAAATCTCAAGCAGAGCAATGCTGCTCCTGATCCACAAATCAGCAGGGAACAGTTTATTTGCCACTTGATGCTCTAGATTTGCAGTTGCTTGCTGCTTCCCAGCTCTTGAGAGAAGGTCCCAGGTTTCTTGACCAAATAAGTTCTTCACAAAAACAGAATGAGTAGTTACTGGTTTTTGTTTTACAATGAAATACAGCACACAAATAGCTCCTCATGCATCTTCTACAAATGCTACTTTCTGTAAACCTTAAGCTTAGATTATAAACCTGAACTACTACAAGGTACCAAAATATGAAGAACTGCCACCATTTTCATCTGCAGCAAAATGAGTGGTAGGCATCTGTGACTTCAGAACTCTGAAAAGTAATTCAGAATATTTTTGAGGTAACAGTTTTTCTTTATTATACAATAAAGTTTAAAAGACCTTGCAGTAAATATGGTGGTTTGCATATTTGCACCAGTACATCTGAAAGCAGACACTGTTGAATAAAGGGTCATCATACAGATACATGATGCTGATGTACTAATAATGTTAGAACACATGACTGAGATGCGAGAGAGATCTGGAAGTAGTAGTTCCAACCTTATATAGAGACCGAAATGTATAAATATTTGCTGTCAGTAAAAAGCAATGAGTTTTGAGAAACCACAGACTTAAGCAGCAGATCATATTTTGGTGAATATGACAATTCCCAACCTCCCCATCCCACTAAGATCCCTGCCAAACAATGAAACAAAGAGATGTCAATGAATTAACCTAAAAAGGAGGATCAACAGATCTTGTTTTTGTGGGCATTTATACCACAACTGAAAAAGACAACATCTACAATTGGTCAATCCATAAACAAACTGATTTATGAAAGGTTCTGTCACCTACTGTGCATTTTAAATGTCCATACAATGGTAGATATGCAATTTTTGCCCAATAAATTAAGTTCCTTTAAACATTTGCTTTTGTTTTCTGCATTTTGAATAAGCACATAAAGCTGGCTAGATGACAGAAGACAGAGGGTGGTTGTAGAGGGTTGTTTTTCAAACTGGAGGCCTGGGACCAGCGGTGTGCCTCAGGGATCAGTGCTAGATCCATTGTTATTTATATTAATGATTTGGAGGAGAATATAGGAGGCATGGTTAGTAAGTTTGCAGATGACACCAAGATTGGTGGCATAGTGGACAGTGAAGAAGGTTATTGAAGATTGCAGCAGGATCTTGATCAATTGGGCCAGTGGGTTGACAAATGGCAGATGGAGTTTAATTTAGATAAATGTGAGGTGATGCATTTTGGTAGATCGAACCAGGGCAGGACTTACCCAGTTAATGGTGGGGCATTGGGGAGAGTTACAGAACAAAGATCGAGGGGTACAGGTTCATAGCTCCTTGAAAGTGGCGTCACAGGTGGACAGAGTGGTGAAGGCAGCATTCGGCATGCTTGGTTTCATTGGTCAGAACATTGAATACAGGAGTTGGGACGTCTTGTTGAAGTTGTACAAGACATTGGTAAGGCTACACTTGGAATACTGTGTTTTGATCACGCTATTATAGAAAGAATATTATTAAACTATAAAGAGTGCAGAAAAGATTTACTAGAATGCTACTGGGACTTGATGGTTTAAATTATGAGAGGCTGGATATTCTGGGACTTTTTTCTCTGGAGCGTAGGAGGCTGGGGGGTGATCTTATAGAGGTCTATAAAATAATGAGGGACATAGATCAGCGAGGTAGTCAATATCTTTTCCCAAAGGTAGGGGAGTCTAAAAACTAGAGGGCATAGGTTTAAGGTGAGAGGGGAGATATACAAAAGGATCCAGAGGGGCAATTCTTTCACAGAAGGTGGTGAGTGTCTGGAACAAGCTGCCAAAGATAAGGTGGGTACAATTTTGTCATTTAAAAAGCATTTAGACAGTTACATGGGTAAGATGGCTATAGAGGAATATGGGCCAAATGCAGGCAATTAGGACTAGCTTAGTGGTTTAAAAAAAAAAGGGCGGCATAGACAAATTGGGCCGAAGGGCCCGTTTCCATGCCATAAACCTCAGACTCTATAAAGGAAAAAGTGCCAGCACTTGCATTTAGGAAATCTAAGTCCCAGCCAAAACGTGCGTGACTTGGGTTCACCCAGCATAGGATAGGATACCACTTGAAGCATTTAAGTTGATAAGTAATTTCAGGACTAGATTAATCATGGTTTCACTTGCATAATTCTGATTTTCTTTGGCAATATATATTTTTTTAAATGCAAACACCGGGTGCTTTTAATTTAAAGTTTTTTTTTAATGAATTGGTGTCCAGCAACAAATTTTATGCCAGATACCAGAAAAGTTTCCAAAGTAGTTAATATCTGCTTTCAGGAAGTGGAAATCAATTAATGCAAGGAATTGTGGATTATAAAAATACCCCAATCTGTTAAACACATTCCTTTCACAGGTTATGTATAATTGCTCCATTATGGATTCAACACAATCAATTTAATAAAGGTTCTGCTTCTTCCCCAAACTATGTAAATTACTTATGAAATATAAAAGTTGGTTCTTGAGCGTTGAGGCACTGTTTAGAAGCCGGTGTTTCAAACAAATTTTATTTCCACTGTGCTTCAACAGATCAATATGTTGGCTATTAGACTTGCAATGTCGGCTGGAAGAAGCCTTCCTTCCTTAGTATCCACAGTTATCAAATACTACGCTGAATGCAGGGACAGCAACCAATCATAGGGCAATAAAGTAGATATTGACAGCATCTGCTTTATCACTTACATTAGAGGAGCAGTGGGGCCATCAACAGCGAGAAAGAGAATGTGGAAGGAAGGGGCAAAGCCACTAACAGCATGATAGTGCATCAGGTGGAGCAGGGCAATTAACAGTGAGATTGAGAGAGCAGGAACTAGGCCATTAACAGCAAGAAAGAGAGCAAGAGGAGGAGTGAAGCCATCAATAGCAAGAAAGTACAAGAGGAGGGGCAGGGCCATTAACTGTAAGGAGCCTGAAAACAGGAGAAGAGGATAGAATAATAAAAGTGCAAAGTCACATGCAAATAGCTAAATGATTGGTTAGTGTGTATTTTGCACCTTCATCTTGCATCAAAAGTGTGAAGATTATTAATAATAAGTTTTTATTGGTTGTACCAAGGTTTACGAGCAGAAGTAAAGGTTATTTGGAGTAGAGTTTATTATAAATTAACTGCAACACATAGATAACAGGGCAAATGATGCATTGTGACAGCAGGATGTAGGAGCTCCTGGACATCAGTATGATCCAGGGCCACAGTGTTTATGGTTTGAAGAACCTTGGCTCAGAGCCATGGAGCCGAAAACCAAATTCTGGACACTGCAATGCCTCAAGGAACTGGAAAGTTACCTGGACACTTTATTGCAGAAGGTAGTCACATCCCTTAGGATGGCAAATGTGGGGCAGGAGGACATGCCTGCAGGTCACACAGGTTTGGGAACCCAACATGTAGTAATGAGCCTCAGTCCATAACTTTGTTCAACAGGTACGAGGTGCTTACTCCATGTGTCAATGAGAAGGACTGCAAGGCAGATGAGCAGACAGATCATGGCATCATGGTGAAAGATACTATTCAAGTGGAGCAAAGAAAAATATGATAGTGATAGGAGATAATGTAGTCAGTTCGCTGCGGCCATGACAGAGACCACGATGATTGTGTTGCCTGCCCAGTGCCAGGGTTAAAGACATCCCTAAGCAGCTAGAAGTGGGAAGCGGAGGGTCCAGAGGCACCTGTGGGGACCAACAACATGACAAATCATCCTTCCTAATTCTCCAAGATAATTTGAGGAGTTGCACTCCAAATTAAAATGCAGAACGTCAAAAGGTAATCAATTCTGGATTATAACATGAGGCACAGATCAATTGAGATTGGGAGAAACTGAGGGCCTCTTTAGAACACTTCCTCAAAAAAACATTGGAAACAGAGTCTTAAGATTTTTTAGGCAGAGGGATAGATTTTTCTGAACGAAGGGAGGGGGGTTGAAAGATATCACAGTAGAATGTTGAGCAGAGATTCCAATCAGATCAGCCATGATCTCACTGAATGACGGAGCAGGTATGAGGGGCTGAGTGGCGTACACCTGCTCCAAATGTGTATTTATGTAATTAGCATCGGATTAAATCCAACACTTTGATCAAAAAGTGGTGTGGGAAGAAGGGCTTTCAATTCATAAGTCACTGGCACCAGTATTCAGAGAAAAGTGAGCTAATCCATTGGGATGGTCTCCACTTGAAACAAGCTGCGATCAGCATCCTGGCCATCATATAACTAGGGTTGTGCGCAGGATTTTTAAATCAACATGGGGTGGAAGGAAAGGGTTGGGATGAAGGGAGACTTATAAACCCAAAGAGAAAGGTTGAGGTAGTGAATAAAGACAGAGTGGGATAGGAAGGGACAGAGGTTAACAAAAAAAAGTACATCAGCAAATATGTTTGTTGTGGTGGATAGAATAAAAAAATGAAATTAATGGTTCTTTATCTGAATGCTTGAAGCATCTGCAATAGGATTGATGAATTAGTGGCACAAAGAGGTAAATGACTTGGATCTAAACACTTTTACAAAAACATGGTTACCACGTCGGGAAATTAATATTCCAGGGTTCACAATATTTCAGAAAGACGGACAGAATGACAATAGAAGAATATTAGTGAGCAAGTATCTGGTCTCTGAAAATCATGAAGTAGAATCAGTATGGATGGAAATTAGGAAAAGCAAAAGTCAGAAAACATCCATGGGGGTACTTTATAGGCCTCCGAATAGTAGTCATACGATTGAGCAAGGCATTAAAACAAGTATAGTAATTGTGGGGAACTTTTTTTTTATAGAGACTAGGACAATCAACTTGGTAAGAACGAGCCAGAAGATTATAGAACGTTTTTGTGACAGATTCTTGGAATAACATGTCGTGGAACTGATTAGGGATAAAACTATTTTAGATCTAATATTGTGTGAAGCAGGAAGCAGGGTTGATTTACTATGGTATTGCCAAAGATCCACTGGGAAATAGTGATTTGATTTATTATTGTTGCATTAGTATACAGTGAAAGGTATTGCTTCTTGCGTGTTATACAGACAAAGCATACCGTTCATACAGAAGAAAAGCAGAGTGCGCAGAATGTAGTGTTAGTCATAGCTAGGGTGTAGAGAAAGATCAGCTTAATAAGGTAGGTCCATTTAAAAGTCTGATGGCAGCAGGGAAGAAGCTGTCCTCGAGTCGATTGGTACGTAACCTCAGACTTTTATATATTTTTCCCAAAGGAAGAACGAGCAAGAGTTTTTGTCTGGGGTGCGTGGGGTCCTTAATTATGCTGGCTGCTTTTCCGAGGCAGCGGGAAGTGTAGACAGTGTCGATGAATGGGAGGCTGGTTTGAGTGATAGACTGGGCTTCATTCACGACCCTTTATGT
Source organism: Mustelus asterias (assembly GCF_964213995.1). Taxonomy (NCBI): domain Eukaryota; kingdom Metazoa; phylum Chordata; class Chondrichthyes; order Carcharhiniformes; family Triakidae; genus Mustelus; species Mustelus asterias. The sequence continues at coordinate 54,903,249 of NC_135805.1, forward strand.
TTTGTTGCAGTCTTGGGCAGAGCAGGAACCATACCAAGCTGTGATACAACCAGAAAGAATGCTTTCTATGGTGCATCCGTAAACATTGGAGTCGTAGCGGACATGCCAAATTTCCTTAGTCTGAGAAAGTAGAGGCATGGTGGACTTTAACTATAGTATCAGCACAGGCGAACAGGGCAGGTTGTTCGTGATCTGGACACTGAAAAACATGAAGCTCTAAACCATTTCTACTTCTTCCCCGTTGACGTAGACAGGGGCATGTTCTCCATTATGCTTCCTGAGGTTGATGACTATCTCCTTCGTTTTGTTGACATTGAAGGAGAGATTGTCGTCGCACTAGTTCACCACGTTCTCTCGTTCCTGTACTCCATATCATTGTTTGAGATCCGACCTACTATGGTGGTGTCATCATCAAACTTGAAAATTGAGTTGGAGGGGAATTTTGCCACACAGTCATGGTGTATAAAGGACTATAGTAGGGGGTTGAGGACACAGCCTTGTGGGGCACTCGTGTTGAGGATGATCAAGGTGGTGGTGCTGTTGCCGCATATCCTTACTGATTGTGGTCTGTGGGTTAGGAAGTTCGGGATCCAGTTGCAGAGGGAGGAGCCGAGCTCCAGACCATGGATTTTGGAGATGTTTCGTAGGAATAAATGGTGTTGAAGGCGGAGCTGTAGTCAATAAGTAGGAGTCTGACATAGGTGTCTTTGTTACCTCGGTGTTCCAGGGTTGAGTACAGGGCCAGGGGCATGGCATCTGCTGTGGACCTGTTGTGGTGGTAGGTGAACTGTACTGGATCCAGGAGGCTGGAATTGATTCATGCCATGACTAACCTTTTGAAGTACTTCATAATGATAGATGTCAGAGCCACTGGACGATAGTCATTAAAGCTCACTGCTTGGCTTTTCTTTGGTACTGGGATGATAATTGTCTTCTTGAAGCAGATAGGGATCTCAGATTGTTGTAGAGGGGTTGAAAATGTCTGCAAATATCCCGTTGATCTGCACGAGTTCTGAATGCTCGTCCGGGTACCCCATCCAGGCCAGTTGCTTTCCATTGGATGATCTTCAAGGCGGCTGCTCTGACATCTGCAATACAGGTTCATCCGAGGCTTCTGGAGTGGAGGGCATGCTCTCGCTGACCTCTTGCTCAAAATAGGCATAGAATGCATTGAGCTCATCAGGGACGGGTGTGTTGGAGCCGGTGATTTTACATACCTTCATCTTGTAGTTTGTTATGTCTTGCAGATCTTGCCAGAGTCAGCAGCGGTCCATGTCGCTAGCCTGGGACTCTAGCTTGGTCCAGTACTGTCTTTTGGCATCTTTGATGGATCCCTTTAGATCATATGTGTCTTTCTTGTTTATGATGTGGAGATGCCGGCGTTGGACTGGGGTAAACACAGTAAGAAGTTTAACAACACCAGGTTAAAGTCCAACAGGTTTATTTGGTAGCAAAAGCCACACAAGCTTTCGAGGCTCTAAGCCCCTTCTTCAGGTGAGTGGGAATTCTGTTCACAAACAGAACTTATAAAGACACAGACTCAATTTACATGAATAATGGTTGGAATGCGAATACTTACAACTAATCCAGTCTTTAAGAAACAAAACAATGGGAGTGGAGAGAGCATCAAGACAGGCTAAAAAGATGTGTATTGTCTCCAGACAAGACAGCCAGTGAAACTCTGCAGGTCCACGCAACTGTGGGGGTTACAGATAGTGTGACATGAACCCAATATCCCGGTTGAGGCCGTCCTTGTGTGTGCGGAACTTGGCTATCAGTTTCTGCTCAGCGACTCTGCGCTGTCGTGTGTCGCGAAGGCCGCCTTGGAGAACGCTTACCCGAATATCAGAGGCCGAATGCCCGTGACCGCTGAAGTGTTCCCCAACAGGAAGAGAACAGTCTTGCCTGGTGATTGTCGAGCGATGTTCATTCATCCGTTGTCGCAGCGTCTGCATAGTTTCCCCAATGTACCATGCCTCGGGACATCCTTTCTTGCAGCGTATTAGGTAGACAACGTTGGCCGAGTTGCAAGAGTATGTACCGTGTACCTGGTGGATGGTGTTCTCACGTGAGATGATGGCATCTGTGTCGATGATCCGGCACGTCTTGCAGAGGTTGCTGTGGCAGGGTTGTGTGGTGTCTTGGTCACTGTTCTCCTGAAGGCTGGGTAGTTTGCTGCGGACAATGGTCTGTTTGAGGTTGTGCGGTTGTTTGAAGGCAAGAAGTGGGGGTGTGGGGATGGCCTTGGCGAGATGTTCGTCTTCATCAATGACATGTTGAAGGCTCCGGAGGAGATGCCGTAGCTTCTCCGCTCCGGGGAAGTACTGGACAACGAAGGGTACTCTGTCCACTGTGTCCCGTGTTTGTCTTCTGAGGAGGTCGGTGCGGTTTTTCGCTGTGGCGCGTTGGAACTGTTGATCAATGAGTCTAGCGCCATATCCTGTTCTTATGAGGGCATCTTTCAGCGTCTGGAGGTGTCTGTTGCGATCCTCCTCATCCGAGCAGATCCTGTGTATACGGAGGGCTTGTCCGTAGGGGATGGCTTCTTTAACGTGTTTAGGGTGGAAGCTGGAGAAGTGGAGCATCGTGAGGTTATCCGTGGGCTTGCGGTACAGTGAGGTGCTGAGGTGACCGTCCTTAATGGAGATGCGCGTGTCCAAGAATGCAACCGATTCCGGAGAGTAGTCTATGGTGAGCCTGATGGTGGGATGGAACTTGTTGATGTCATCATAGAGTTGTTTCAGTGATTGTTCACCATGAGTCCAAAGGAAGAAAATGTCATCGATGTATCTAGTGTATAGCATCGGTTGAAGGTCCCGTGCGGTGAAGAAGTCTTGTTCGAACCTGTGCATGAAGATGTTGGCATATTGAGGTGCGAATTTGGTCCCCATGGCTGTTCCGTGTGTCTGGATGAAGAACTGGTTGTTGAAGGTGAAGATATTGTGGTCCAGGATGAAGCGGATGAGTTGTAAAATTGCATCTGGAAACTGGCAGTTGTTGGCGCTGAGCACTGAGGCCGTTGCAGCAATGCCATCATCGTGGGGGATGCTGGTGTAGAGTGCCGAGACATCCATTGTGACGAGGAACGCTCCTGGTTCAACTGCTCCATGTGTGCCGAGTTTCTGTAGGAAGTCCGTCGTGTCGCGACAAAAGCTGGGGGTTCTTTGTACAATGGGTTTCAGGATGCCCTCGACATAGCCGGAGAGGTTCTCGCACAGGGTCCCATTGCCCGATACGATGGGACGGCCGGGTGTGTTTGCCTTGTGTATCTTCAGGAGGCAGTAGAGATCTCCAACGCGGGGAGTACGTGGGATGAGAGCACGGAGGGTGTTCTGAAGGTCCGGATCAAAGGTCTTGATCAGAGTGTTGAGTTGACGGGTGTGTTCTTTGGTCGGATCTGCAGGTAACTGTCTGTAGTGTTCCTCGTTGTTGAGTTGTCGGTACACTTCTTTGCAGTAATCCGTTCTGTTCAGTATGACGATGGGCCCTCCTTTGTCTGCTGGTTTGATGACAATGTTGCGGTTGGTCTCGAGAGCGTGGATGGCGTTGCGTTGTGCTTGGGTGATGTTCGGGGCTGTCTTGTGAGTGCGGCTGATGAATTTGGTGTTGACGCACCTCCTGACGGCTTGGGCATACATGTCAAGTCGAGGGCAGCGGCCTTCCGGAGGAGTCCAATTCGACTCTTTCCTCTTCGGATGCACTGCGGATCTCTCTGTCGGCTGTTCCGGTTCATTGGCTGTCTCATTGTGTTCGTTGTTGGCCTCTTGGGGTTTGTGGAAGAACTCCCGCAGCCTCATTCGCCTGATGAATTCCTCTGTGTCTGCTGCGAGACTGATGGGGTCTATTTTGGTGGTGGGGCAAAAATTAAGCCCTCGGCTGAGAACTTCGATTTCAGCTGGTTGAAGTGTGTAGTCGGACAAGTTGACAATGGACTTCCCTGCAGTGGTACTGTTTTCTACTGTGGTACCGGGGGAGGCTTGGTTGCTGCTGGTGGTGATGCCGAGTTTCCCAAGTTTCCTGTTCTTGGTGTGCATGTAGATGGTGAAGTTCCTTTGTCTCGTCTGCTTGGCACGTCGCACGGGACCTTCAACCGATGCTATACACTAGACACATCGATGACATTTTCTTCCTTTGGACTCATGGTGAACAATCACTGAAACAACTCTATGATGACATCAACAAGTTCCATCCCACCATCAGGCTCACCATAGACTACTCTCCGGAATCGGTTGCATTCTTGGACACGCGCATCTCCATTAAGGACGGTCACCTCAGCACCTCACTGTACCGCAAGCCCACGGATAACCTCACGATGCTCCACTTCTCCAGCTTCCACCCTAAACACGTTAAAGAAGCCATCCCCTACGGACAAGCCCTCCGTATACACAGGATCTGCTCGGATGAGGAGGATCGCAACAGACACCTCCAGACGCTGAAAGATGCCCTCATAAGAACAGGATATGGCGCTAGACTCATTGATCAACAGTTCCAACGCGCCACAGCGAAAAACCGCACCGACCTCCTCAGAAGACAAACACGGGACACAGTGGACAGAGTACCCTTCGTTGTCCAGTACTTCCCCGGAGCGGAGAAGCTACGGCATCTCCTCCGGAGCCTTCAACATGTCATTGATGAAGACGAACATCTCGCCAAGGCCATCCCCACACCCCCACTTCTTGCCTTCAAACAACCGCACAACCTCAAACAGACCATTGTCCGCAGCAAACTACCCAGCCTTCAGGAGAACAGTGACCAAGACACCACACAACCCTGCCACAGCAACCTCTGCAAGACGTGCCGGATCATCGACACAGATGCCATCATCTCACGTGAGAACACCATCCACCAGGTACACGGTACATACTCTTGCAACTCGGCCAACGTTGTCTACCTAATACGCTGCAAGAAAGGATGTCCCGAGGCATGGTACATTGGGGAAACTATGCAGACGCTGCGACAACGGATGAATGAACATCGCTCGACAATCACCAGGCAAGACTGTTCTCTTCCTGTTGGGGAACACTTCAGCGGTCACGGGCATTCGGCCTCTGATATTCGGGTAAGCGTTCTCCAAGGCGGCCTTCGCGACACACGACAGCGCAGAGTCGCTGAGCAGAAACTGATAGCCAAGTTCCGCACACACAAGGACGGCCTCAACCGGGATATTGGGTTCATGTCACACTATCTGTAACCCCCACAGTTGCGTGGACCTGCAGAGTTTCACTGGCTGTCTTGTCTGGAGACAATACACATCTTTTTAGCCTGTCTTGATGCTCTCTCCACTCCCATTGTTTTGTTTCTTAAAGACTGGATTAGTTGTAAGTATTCGCATTCCAACCATTATTCATGTAAATTGAGTCTGTGTCTTTATAAGTTCTGTTTGTGAACAGAATTCCCACTCACCTGAAGAAGGGGCTTAGAGCCTCGAAAGCTTGTGTGGCTTTTGCTACCAAATAAACCTGTTGGACTTTAACCTGGTGTTGTTAAACTTCTTACTGTCTTTCTTGTTTAGTCAGGGTCGCCTCAGGCCTAGACTTCAGCAAGCAGTGGATATCCTGTTCATCCATGGTTCCCAGTTGGGAAACACGCGGATTTGCTTCTTTGTCACTAAATTAACGGACTTCATCAGGAAGTGTGTAGAAGACTGTGTGCTCTCCTCATTCAGGCTATTCGCAGAATTTTAAAATACTGACCAGTCCACTAAGCAGCCCCATAGGAGAACATCCGATTCCTCAGACCAACATTGTATGACTTTCTTTGACCGATTCTCCCGCTTCAGCGATCATAATACTACTCAATTCCATGTTCAGTTTGAAAGTCACATATTTCATAGAACATAGAACATAGAAAGCCACAGCACAAACAGGCCCTTCGGCCCACAAGTTGCGCCGATCACATCCCCACCTCTAGGCCTATCTATAGCCCTCAATCCCATTAAATCCCATGTACTCATCCAGAAGTCTCTTAAAAGACCCCAACGAGTTTGCCTCCACCACCACCGACGTCAGCCGATTCCACTCACCCACCACCCTCTGAGTGAAAAACTTACCCCTGACATCCCCCCTGTACCTACCCCCCAGCACCTTAAACCTGTGTCCTCTCGTAGCAACCATTTCAGCCCTTGGAAATAGCCTCTGAGAGTCCACCCTATCCAGACCCCTCAACATCTTGTAAACCTCTATCAGGTCACCTCTCATCCTTCGTCTCTCCAGGGAGAAGAGACCAAGCTCCCTCAACCTATCCTCATAAGGCATGCCCCCCAATCCAGGCAACATCCTTGTAAATCTCCTCTGCACCCTTTCAATGGCTTCAACATCTTTCCTGTAATGAGGTGACCAGAACTGCGCGCAGTACTCCAAGTGGGGTCTAACCAGGGTCCTATAAAGCTGCAGCATTATCTCCCGACTCCTAAACTCAATCCCTCGATTAATGAAGGCTAGTACGCCATACGCCTTCTTGACCGCATCCTCCACCTGCGAGGCCGATTTAAGAGTCCTATGGACCCGGACCCCAAGGTCCTTCTGATCCTCTACACTGCTAAGAATGGTACCCTTCATTTTATACTGCTGCTCCATCCCATTGGATCTGCCAAAATGGATCACTACACACTTATCCGGGTTGAAGTCCATCTGCCACTTCTCCGCCCAGTCTTGCATTCTATCTATGTCTCGCTGCAACTTCTGACATCCCTCCAAACTATCCACAACACCACCTACCTTGGTGTCGTCAGCAAACTTACCAACCCATCCCTCCACTTCCTCATCCAGGTCATTTATGAAAATGACAAACAGCAAGGGTCCCAGAACAGATCCCTGGGGCACTCCACTGGTCACTGACCTCCATGCAGAGAAAGACCCCTCCACAGCCACTCTCTGCCTTCTGCAGGCAAGCCAGTTCTGGATCCACAAGGCAACAGCCCCTTGGATCCCATGCCCTCTCACTTTCTCAAGAAGTCTTGCATGGGGGACCTTATCGAACGCTTTGCTGAAGTCCATATAGACCACATCCACCGCTCTTCCTTCGTCAATGTGCTTGGTCACATTTTCAAAGAACTCAACCAGGCTCGTAAGGCACGACCTGCCCCTGACAAAGCCGTGCTGACTACTTTTGATCATACTAAACTTCTCTAGATGATCATAAATCCTGTCTCTCAGGATCCTCTCCATCAACTTACCAACCACTGAGGTTAGACTCACCGGTCGGTAATTTCCCGGGCTGTCCCTGTTCCCTTTCTTGAATATAGGGACCACATCCGCAATCCTCCAATCCTCCGGAACCTCTCCCGTCTCCATCGACGATGCAAAGATCATCGCCAAAGGCTCCGCAATCTCCTCCCTCGCCTCCCACAGTAACCTGGGGTACATCCCATCCGGTCCCGGCGACTTACCAACCTTGATGCCATTCAATAGTTCCAACACATCCTCTTTCTTTATGTCCACATGCTCGATCCTTTCTGTCCTCCGCAATCCAGCAGTACAACCACCCAGATCCCTTTCCACCGTGAATACCGATGTAAAGTATTCATTAAGCACCTCCGCCATTTCTAACGGTTCCGCACAAACTTTTCCCCCTTCACCTTTTAAGGGTCCTATGCCTTCACATCTCATCCTTTTACTCTTGACATATTTGTAGAAAGCCTTGGGATTCTCCTTAATCTTACCCGCCAAGGTCTTCTCATGACCCCTTCTCGCTCTCCTAATTTCCTTCTTAAGCTCCTTCCTACATCGCGTATACTCCTCTAAATCCTTAACACCTCCTAGCTCTCTGAACCTTCTGTACGCCTCTCTTTTCTTATTCACCAGGTTCATCACAACATTTCAATTGCAAACAAAATCTCAAGTTTGAACAAAACCAATTACATAGATAGATATGCGAGGAAAAGTAGTTAAGGTTAATTTGGTGCATAAACTAAAAGGTATGGAGGGAAATGAATAGTAGGAAACATTTAAAGAAATAATTAAAAATGTTCAATAATACAATCCATGGAAGAGCAATAAAAATCAATCTGAGCTTCATTCGAGAAGCTAAAGATAGTATCAGATTCAAAGAGGAATACAATGTTGCAAAAAAAGTCAAGTCTGAGGATGGGAATGTTTTAGAAACCAGCAAAGAGTCACCAAAAAGTTGGTAAAAAGGAAAACAATAGAATGAGAATAATCTAGTTACAAATATGAAAACAGGTTGCTAGAGCTTTAAGTATATAGAAAGGAAGTGAGTAGTTAAAGTAACTGTTGGTCCATCAGAATCACAGCCAGGAGAAATTATCATGGGGAACAAGAAAATTGAACAAATATTTTGTGTCTGTCTTCACAATAAAGACACAAGTTCCATACCTAGGGGCTCAAAGAGTGAGGAAATTAAGGAAATTTAGATCAGAGATAAAAGTATTGGAGAATCTCAAGGATCTAAATTCCAATAAATTCCAGGACCTGAGGGCCTACATCCAAGAGGTCTAGGAGAGATAGCTGCAGGGATCATGGATGTGCTAAGATTTTCCAAAATTCCTTATATTCAGCAATGGTCCCACTCAATTGAAAGTTGGCAAATATTAAAATGCAAGAGAGAGAAAAGGGAGCTACAGGTCAGTTAGCCTAATGTCGATTTCTGTGACAATGCTGGAATTTATTATTAGAACAAAGAAAAGAAATTACAGCACAGGAACAGGCCTTTCAGCCCTCAAACCTGCACCGACCATGCTGCCCAACTGAATTAAAATCCCCTACCCTTCCAGGGACCGTATCCCTCTATTGCCATCCTATTTCATGTATTTGTCACCATCATATCTGCTTCCACTACCTCCCCTGGCAGCGAGTTCCAGGCACCCACCACCCTCTGTACAAAAAAAAAAACTTGCCTCTTACATCTCCTCTAAACCTTGCCCCTCACACTTTAAACCTATGCCCCCTTGTAATTGACTCTTCCATCCTGGGAAAAAGCTTCTGACTATCCACTCTGTCCATGCCCCTCAATCTTGTAGACTTCTATCAGGTCGCCCCTCAACCTCTGTCGTTCCAGTGAGAACAAACCAAGTTTCTCCAACCGCTCCTCATAGCTAATGCCCTCCATACCAGGCAACATCCTAGTAAATCTTTTCTGTACCCTCTCCAAAGCCTCCACATCCTTCTGGTTGTGTGGCGACCAGAATTGAACACTATATTCCAAGTGCGGCCTAACTAAGGTTCTATAAAGCTGCAACATGACTTGCCACTTTTTAAACTCAATGCCCCGGCCGATCAAGGCAAGCATGCCATATGCCTTCTTGACTACCTTCTCCACCTGCGTTGCCACTTTTAGTGATCTGTGTACCTATACACCCAGATCCCTCTGCCTATCAAGGATTCTGCCATTTACTATATACTGTACTGTATCAAAGAAAGTCTTAATGCATTTAGAACAAGTTAACATAATTTTACTAAAGGTGTTTGACAAATGTATTAGTTTTTGAGGATGTAGCTAGTATGCTAGATAAAGGGAAACCAGTGGATGTTGTAGACCTAGATTTTCAAAAGGTATTCAGTAAGGTTCCACATAAAAGATTAATGGGCAAAATAAGGGCTCAGATTTGGGGACAATATATTAGCATGGATAGAGGATTAGTTAAGAATACAGAGTGGACATAAAGAGGATTGGCGGATTATGCTTTGTGGGGTGCCACAAGTATCAGTGTCAGATTAATGACTTGGATAAAGAGCCATTTGACACCAAGCTACAACAGAAGGTAAACTTTGGGGACGGCATAGACAGGCTGCAGAGAAACAGGCAGGTTAGGTGAGTGGGCAACAAGATGACAGATGGAGTATAACGTAGGGAAATATGAAGTTATTCACTTTGGTGGTAAGAATAGAAAAGCAGTTTTTTTTTTAAAAAGTATAAAACTTAAGAGTTGATGTTCAAAGAGACTTCGGTGTACTTGTATAAGGAATGCAGAAAGTTAGCATGCAAGTGCAGCTAGAAATGAAGAAAAATGGCATTAGGAATGACAAATGTACTTTATTGAAAGGGGATTATAAAGAAGTATTATAAAGAATAAATAAGTCTTGCTACAGTTCGACAGGCTTTTGGTGGGACAGTGGTGCGCAGGTTTGGTCTCTAAATTTAAGAAGGGTATACTTGTATTGGAGATGGTACAGCGAAGGTTCAGCGAAGTTGTTCCCACAATGAGAGGGTTGTCCTAGGAGGAGAAGCTGAGTAAATTGAGCTTATATTCTCTGTAGTTCAGAGGAATGACAGATATCTCATTGACATTTAGATGGTGAAAAAGGCATATTTTAGTCTATATATCAATCGAGGCATAGATTACAAAAGCAGAGAAGTCATGAAGTTGTATAGAACTTTGGTGAGGCCACAGCAAGAGTACTGTGTGCAGTTCTGGTCGCCACATTATCAGAAGGATGCAAATGCACTGGAGGGGGTGCAGAGGAGATTTACCAGAATGCTGCCTAGGCTGGAACATTTAAGTTATGAAGAGAGGTTAGATAGGCTTGAGTTATTTTTGATGGGACAGAGGAGATTGAGGGGTGACCTGATTGAGATGTACAAGATTATGAGACATGGACAGAGCAGATAAGCAGCAGCTATTCCCCTTAAAGGATCAGTCATGAGGGGACACAGGTTCAAAGTGCGGGGCAGGAGGTTTTGGGGGGGCGGGTGGATGTGAGGAAAAACTTTTTTACCCAGAGGGTGGCGACAGTCTGGAATGCGCTGCCTGGGAGGGTGGTGGAGGCAAGGTGCCTCACATCCTTTTAAAAAGTATCTGGATGAGCACTTGGCACATCATAACACTCAGGGCTACTGGCCAAGTGCTGGCAGATGGAATTAGGTGGGTGTTCAGGTGTTTCTAATGTGTCAGTGTGGACTCGATGGACCAAAGGGCCTCTCCTGTGCTACATGATTCTATGAAAATTCTGAAGGATTCTTATAAGGTAAGCACTGTGATTGCTTCCACTGTTCGGGAAATCTAAAACACTGGGGAAGTCTCATGATAAGGGGCAATCATTTAGAATGGAGATAGAGAAATTACTTCACTCAAGGGGTTGCTAATCTTTAGAATTCTCTATCCCAGAGGGTTGTGGATTCTCCATCGCCAAATATATTTAAAAGCTAGGATAGGCAGGTTTCTGGTCTCTGAGGGAATTAAGGGTTATGGAAAGCTGATTGGACTTAAAGCTCAGTTTTCCCGAGATCCCCCATGACTGTGTTGAATGATGGAGCAGGCTTGATGGGCCATGTAGTCTACTCCTGCTCTTATTTCTTAAATGATGTTCTTATTAAACAGACTAGGAATTCACACTGTAGTGATTCTATGATTCTACTTTTGGCAAAACTAGTGGAGGGGGCTGTTGCCCACACCACCCAATGGATTGCTAACTACAGATAAGATGTAGCAAGAGGTGACTCAAAATCGCCAAAAACAACTCAAGTAGCAGGATATAGAGACACAAATCTCCTTAAAAAATACAATAGCATTACTTAGTTGACTGTTTGGGCTTGCTTCAATGCTAAGTAGAATAGATCCCCAGAAACATCACCATAGTGAAATGGATGTCCTGTAATAAGATACAATACAAAACATCCAGACTTTTTTTGGGAAAGCTGGTCTATAATAGCTCAGATGGAAACAGTTAAATTTTAAATTCCACTGCATAATTTACAGTTAAACATATGGCTTCATGTTTGTCACTCAATTACATTCCTATCACCGTATGAGGCATTTACTCAGGTTTCATTGTAGTCAAACATTGGCACACATGAACACAGATATATATAGTTCCATATAGTAAATTGTTCCATGGCCGCTGGTAAATTCACATTTTCCCATTTGCTAACATAATCTTCGAAAACCTTTAAAATGTGATAGGGCCCTACAATGGAGCAGCAATTGAGGCGGATTGCCACTCCGCTGGAAAGATCTTACCTTGAAATGCAGGCGACCCTATCTTCAACTCAGGTCAGGCACCAGCTGTCATAAACTAGGCATGTTTAAAGGTCCAGCCAGATTTAAAAGGACCTTCATAAGCCAAGAAGAAGGAGCACACAAGGCAAGTGGGTAGAATTTGGGGAGAGTGGTAGAGTCCCATGGGGATAGGAGGGGAGTCCTGTGGGTTGGGGAATTCCTGTTAAGGGCCATAGTCCTTCAGGGTTGGGAGAGTCCCCTGGAACAAACAGTGTGGGGTGGGACTCTACAGTAACTACCCAGAAGCTAGAATTAGTTTTACATGTTCAAACCTTTTCTAGGTAACTATTAATGAAAGACAGAGTCAGAAGCATTCATAGGTCGAGTTTGAAATTGAATTTTTTGGATGGTTCCCAGTGCAGGGCAATTGCTTGTGGGAAGGTTGCACTTCCCAGGCAATTGCTTACAAACCTTACCTGTTTAAATTTAGTGTCACAAGTAGGCTTACATTAACACTGCAATGAAGTTACTGTGAAAATCCCCTAGTCGCCACACTCCAGCACCCGTTTGGGTACACCGAGGGAGAATTTAGCATGGCCAATGCACCGAACTAGTACATCTCTCGAACTGTGGGAGGAAATGAGAGCACCCAGAGGAAACTCATGCGGGCATGGGGAGAACGTGCAGACTCCACACAGAGTGTACCCAAGCCAGGAATCGAACCCGGGCCCCTGGCATGGAGGTGGGAGTAGAGTCCAAGACATCTTACACAAATACGATACTCTGAACCTCAGAAGTTACTGCCCATATCTGCTTTAGAAAAAATGTAGTAATTTCAGATTACATAATAATATGATCGATGTTAAAATTGAAAATATAGTCCTATAGTGACAGTACACCACTACCTGCTCATTAACTAACAAATGATTTCAGGGCAGTACTGAAGAGGGCTAGGATTCATCAGTGCCTTACTTGGGCAGAACAGAGGGAAGTATACTCCTTTCACAACCTAGATTTTATCCCTAATGAAAGACACTACCCTTCCAATTTACGTATTCAAATGCAAAGGAAAGCCAACTGGCAAGACGCAAAGATAGGGAGAGCCGTCAGTTGAGAGAAAAAACCAAAATACATTAAAGTATGAGGCAAGATGATAATTACAGGAAGATTAAGTACTTGAAATACATAAAGTTTTGAGAAATCTTTCCACTGGTTGTTCAATCTGCCCTAGCCTTTGCCATCTCTTTTCAATTTTGCAAATCGCATTCAGAGATTAATCAATAGGACCCTGCAGCTCACTAAAAAAGTGCGAACCAGCATAAACTATCCTACCAAATTCACCCTCCAGTGAGGGTAGCTGAAGCAAATGAAACAATCTGTCCCACTCCATGAGCATTCATGCACCAGAGATCCTGCTAATCATAGAAACCCTACAGTGCAGAAGGAGGCCATTCGGCCCATCGAGTCTGCACCGACCACAATCCCACCCAGGCCCCACCCCCACATATTTTACCCGCTAATCCCTCTAACCTACACATCCCAGGACTCTAAGGGACAATTTTTAACCTGGCCAATCAACCTAACCCGCACATCTTTGGACTGTGGGAGGAAACCGGAGCACCCGGAGGAAACCCACGGTCACCATGCGGTCCATTCCCCAACATTTTCCCATAATTGGAGGGATTTTTGCACACAGGTCAAGTCTCTTATGAGCCAAAACCTACATCTATTATCTGCAATGGCTAGAATAGTGATCTTATTTTAAAAGGGTGGGACAAACCATATTCTGGATATCTAAGTTATCCAATCATCTTCAAAAATGATAGGAAACCTGTCAACAGTACAAGGTACACAAGCTAAAATTACTTTGTCGATTTATTCACAGGAAAAATAGAAGCAAATACAGAAAGATACTAACAATATCATGCTTAATTAATAAAATTCAAATCAGCACTAAATTATTTCTTAGAATTGTTAATAAACCCTTTTTGAAAGATATTTTAGCTGGACAAGCATCAGATCCTTCAAACTGAAACAGTTTGTTTTCTCAAAGCTTATAGAATGAGACATTGTAATTGTGAACCATAAGTTCCAGGTCACTCATTCAGGTTGTTGCTTTTAGCCCAAAACTGAAACCTAGCAGCCAGAACTAATAGGTTTCTTTCCTGTAACACTCATGAAATTAAACAAACTTGCTAGCATGTTTGGAAGTTAAATGTTCATAGCTGAGAAACCAACATCCTACCCAATCAGCCTGAAGTGGTTACGCAGCTCGTACCATTGGTACGAGGCATCAGTATGCCTATTAATCATGGCTAGTGACTGGATCATCCTTCAATCAGCTATTTGCAAACACTTCAGGAAGTTCCTTTTCCAGTCTCTCATTTTCCCTGACCTCACCCCAATGGGAAAACAATACACAAAAGCAACAGAAGTTAATCTTTCCATGAAAACTATTTTGAACTCCAGTATAATAGTTTGTCGTATAGGATCTTTAGGTGTCTCAATGAAGAGATTTTGAGGATTGAATGTTGAAACATGAACCCTTTATTGGTAGTCTTTAACCATTTACAGTTGAGGTATTATCATACATAGAACTGCTCCATGTAGTTAGGCTGCTTGCAGATTTTTATTCCAGACCATTCGCGCTCCAGAAACTCTTATCATGTGACTTTGTACATCATACCATGGACTATTCTGTAATCCCACATTAACCATTGCTCAGCCAAGCATCTTTGCATTACAATGCATGCAGGCACATAACAGAACACCACCCCCCCCCCCCTTCCTTTTCCAAGGAAACTGTCCTCCCTTTGACAGAGTATTACATTACAATTTTACTTGCAATCGATGCTCCCCCATCTCAAGTCTAACTTTAGAAATTCAGGAAGTCTTGACAGTTCTTCCTATCTATCACATTTGGAAGAATGGCAGTGGTACTGTTTCTGATACTTGGCTATCTGCATTTGATTTATATTTTTTCCACTTCACAGTTACATTTCTCTTGATTAACAACTTGTCTTTTTTTCATACACTGAGTTTCTCCTGTCCCTCCCGAGAGGAATGTGCACTCCCATTCGTTCCTGGGGGGGGGGGGGGGGGGGAGAAATCATACATAAAACAGAACAGTATAGCACGGGAAAAGGCCCTTCAGTATTGTGCCAAATCAAGTTTTCTTTTTCCGTGACACCCACCATATTCTTGCTGGGACGTTTACATTTTGCAAATTTGCACGTGCCATATTTACATTTTCCGAGCTTATTTGTCTTTTCTTTTTCTGTCAGCAGCAGAACTTTGCCATTGTCCTTAATTTTGGTTTTACTTTTAACCAGGTCTGTCTCCAGTCAAGTTTTAACTGGTTTCAGTTCTGTAATAGTGCAACTCATGGTTTCATTATCTGCTCGCAGTTTGGAAATGTCAAAAGCTTTTCCTGTCACTTTCCTCCACTTTGCCATTCAGCTGCTTCTTCAGCTCTCCAATCTGTTTCTTGCAGTTTTAAGCATCCTCCTGGAATCTGCTCTGCCAGCTGGCTCTTCAGTGAGACAGTAAATTCATTTTGCTTCTCTTCATAATCTTCCAGAAGAATAAACTTTGACCCAAGGAATTCTTGTAGCGTGTGAAGGTCTTGCAACAGATTTTCCTTTTGTGAAGCTTGCTCTTGAGCTTTCCTGCAATTCAGTAAAGTCACCTAGTATGTCTGCTGTTGAGCTTTCATGCTGCTGTTTAGGAAAGTCTTTATTTCTTCATGGAGCTGAATGGCCAGGCATTTGAAATTGTCCTTCCAATCAACTGAACTCTTTATTCTCTGGCTCCCCTCCCTCTGGGGTCTCTTGTTGCCTCAGTGCTTTACTCGGAGTATGTTAGACCACTCGTGTCTGGTGTAGCCATTTCCTTATCACAAATACATCTAGCTTCCCTAATTTTCTGTTCATAGCCACTTGTATTTCTTGTATCTAACACTTTAAATGTGTTGATGTTTTAAGAGTGTGGCAACCACTTTTTTCAACACGGGCTGCAGTTGCTAGGATACAGCTGGCTTTTTTTTTGCGATCTTGTTGCTGGGCAGATCTTGGAAAAAGCTTTGTAGGTGTATTTTGCAACAAATGTAGCAACAAAGGTTCAGAGTGTTCTAGCTTCCAACGCTACCACACTGGATTGGAGCTGGAATCCGATCACCTTATAGAGCAAAGCTATTTTCTTTCAGCTTAGAGGGCTTTTGAAATTAAGATTTGAATGCTCAGAAAAATTGAACTCAGTGGCTGTAACTCTACAGGAACTTAACTCTTCCAATCTTTTGTTCTGCGGGGCTTTTTAAAAACTTTTTAAAAAACTTGCAACTCTCATTCAGGTTCTACAATCTGCTGAGCCACTTGGGACCGCCACCTATATAGCTACTACTGCTTAGCGGTCTTATGCACGCTGACACGGGTTTTGCAGTTTTTCTGTAGCTTTGCTCAGCTGTATCATATTAGGATCTTGCAATGGTTCTTAGGTACGCATCTCAAGTTCCGCTTCAGTTGTTCATTCTTGGGATGTGGTTTTCATTTCATCAGTTAAAATACCTTTTATATCATGGCTGATGAATGCTTTATGGTACTATTGCTGATTTGGTATCTTTTAGAAGGTCTAAACATGTTGCAATAGGGGTTCTTTAGATGTCTCAATCAGGAGATTTTGAATCATGAATGTTTAAACATGAACCCTTTATTGGTATTTTTATAGTTTCAAGGTTTGCTCATGCATGGAGCTTAGCGTTTGGTTCTAGAATGTTCTCTCTCAAGAAGCTTGTGATGTTCTGCATCATACCTTGCGTGGTGTGGTTTTCCAGTCCTAAGTCAACCCTTGCTCTGTGTACCATTGCATTACAATGCATGCAGGCACGTAACAGTGTGTCTATTCTGTTCCCAATACCATATGGTTGTGCCTGGTGGCAAATTAAACGATTACAATATAGAGATAGAGAAATGGAACAAGCCTATTTTCTTAAATCATTGTTTGTCTGCTGCAGTGGCTGCACCCGAAAATGTTCTAACAGACAAATATTTAGTATGGCTTTTGGATTTCATTGACACAAAAGAACCGAGTACACCTGCAGCAATTCTAGCAAATGGCACTAGACCATCTCAAATCAGTATTTAAATAGCCAACACCAAAATACAAATGGAGACAAGCCAACAGTGCCTTTGAAAGTTTTCCAACTTGACGTTTTTGGTGGCGCATGATAAAACATGTTTTCAGCAGGGGAGGAAGAAAGCCACAATAGGGGAGAGGGATGCCCCTATTATTGCCCAGTGTTTCCACGTGAAATGAATACATGCATATCGGGAATAAAAGGCTATTATGCTCCCCTTAATAACTGGCCCTTATTTCAGTACCCATAAGAATGACCACTTGGCTAAACCATTAGATATTCACCAGTCTGCACAACTATAGAGGGTTTCAAAAAAAATGAACATTTCAAGTAGAAAATAGTGGTGTTTCATCTATGTCTTGTATATTCTCATCTACTCTCAGATTTTTATTCAATTAGATTGCAGACAATTTCAAAATTAAAACATTTAAAATAATTTAGGAGTGATGCCCTGGATTTTATAAGTTTTAAATGTGTTCTAAATTAGAAGTCCGAGAACTGTATCCTCATGGATTATTTGTGTTTTAAACTATAAAGCTGATTTTTTTTGGAAAGGAGATTTTGCAAAGTAGTTAGCTTCTGCTTTCAAGCCATGTTCACTCTAGGAGTCCAAGCTAAAAGCACAATTTTGGCATTACGTCAAAAAACATTTTTCAAATGACAAGTTTGATTTTTTTTGCAGAAATAGTTATTTGTCCTGATACTACCTGTGTAGTATATTGTAAGATTTGAGCATTATGTCTTTTGTCATTGGGAAGGTGCAAATAAAGTTCTTTAAAAATGGCTGCTTGCAGTGGACATAATGCACAAAGAAAAGATAGTGACAAGGATGGGATGGAATTTTCTTTTACATTTTCATTTGAAAAATTAAGGACGGAAGAACGTTGGTGACATTTTTGGAATTGGATCGAGGAAGTTTGAGCACTTGTAAAGATTGCTCTATGCGCATAGGATGTAATTGGGGAAAAGAGGGCACAAGCCACATTTCAGCACAATGGAGAGGAGCACAATACACAACTGGCATCTGGTGAATAATGACAATAGCAAAGTTTATGATAACGTTTTGTACTTGTGCAAAGATTCAAAGCTAAACAATTGCTTTCAGAATTTCTCTCATTACAAACATTTGGCAAAAGTTTTTTTTAGATAGAGTTGTTTTTTTAGATGATTACAGTTGTACAACTGTAATACATAAAATATACAAAAAAACTTCCATCTATTCTTCTACAGTTATACACTATTTCTACTCTATTTAGCATAGTCATTAAGTAGGTTTTTACAGAAAGTCACTCAATATTCGGAACAAAATTCAATCACTTACATTCTGACACAAAGATGGCATTCTAAAAAGGGAGATGTGATGTGGTAGTGGTATTGTCACTGGACTACTAATCCAGATTGTGGAATTTGAATTCAATTAAAAAATGGCATTAAAAGTCTAATTATGACAAAGAAAACACTGTCAATTGTCCAAATGTAGCAACACTAGTGCTGGCAGAATCATATCTTACAGATAACATCTCAGGCACCACCATCCCACCAACAGGATAGACCCAGAAGAAATGGCAACAATTTTCAGCCAGAAATGCAGAGTGGATGATCTCAGTATCCTTTGGAGGTCCCCATATAGTCAGGAGGGAGTTGCCCTGGGATTCCTCAACATAGACTCTGGACTCCATGAAGTCTCATGGCATCAGATTAAGCATGGACAAGCATCCATATACCACCGCCAACACTCCACAGCTGATAAATCAGTACTTCATGTTGAAACCACTTGGAGGAAGCACAGAAGGTGGAAAGGGCACAGAAGGTGGAAAGGGCACAGAATATACTCAAAGTGGAGGACCTCAATGTCCATCACCAAGACTGGCTCAGTAGCACCAAGCTGGCAGTGTCTTAAAGAACATAGCTGCTAGATTGGGTCTGTGGAAGATGGTGAGGGAACATATACTTGACCTCATTCTCACCAACCTGCCTGCCACAGGTGCATCTGACAGTATTGTAAGAGTGACAGTCCAGATGGGGATAAAGTCCTATCTCCACATGCTCTGGATGTAGTGTGCTAAATGGGATATATTTCTAACAGATTGGGTAACATCTGACAATATGGTAGTAGTGAAAGTCATTGCAGAGTCAAAGTCCTATCTTCACAAATTGAGGATGTAGTGTTCTAAATGTACCATCGTGCCAAACAGGATTTATTTCAAAAAGATTGGGCATTCATAAGGCACTGTGGGCCATTGGCAGCACTTCATGGCCTGGCATATCTCCTAGTCTATCATGACCACCAAGCCATAAGTTCAAAGCTGGTTAAATGAAGGGTGCAGGAAGGCATGCATGCAGCAATACCAGACATACCTAAAAATGAGGTGTTAACCTGGTGGAGGTGCAACACAGTACCACATGTTTACCAAACATCCCAGGGATGGTGTGATTCCCAAAGAGGGGAAGGATTAAACAGGTTGGGTCTGTACTCCTTGCAGTTCAGAAAAACGAGGGGCGATATGATTGAAACATACAAGATTCTTGGGAGGGTTTAGACAGGGTAAATGCTCCAAGGATGTTTCCAATTATGGGAGAGAGTGTAGGACGAGGGGGCAGTCACAGAATAAGAGGGCCTTAATTTAAAATGAACTCACTGGACAAGACTTCATAAATATACCCATCCTCAATGAGGGGAGAGCCCAGCTCATTAGCACAAAAGCATCTGCAACAACTTTCAGACAGCCATGCAGAGTGAATGATTTCAGCATCCTCTGGAGGTCTCCAGCATTACAGATGCCAGTCTTCAGCCAATTCAATTCACTTCACATGGTATCAAGAAATAGCTGATGGTACAGGATACGACAAACATGGGTGCTGACAATATCCAGGCAATAATGTTGAAGACTTGAGCTCCAGAACTTGCCGTATTGTTCCAATACAACATTGCTTCGAACTGGCAATGAAATTGCTTACCCATGTCCTGGATATACCCTGGACAAATCCAACCTGGCCAATTAATGTCCAAATCAGTCCACTTTCTATCAGTAAAGTGTAGAAAGGAGTCATCAACAGTGCCATCATGCGGCACCTGCTTAGCAATAACCTGTTCACTGACACTTATTATGGGCTCCACCTGTGTCACTCAGCTCCCAACCTCTTTCAGCCGTAGTTCAAGTATGGGCAAAAGAGCTGAACTCCAGAGGGGAAGAGTGACTGCTCTTAACAACAAGATTTGGAAACACACCACTGTTCCTTCACTGTCGTTGGTTCAAAATACTGGAACTTCATCCATAACAGCACTGTGGGCATACCTGAACCACATGGACTGCAGCAGTTTAAGAAGGCAGCTCATCACCACCTTCAAGAGTATTTAGGGATGGGCAATAAATGCTGACCCAGCCAGTGAGACTCGTAATCCATGAATGAATAAAAAACACAATGAATCTATAGAATCCCTACAGTGCAGGAGGCCAATCAGCCCATCAAATCTTAACCAGGCCCTCTCCCTACCTTATCCCCATAACATTTCACATTTACAATAGCTAATCTGCCTAACCTATACATCGTTATACACTAAGGGGCAATTTATAATGGCCAGTCCACCAATAAAGATTACAATAATTTTATAAACAATATGCTGTTTGTACTTGAAACCTTTTTTAGCTTTAGGTTAAACCAATAGAATATTGTTGTGTCTTTAGGACCTACTGTTAGTTGTACAAATCGGTGCTAAATATATCTGGTACAAAGCTGGCCATTTGAAAGGCTTTTCTGAAAAAAGAGATTTACCTAAATCTGACTGAACCTATTTCAGACAATTATTTGATTTGAGAATTTTGCATTTAATAGAGTTTTATTAAATGCAAAATGCACGCAGCATGAAGATAGTTGTATATTTGTGATGATACTGAGCCTTTAAGAAATATACATATATCATGTTTCTTGTAAGGGGTATGTCTAAAAGTCAACTCTTTTTACAAGGTATCTATTTGTCGGAGAAATCATGCTGAGAAACCAGGATGATAGTGGGGTGTTTGTTTAATCTGAGTTTATGTATTTATGTTTACTTGGGTTTTCCCAGTAAGGTTTTGATTAGGTTGATTGACAGAATGGGCAGAGCTAAGCTTGCAGGCAAGACTAAACTGTCAGTTACTGTTAGGTTCTGAAAGATGGGGTGTCCTTTTGTCTCTCTCCATGGGGATTGCTGTTTGGGGCTGTCAGAAGACAGGTGTCCCTCTCTCACTCCATGGGTGTTCAAAAGACTCTAGGACAGTCAACAAGTACAAGTATGCAAGTCTGGAGATTTGCTAACTGAATTTGAAGGCTTTTAAGTCTGGAACTCACTGGGACAGGTTAATTAATAACTATCTTGTCCTGTTTAAGTTGGTAAATGTTAAGCTAATTCTTTTGTTGCAATTAAACATAATTTGTTTTGATAAAAACATCCGAGTTTGTCAGTAGAATTGGACTGGGGTGAAACATCTATCCTCACATTAATGCTAAAATAGCAGATAGTTGGGGTCTAGTCTAACTTCATAACATTTCTTGGGGTTTCTGATGTCATACACTAACAGTTTCTCAGATCCTCACCCAGTATCATGGTGTTAAGGTTCTTTGAGCCATATATAACAGGGTTTTCTATGCACCAATTACACAGTACATTTCCCACAAGTGATCTCCTCCTGCTAAGTAAACTTCAAGGAGGCAGTAATTTCAAATTGCATCCATATCTTCCAAATGTATACCCACTCCAGTGTTGTATCAACTGGAGTTACACTTCCCAGGTGCATATCAGCAAACAAATTTAATTTTTTGCATTAAAATGGAGCATTTTAGTGAGTAAAAGCAGAAAGCAATTAGTACAACCATTCTTGCTTACTGGTTTACATAATGGGCGGCACGGTAGCACAGTGGTTAGCACTGCTGCCTCACAGCTCCAGGGACCTGGGTTCGATTCCTGGCTTGGGTCACTCTGTGTGGAGTTTGCACATTCTCCTCGTGTCTGCGTGGGTTTCCTCCGGGTGCTCTGGTTTCCTCCCACAGTCCAAAGATGTGCGGGTTAGGTTGATTGGCTATGCTAAAATTGCCCTTAGTGTCCTGAGATGCTTGGTTAGAGGGATTAGTGGGTAAATATGTAGGGATATGGGGGTAGGGCCTGGGTGGGATTGTGGTCGGTGCAGACTCGATGGGCCGAATGGCCTCTTCCTGTGCTGTAGGGTTTCTATTAAAACATTATATAGAATTATATGTGGAAACAGATTATTCAACCCCATCAGTCCATACTCCTAGTTATGCTCCACAGGATTAGTAGTTCACGTCTTCCCAAATCCCATATTCTGTTATTCCCTTCACCTTCAACTGCTGCCAATGTTCAAGAATAACAGAGACCATTACCAACTCTGGTAACGCATTCCATTCCCAACTCAAGGGGGTTAAAGACGAGGTTCTCCTATTCTCAGTCATGCATCTTTTCCATTTCATCTTGCATCCATATCCTTTCATTCCCGGCCCCACAATTGCTGGGAACAAACAGTCTAGTTTCTACCTAACATCCCATTCTTTCATAACATAAAACATCTCCATCAAATCATCCCTTAATGTTGTAATTGAAGCAGCCACATTTTTTTTCAAATCATTGTGAATTACTGTAGGTGTTTTGTACAGCCTCAGCCCTCTAAAATATTACAATTTTAAATTCAAGTTTGAAAGGTAGTCATAAAAATATCCCCCCCACCTATTTATGTATTTTTCTCCAATTACATTCAAAGCTGTTGCATGAAATGTTTAAATATTTTTCAGTTTTATTCACAAGCAAAATGATAAAGGAATCAATGAACCACCTGGGTCACTTTTTTTGGCGGGGGGGTATTGTTTTCGAAGGTCACATGACTCACTGGATCAATTGCAGAGAGGCAAATGTTTGACAGTTGGAATCTGGGAGTTAGTGAGTTTACGAGCTCTCTTATTACTGCCCTACATGTATAGTCATTGTTCCCAAATAAACCTCCTGTTCATTTACCCGTCTTGGTGTTCGTCAATTCCTTGGTCATTACACCATCCATGGCCCACATGCACTTTTTAATGATTCATGCAGTCAGAATATAAAAATGCAAAAGGTGAATAGTTCATTCAGTTGCTGTATGTCTTGCATATTTATCCAACTGTTAGTCATAACAGTAGCAAATGGCATTCATATTTCTTTCACTTATACAATTAACACACATTTACAATGAGCAAGTATAAAATCAATAATTTAGTGAGCGATGAAAATTGCTCCAATTTATTCAAAGGTTAGGATGTAAATTTTCATATGTTGGGTTTACTTCAACATGGCTGGTGAGGGTGTAGTCCAAAAGTGTTAGAACTCAGAATTGCTACGGAGCAGAAAGGGATCATTCAGCCCACCATGTCTATTCAGGCTCGCCAAATGAGCATCATAGTCTAGTGCCTTTTCCTTGTACCCATTCAAATAATCATCGAAAGCCCCCTTGAATGCTTCAGTTGAACCTGCCTCCATCACAATTTCAGGTAGTGCATTTCAGACCTGAACCACTTGCTGTGTGAAAATGTTTAGAATCACATTTGCTTCTTTTGCAAATCACTTTAAATCTGTGCCCCCTCGATCTTGATCCTTCTGTGCCCTCTCATTCCGAGACCCTTTCACAAGTGGGAACAGTTTCTCTCATCTACTCTGTTCAGCCCCCTCATAATTTGAGCATCTCTATCAATCTCCTCTTAGCCGTCTCCTCTCCAAGGAGAACAGTCCTAACCTCCCCAATCTATCTTCATAACTGAAGTTTCTCATCCCTGGAATCATTTTGTAAACCTCTTCTGCACTCCAGTGGGTTCACATCCTTCCTATAATGTGGTGCCCAGAACTGTACACAATATTCCAGCTGAGGTCTAACTGGTGTCTTGTACAAGTTCATCGTAACCTCCTTGTTCTTATACTCTATATAGGTGTATAGGAAACCTTGGAGGACGGCACATGGCAAGAGATGATGATTTTTGGAGGGCGAAAGCCTTTTGCTCAAAGTTTCTTTCTTTATACACCAAATAAGATGCAATTGTCAGGGGCCTTTTCATCAAATTTAAAAAAAATTCTAACTCCACAAGTTCCCCTATTGTGGCCACAGTTTCATTTTCAAGAATATAAAGCACCATCCATCTTGCATGAGGTTTTCAAATTGATTCTCCCCAATGAATGCCGAGCAATTCCTTCTCAAAATTCATGGGACAGTTTGCAGGAATGTCAAATCAGAAACTGGATGTTCAAATCCCACTCCCTGGCTTTAATCAAGGCTTGCATGTACATGCATAATGAGTGTGCGCTGCATTGTTGGAGGTGCTATCTTCCACATGATATACAACAGACCCCAGAGGCCACCACCAGCCAGCCCCTTTGCCCATCTCAGTGAATAAAGATCCAAAGTGACTACTGGAAGAGCAGCAGGGAATTCTCAGTCTCCCGGCCAGCATACAATAAAAACAGATCAACTGATCAGTTATCTCAGCTACAGGTTGTGTGATCTTGCTGTGCATAAATGAGCTGCTGCCTCATTTACCCAATTAATTCACTGGTGTAATAGCTAGTACATTTAACCACCAATGTCATTCACCAATATCATCATTAATCTCAATCATCCACCTCCCTGGGCAACTTAATCAAAACATTCACCCCACTTTTTTTTTATATACAGGAACATAGGATTCAAGAGGAGTAAGCCATTCGGACCTTCGAGCCCACTTTGGCATTAAGATCATGGCTGATCTGGTTGTGGTCTGAACTTCACTTTGCATTCTACTCTCCCATTACCTTCTACTATCAAAACTATTCAATTACCTAACCTCCTTCCGGAGAAGAGGATTCTACCCACCAACGATCTTTTAGGAGCAAATATTTCTCATCTCAGTCTTAAATGGCAGCCCTTTTATTCCTAAACTGTGCCCCTTGGTTCTAGTCTCTCCCACAATTGGAAACAGCCTCCCTCCATCTACCCGATCAAGTCCTCTCAAGATCCTGCATGTTTCAAAAGATAACCTCTCATTCTTCTCAACACCAATGGTTTTATGCACATGTGGGAGTAGGAATAGACCATTAAGACATCATGACTGATCTGCATCATCACTCAATCCATAGAGTCTGGCTCTACATCCTTTTATAGCCTTGCTATTTTAAATTAATTGAGCTTGCATCTACTGCCTTTTGTGGGACGGAGGTGCATGTGCGCGAATAAATGTTTCACAACATTTCTTAATGGACAGATTCTGGTTTTAAGGTCATGTCCCCTCCCCAGAAAAAAAATTCCTTCCTACAAATTCCCTCCAAAATCATCCTTTAAACTTCTACACTGTATCCCAGGGGATACAAACTTAGTTTGTGCAATCTCTCTTCACGGTCCACCCCTTGAAGCCCAGATCTGCTGAATCTACAATGTACACTTTCCACAGCCAATATAAAAACTTTCAAAAGAAGCTGAACACTCTTCCAGATGCAAACCAAGATATTGTATCAACATACAACTTCAACCTCCTCTTCTTTATAATCTCTCTTCTGGATATAAAGACCAACATTTCATTTGACTTTTATTAACCAACTAATACAGGTTAGTACAAAAACTAGGTAATGCAATGCTGGAAACTCGCAGGTCTGGAAGCATGTTTGGAGAAAGGAACAGAGTTAAAATTGCAGGTTGATGACTTTGTCAAAACGCCAGACATGCTGAGTATTTCAGCATTTCCTGATCTGTGTACATGGACCTCCAATTCCCTTTGGATCTCCATTGTTCCTACTTTTTTCTTAAATAGTTAAATAATTGGATCTATTGTTTTTGGTCATCAATAGATGACCTCACACTTACCTGTAAATCCATTTACCACAGTTTTGCCCTTCACTAAAATTTATCAATATTGCTATGTAATTTTATGTTGCTGTCTTCACCATTTACTATAATTCTTGCGTCACTGACAATCTTGTCTCTGTGGCTCTTTGAGCAATCCAAATCATTAGTAATTACAAAAGGACAAATCAAGACCCCAGCAAAGACTCTGCCAACCACTTTCCTTCCAATTCAAGCACGTATCAGTTTTCAGGTCTACCACATAACTGGGGCGGCACGGTCATTAGCATTGCTGCCTCTCAGCATCAGGGACCTGGGTTCGATTCCTGGCGTGGGTCACTGTGTGGAGTTTGCATGTTCTCCCTGTGTCTGCATGGGTTTCCTCCGGGTGCTCCGGTTTCCTCCCACAGTCCAAAGATGCGCAGGTTAGATGAATTGGCCATTTTAAATTCTCCCTCAGTGTACCCGAACAGGCGCCAGAGCGTGGCGACTCATGGATTTTCACAGTAACTTCATTGCAGTGTGAATATAAGCCTACTTGTGATTAACAAACGAACTTTAGGTCAATAACTTGCCTTCAATTCATTAATTTTAAGCAAAATTAATGATTCATCTTACCTTGGACATTCACTTCATGCCCTCCTTGGAGCCATTCCTTGATGACATCATAACATTGCCATGAACTCAGCAATATCCTAAATTAATACCTAGAATACTGTACATAGCTCTGATATTACAGGAAAGACATAATTGTACTGGAAAAGATGCAATGATGCAATCCAAATGATAGATAGCATCAGGTACCCAATTCACAAGAGTTAGGCTTGGAAGTGCTTTCATTGTTGGGCAGATATGACTATCCATTTTCACACAGCAAGATTCAGCAAGGCAATCAAAAATAAAATATTGAAATTTGTTTTTGAAGCCATTTCATTCCACTTCTTCCTGATTTTATGTTACTGTGGCTTAGTAGTTGTACTTTTACTTCCAAGTCAGAAAGTTGTGGTTCCAGCCTTACTCCGGGGAGTTAACAATCCAGAATGAAGCTTCAGTGCCAAACTGAGGGAGTGCTGCATGTCTGTCACGCTGTCTTTCAGATAAGATGGTGAACCAGGGCTTTGATCCCATGGTGCCATTTTTCCAAGAGCTAAAGAATTCTTTCCAATGTCCTCGCCAATATTTGTCCCTCAAATATTAGAATAGAACATAGAATCACTATAGTGCAGAAGGAGGCCATTCGGCCCATCGAGTCTGCACCGACCACAATCCCACCCAGGCCCTATTTCCGTAACCCCACATATTTACCCTGTTAATCCCCCTGACACAGTAAGAAGTTTAACAACACCAGGTTAAAGTCCAACAGGTTTATTTGGTAGCAAAAGCCACACAAGCTTTCGAGGCTCTGAGCCCCTTCTTCACCTGAAGAAGGGGCTCAGAGCCTCGAAAGCTTGTGTGGCTTTTGCTACCAAATAAACCTGTTGGACTTTAACCTGGTGTTGTTAAACTTCTTACTGTGTTTACCCCAGTCCAACGCCGGCATCTCCACATCATGAATCCCCCTGACACCAGGGTCAATTTAGCATAACCAATCAACCTTACCCGCACATTTTTGGACAATTACTAGAACAGATCTGATTATTTGTGACATCTTGCTGTGCACACATTGGTTGCCAAGTTCCCTCATTACAATAATAGCCCTTCCCAAAAAAGTACTTCATTGGCTGCAAATCTAGTCAATTAACAATTACTCGAAAGGACAATTCTTTAAAAAAAGTCTCAAAACAGAACATATGAAATCAGAAATTTTAAACAAGGAAAAGCTGTTACAATCAACAAGTTATGTCCCTTTATACCATCATTTCCCTGTATCCCTCAATCCCATCCACCTCTATAGACATACCACAATTGTCTCGAGTCCATTTATATTGTCTCCTTCGAATGCCTTCCCGAGTAACTTATTTGCAGTTTTAAAGTTGCAATTAAAATGTAGTCCATGGTTTCAGGGTCTACATTCATGGTGCAATACATGCTTGACAGACCATTCTTGGATATAGGAGCAGGTCGCTACCCCCCCAGACAATACTTTTTTCCACTTTAGGAAAGCACAGACAAAACCTTTATTAAAGACAAAAAAAATCCGTACAAAAGTTTTATAGCTTTCTACACCATGTACCAGGCATTAAAATGTGGCTTTACTTAGGCAAACCAACTAGACACCAGAGTCTTTGGCTTTAATGTGCTTGGCAGCCACAAGGTTTATCATTCATCCTGCAGCCTCCCCGCTATTGCGGAGGCCGTGGCCTATCGCGACCTCCCCTGCCCGGACAGATCGACCCATGCAAACCCATCCCCGAACAGCCACTGCT
The DNA here is from genome assembly GCF_964213995.1 of Mustelus asterias. Classification (NCBI taxonomy): domain Eukaryota; kingdom Metazoa; phylum Chordata; class Chondrichthyes; order Carcharhiniformes; family Triakidae; genus Mustelus; species Mustelus asterias. The sequence goes on from NC_135805.1 coordinate 54,931,464, forward strand.
TAAGGGCCACCCCGCTCCCCTTGCCCCTGTACCTCCCAGGGCAGCCTCAATGGCCTCCGGTTCTACTAGCAAGTCCATCATGTCCCAGTGGTGGGGACCAGCTGTTCCTCTCGCCAGAGAGAACCTCTCCCGGCGAGGTCGCAGACGCAAGTCAGCCCAGATGATCGAGTCCGGGAGTCACAAATCACATGATAAATATATGTAAATGCAATTTAAGTAATTTATTCAGTCTCGCGTCAGATTTGGGAGCGAGGCTGATCACTCCAGATATCCTATGCCGATAAGATCACAATGGATGAGAAATTGGGCGCAAACCTGAGTTCTCAGCTTTCTTGCAATTTTACTGGCTTGCCCCATCCATCGGCCAGCAGTTCGTGATGGTAAGATTTCCCCTCCTCCCCCAGTTTTAAAGGATTAAATTATCAGGGAAGGTTGCATAAATTTGGCATTTATTTCTTTCAGGTTGGAATGGTGATTTAGCCAGAGGGGGTTGACACTATAGTTAAGAAAGCCCACCAACGCCTCTACTTTCTCAGAAGACTAAGGAAATTTGGCATGTCATTACGGCTCACCAACTTTTACAGATGCACCATAGAAAGCATGCTTTCTGGCAGCAGGCAGTGTAGACAGAGTCAATGGATGGGAGGCTGGTTTGCGAGATGGATTGGGCTACATTCACAACCTATATTAATTTTCCCAATCCCAATGTATTTACATCTTTTTATGCTCAGAATTTGCCACAATATCCAGCTGAGGCTAAATCAGTGATTGAAATAAGTTTAGCATGATCTCTTTGGTTTTATATTCTATTGTTCAATTTATAAACTCAAGTGACCATAAGCTTTTTCATCACTTTATGACCTTATTCTGTCATCATTACAATGCGCATGTAGACACCAAGGTCTTTCTATTCATCTACACCTTCAGAGTCATCTCAGTTATAATTTACTGATCTTTCTTTTGGTGCTCCAATATCACTTCACACTGAACTCCATCAACCATGTTTCTGCCCACTTCACCATCCTGTCAATTGCGATGCTGAGAACAATCACTATCTACTACTTTTCCAAGCTCTGTACCATCTGCAAATTTCCACTGATCATTTTATGAATCAGTACCATTTCAAATCAAACTGGAGGGAGAGAGAGTCTGATGTTGCCTGCAACAGGTGACAAGGTGGATATGAACAGGATGTTTGCTTTTGTGGGAGAATCCAAAATAAGGAGTCCCAGTTTAAAAAATGGGGTCACCCATTCAAGAGATGGGGAGAATTCCACAACCTCCCCCACCCCCATTGTCTTTTTGGAGCAGTCTTCCTCAAAAAGGTGGTGGAAGCATTATGGAGTATCTTTAAGGCAAAGGTAGATAGGTTCTTAATAAGCAAGCGGTTGGAAGGTGATCATGGGTAAGTGGAAATGTGAAGCTAAGGTGACAATCAAATTAGCCAGGATCGTATTAAATGGTGGAGCAGACTCAAGGGTGAGTGACCTACCCCTGCTCCTAATTCATACATTTGTATATTCGTAGGTAGATGTGCAGACAATCAAGAGCTACAAATAAGTACTTGTTCATTAAGATGCAAACCCCATTTTGCATATATGCTAACCAGAAAAACTAAAATACTGACATCTAATAAAACCACGCAGTTACAATATCTTCTTAATTAGGTTGCAGATGGATCAAGCATTTCTTCATTTGGATTACAGAAGGAACAGTATGGATGGCAGAGTTAACTAGTGGGGCTGCATCCAGAGTGCACATCTTAGCATTGAATTAGTCTGGTACTTTGTGGGTTAGCACCATCATGAGTATGAAAGTAGCTAGATTGTCAGAAGATAGTTCAGGGAGGCTTACAATGTGATTCCAGTTCCATGCTGTGATTAACTCGATGCCCACAATGCACAATCAATACTGCGTTGCTAATTTCATCAGCAACCCAAAAAGGTGCAGGCAATTATAGTATGCACAAATCAACTTGTTAAATGTGACTTTTTAAATTAATAGTTACAACTTTTCATCCTTTTGCTCCCAAATTAATTGATGCTCATTTTCTACCCCTTCCCCCTTTTCCTTCTCCACTTATCCAGTGCACAACAATACATGTTGGCACTTCTGTCCCAGCCCTCAAGTTAAAATGGGATTCTTTTCCAGCTCCTACAAAATTCCTCAGTTCAACAATTTAATGATCTCATTCCAACTATTTTGATACTCATTTTGCCTCCATGTAAACAGGTACATGTGGTGAACCATCGTTGGTTCCCACCAGGTAGTACTGAGCCAGGGTCTGGCCAGTACTACGAGTCTGTATATATGTTGCTGTTGGGGTTAGGGTTGGGTTGTTCTACATGTTACTGTTGGGGTTAGGGTTGGGCTGTTCTACCTGTATTATAGTTATTATGGTACATCCCAGTCAGGCTCCGCCTCCTGGGAGAGGTATAAAGGTCACTGCTCTGTCTGGGATCCCTCAGTCTGGGATCGTGTATTATATATGGTAGATCTATTGTAGTAGTTAATAAAAGCCTTTATTTCCTCGAGCATCTCTAGCCTCGTGAGTTATATCGCGCATCAATTTTATTAACTACTAATTGAACTCTCATCGTTGGAAAAAAAACGATACAGAGAGCATGGAGCAAATGTTAAAACCCGAACGTCTTACGCTGGACCCACATGCTGCGGGCACCTCCAACACCTTCGACCACTGGTTGAAATGTTTTCAGGACTACCTCGAAGCCTCCGCAGCGGTCACCACGGACGACGACAGACTCCGGGTCCTCCACACGAGGGTAAGCGACGCTGTATATCTAGCAATCCGTGTGGCCACCGACTACAAAGGGGCCCTCGAGCTTCTTAAGAAGCGCTACATTAAACCGCCAAACGAGATGCATGCTCGATATCTCTTAGCCACTCGACGACGGCAGCCCGGCGAAACAACGGAACAGTATGCGTGCGAGCTCCTACAGCTAGCCAGGGGCTGTAACTGCAAAGCAGTGTCGGCAGACCAGAACATGAACGACCTCGCTCGAGATGCGTTTGTGGCGGGAATCGAATCATCTTATATCCGACTTCGGCTGTTGGAGCAAGGTAATCTCGATCTCACTAAATCTATAGAGCTAGCGGATACGCGAGAAACGGCTTCCAAAAGCCTGGCAATGTATCCCGAAGACCACGTGGAGACAGCGTGGCAGGAGCAGTCACAGACCCCACTTCGTCCAGCGGGTCCGAAAAGCTGCGTGATGGCGTGCCCACCCTCGGGCCTGACGACGGCAGCAGCTCCGGGCAGCCCGCGGTGTTACTTCTGTGGGGGAGTGAAGCACAATCGGCAGCGATGTCCCGCTAAAGCAGTGTTGTGCTCCGCCTGCGGCAAGAAGGGGCATTATTCGAAGGTATGTCGATCCAAACTTACTTCCAGGAACAGCAGTGCGGCCTGCGACTCCCCGGAGCCGGGTTCTTCGTCGTCGGCGTCGTCAAGGGTTTCTTCCACGTGCGAGGCCAGGACGTCGCCATTCCAGACGACGGAGTCGCAAGAGACGCGCGACCACCAGGGGTCGCTGATTTTGGCGCCATCGCCCACGTGCGACCTATGGGAGCAGCCATTTTGGTCGGCACCAACGGCGAATGACCAGCAGGGGTCGTCATCATCGATCTCAGCTGCCTGCAGTGGCGCTCACGAACCAACGGTGGCGTCGATCATCCTGGACCAGGCAAAGCCTCACAGACTCGACAAGTCCATGATGGACATACAGGTAAACAACGCACGATTTATTGTCTGTTTGACAGCGGGAGCACAGAGCTTTATCCACCCAGACGCCGTGAAGCGGTGTGGCCTCCAGATCCAGCCTGTCAAGCAGACAATTTCGATGGCATCAAGGTCCCGGTCTGTCACCGTGCTAGGGAGTTGCGTGGTAAATTTAAAGGTGCAGGGCACAGTTTACGAGAGCTTCAAGCTCCTTGTGTTACCGCACCTTTGCACGCCAATACTCCTCGGACTAAATTTCATGGTCCACTTGAAGAGTGTAACCCTACAGTACGGTGGGCCACTCCCTCCGCTTTCAGTGGGAGAACAGCAGCCTCCAAATTGCCCAACGCGCTCCACTTGTAGCCTCTCGACGCTTAAGATCACCACAGCTTCCCTATTTCAGAATCTCGTGCCAGGCTGCAAGCCCATTGCGACTAAGAGTAGGCGTTACAGCGCTGAGGATCGGATCTTCTTTCGATCCGAGGTTCAGCGGCTCCTCAAGGAAGGAATCATACAATCTAGCGCTAGTCCTTGGAGAGCGCAGGTCGTGGTGGTCAAGAGTGGGAACAAACCCCGGATGGTCATTGACTATAGTCAGACCATTAATAGATACACGCAGCTGGATGCGTATCCCCTCCCGCGCATTTCTGACATGGTCAATCAGATTGCGCAGTACCGGGTGTTCTCCACCATCGACCTAAAGTCTGCCTACCACCAGCTCCCCATTCGCCCAGAGGACTGACAATACATGGCTTTTGAGGCGGATGGTCGCTTGTACCACTTTCTAAGGGTTCCTTTTGGTGTCACCAATGGGGTCTCGGTCTTCCAGCGTGCTATGGACCGAATGGTGGACCATAACGGACTGCGGGCTACCTTCCCGTACCTGGATAACGTCACCATCTGCGGCTATGACCAGCAGGACCACGATACCAATCTCCTTAGATTCCTACACACTGCATCTCGCCTGAATCTGACCTACAACAGGGAGAAGTGTGTATTTCGCAAGCGCCGCCTAGCTATCCTCGGATACGTGGTGGAAAACGGGGTCATTGGCCCTGATCCAGACCGTATGCGTCCCCTCCTCGAACTTCCCCTGCCCACTAGCGCAAAAGTACTGAGAAGATGCTTAGGCTTCTTCTCTTATTACGCACAGTGGGTTCACAATTACGCGGACAAAGCCCGTCCGCTCATCAAGTCTACCTCTTTTCCCCTAGCACCAGAGACTCGTTTGGCCTTTGAAAAACTAAAAGCCGACATCGCGAAAGCCACGATGCACGCTGTCGATGAGTCCATCCCCTTCCAGGTGGAGAGTGATGCATCTGATTTCGCCCTGGCCGCCACACTTAACCAGGCGGGCAGGCCCGTCGTCTTTTTTTCTCGCACCCTCCAATGCCCCGAAATTCGACATTCAGCGGTGGAAAAGGAGGCCCAGGCCATTGTGGAGGCCGTCCGGCATTGGCGCCATTACTTGGCGGGAAAACGGTTCACCCTGATCACGGACCAGCGGTCCGTGGCGTTCATGTTCAATAACACGTTACGGGGCAAGATCAAGAACGATAAGATCTTGAGGTGGCGAATCGAACTCTCCACCTATAATTACGACATCATGTATCGTCCAGGGAAACTCAACGAGCCCTCGGATGCCCTGTCGCGTGGAACATGCGCCAGTATGCAGGAGGACCGTTTGCAGGCCCTCCACAATGATCTCTGCCATCCAGGGGTCACTCGGCTCTACCACTTCGTGAAAGCCCGGAATCTACCCTACTCGGTGGAGGATGTCAGGTCCATAACTAGAAGCTGCCGGGTATGCGCGGAATGCAAACCGCACTTTTACCGACCTGACAGGGCACAACTTGTTAAGGCCACTCGGCCCTTCGAAAGACTGAGTGTGGACTTTAAGGGCCCCCTTCCCTCGACTGATCGGAATGTGTACTTCCTCAACATCATTGATGAGTACTCACGATTCCCTTTTGTCATTCCCTGCTCTGATACAACCGCTGCCACGGTTATCAAGGCATTTCGGGATCTTTTCACCCTGTTCGGGTACCCCTGCTACATCCACAGCGATAGGGGCTCGTCGTTCATGAGCGATGACTTGAGGCAATACCTGCTCTCATACGGGATTGCCTCTAGTAGAACCACGAGCTACAACCCTAGGGGTAACGGACAGGTGGAACGTGAGAATGCTACAGTCTGGAAGGCTGTCTTACTGGCGTTGAAGTCAAAAAGCCTTCCAGTCTCCCGTTGGCAAGAGGTACTCCCTGATGCGCTCCACTCCATACGCTCACTCCTGTGTACGGCAACCAACGCTACTCCCCATGAGAGACTGTTTTCATTCCCTCGGAAGTCTTCCTCTGGGACCTCATTACCGTCTTGGTTGACGTACTCAGGACCTGTCCTCCTGCGGCGACATGTTAGGGCCCGCAAGTCCGACCCTTTGGTTGAACAGGTCCATCTCCTCCACGCCAACCCTCAGTATGCCTATGTGGCATACCCTGACGGGCGAGAGGACATGGTCTCGATTCGAGACCTGGCGCCAGCAGGGGGCTTGGAAACCCCTGTCGCTCCCATACCTCCTGTTAGAGACCCCCCAACTACTGTTTCCCCTCCTGACATGGCGCAGGCAGCATCGGGACCATCACTTAACCCTTTTACTCCCGTGTACAGCTTGCCTGAGTCCAGGAGATGGTCGCCACTTCAAGGCGTGTCCGAGCTCAACGGATTGTCACCACCTTGGGGATTAAACGGCCTGTGAGACATTGGAGGGGCAGTTGGACACCGCCTTGGGGAGAACGCCACCGCGAGTGCCTACTCCGGTGTCATCGCCGGTGTTGAGGAGGTCACAACGACGGTGCGGTCCCCCTGACCGTCTGAACTTTATAGACTAATGAACAATTGTTCTGGTTTTTTTTGTTCCCCGCCAGCCTTTGTCTTCAAAGGAGGGGTGAATGTGGTGAACCATCGTTGGTTCCCACCAGGTAGTACTGAGCCAGGGTCTGGCCAGTACTACGAGTCTGTATATATGTTGCTGTTGGGGTTGGGTTGTTCTACATGGTACTGTTGGGATTAGGGTTGGGCTGTTCTATCTGTATTATAGTTATTATGGTACATCCCAGTCGGGCTCCGCCTCCTGGGAGAGGTATAAAGGTCACTGCTCTGTCTGGGACCCCTCAGTCTGGGATCGTGTATTATATATGGTAGCTCTATTGTAGTAGTTAATAAAAGCCTTTATTTCCTCGAGCATCTCTAGCCTCGTGAGTTATATCGCGCATCAGTACATGCCCATCCCCAAAGCTGGTCTTTTTCTTGCACTTCCTTGTGCTCCAAGCAGCTGCTACTCTTTGAACATCAGAGCACATGGAACAAGAATCTGTGATTAAATGGATTCCTGGAGGTGCCTTAAACATGGACTTGCCCCCATGCTCCAGCCATTCATCGACCAACATTTCCATCCAGGTGACAGTGCCTTCCTACACCAAATGGAAAGCAAAAAGATGTTTTATCCTATTGGATGATGCTGGGCTGACAGCCAAACAGCCTTTTGTGTCCCATTTTCAATGTATTTATATCGGGTAAAGAGAATTGTTCAAAGAATTTTTTAAAAAACATTTTTTAATGTCCCGATGGTTTTTCTCCAGAATTGCACATGGCAGTTTCTGGGAGATTGATCTTTAATTCCTGGACCCTCCAGGAAGACTGGCAATCTTATAGAAATTCCAAACTCACTAAGCTGTTAAGAATTTCCACACATGGTATTCAGGAATGAATTTCTTGGAGCAGAAGTGGGTAGGATCTGGCATCAAGTCTACTTGTGTGAATTTTGGCCAAGCAGATACCAGAAGGCTTCCGTTTGATTTATTGTCACATGTATTGGGATACAGTAAAAAGTATTGTTTCTTGCGTGCTATACAGACAAAACATGCCATTCATAGAATACATAAAGTAGTAGGGGAGAAGGAAAGGAGAGGGTGCAGAATATAGTGTTAGCTATAGCTAGGGTGTAAAGAAAGATCAGCTTAATTTATGGTAGGTTCATTCAAAAGTCTAACGCAGCAGGGAAGAAGCTGTTCTTGACTCAGTTGGTACGTGATCTCAGACTTTTGTATCTTTTTCCCGACAGAAGATGGAAGTGAGTTTGTCTGGGGTGCATGGGACCCTTGATTATGCTGGCTGCTTTTCTGAGACAGCGGGAAGTGTAGACAGTATCAATGGATGGGAGGCTGGTGTGTGTGATGGACTAGGTTTTATTCACGATCCTTTGTAGTTTCCTGTGGTCTTGGACAGAGCGGAAGCCATACCAAGCTTTGATACATCCAGAAAGAATGCTTTCTATGGTGCATCTGTAAAAGTTGGAGTCATAGCAGGCATGCCAAATTTCCTTAGCTCCTGAGAAAGTAGAGGCGTTGCTGGGTTTTCTTAATTATGGTTTGCATGTGCTATTCATCACACATGCATCATCTGCAGACACACACCCAATTGTAGTAGAGGACCAGTAGCAGCAACCTACTCTGATTTCTGTCGATGTGAATTTTAAACAGCCACTGACTGTTTTTAATGTTCCTATGCATTCCTTGGCATGGCAAAGACAAGTACAACCAGAAGAGGTGGACAATCTAGAGGGAGAGAAGAGTAGGGAAGTTGAGCTAAACCTGCATTGAAGGTTAGGCCACATGTAGCTCTGGTTACCACATTGTAAAAAAGGAGAATAAGGTTGACGGGAAGATACAAGGATGACAAATATGTGGGTATGCATATTAGGTCAGAATTGATAGGGTGGGTTTCTTTATTAGGTAACCCACCACTGTTTTTTCAATAGAGGTCATAAAAATTATGATAGGTATTGATAGAGTGGACATAGCAAGAATGTTCCCTCATATGGGATAAGGTAATCACCAAGTAATTCGCTAGGGATTTGAAATATATTTGAATGGTGAAAATGTAGGCACTGGCCATGACAGTGAGCGAAACTTTCCCCCCCCCCCCCCCAGTAGAGAGGTCAGTAAGTAGGGGGCATAGATTTAAGGCAAGGGGCAGGAGATTTAGAGGGGATTTTAGGAAAGCTTTTTCACCGAGGGCAGTAGGAATCTGGAAGTCACTGCCTAAAAAGGTGGCAGAGGCAGGAATCTTCACAACATTTAAGAAGCATTTAGATGAACATTTAAAACACAATAGCATGCAAGGCTACAGACCAAGCGCTGGAAAATGGGATTAGAACAGATAAGTGCTTGATGGCCAGCACAGACATGGGCCGAAAGGTGTTTTTTTGGTGCTATAAAACTCATACATTTATGGGGAAATCAGACAAACACAAAAGAAGAGATGGTTGTGATGAAGGCTAGAGAGAAGTATAAATATTAACATGGACCAATCAAGCCGTTTCTGTGCCAAACATCTAATGATGTGAATGAATATATCCGACTCATTCTTCTATACAGGGGAAATTGGGCAGCTGTATGTGTGCGCGGATAAGGGAGGAGTGAGAGAAAATGAGAAAAAGCCAAAGAAAATCCAGAGAAAGAAGGGGTGAGAGACAAAGAATCAAGAATGGAAAAGGAGGAAGAGAAACTGATTTATTTTCCATCCTTCAATAGTGTGCCTTAATTTTAACATGGCTCCTAACCAGCACCTTCAAGTACTTCCTTAAAATTCAGTTGCACGAGACCTAGTACTGTCAATTCACTCCTTTAGTTTCTCAAATTCCAAGTAAATATTGATTTATCCCATATAATGGCTTCTAGGTTATCCACCTCCTCTGAAAGCTGAGCCCAGATACTTAGGCTGAAATTCTTCCTGTTGCAGGAATTGCAGCAGGTGAGAGAAAATTCAGTGGACTAAAGTTCCATTCTCAAAGCAGGAACACTACGTTGCCCATCATCTTACTACTGATGAACCTACAAGAAAGCCTTTCTATTGCCATTCCTGTTTGTTGCTCAGCAACCAATTGCTCTGCTTTGCATTTTCTAATCAGCTTTTTATAGCTCTCCTATAGTATCTTAAGTGTTCTGTTTTTTGTTTAATTAAGTGACCTGCTTGCACTGAATTTTGTTATAAGTTTCACATTTGATGCAATATTCCAACATATGCGATGAGTCTTCAATATTCTCTTTGTCTCTGACTGGGAATTACCCTTCCGATTTTCCTAAGCAAGGGTTACCGTTACTGATTAACAATTCCTGTTGCAAATTTTGTTTTAGAGGATGATGTTGTTTTGCAACCTTTAAACAAATAATCCTTGGTGGTGATCTAACTACATTCTCTCCTTCCATTTATAATTTTGCCAATGGTTAAAATATTGAAGGGGCATCAGCCTAATTAGTCAAGAGGTTTGCATCACAATGATTAAATTGTAAGTCCTCTGCTCATTTCACAAGTCTGCAGCTGGAAATAATGTGCTCCTCTGTAACAATGAACCAAATTTTACTGGTCATTGCTTGCAAAGTTAATTCAGAATTAGAAATCAAGACAACGTCTGAAAAGTTAACCAGCCAATTCTAAAAAAAAATTTTGTAACCATCACTATAGAGTTCAAAACAAGTTTGATCATGGATACGTTTCCCCATATGTAACTCTGGAGGAAATAACACTCCTTTCATACTCAGGAGAAATCAAGCTTTTAAATCAGCAGGAAGATCATCTACCAAATGACAATTCAATTTGTCCTCCCTCTTCCCCCTTTTGTACTATATAAATTCTCCACTGAAAGCAGTTCAAAAGGTCAGGAAGATGAATAAGGAATTTAGAGTTGCATAAAAGAGGTAAGCACGCCAAATACAATGATTGTCAAAGTAAAATTGCTAAGTTATTTATAACAATGTATGATTTAATGATTTCCAAACTCGTCACAAAACCAAATCCTGAGCAATACTGATTTATGTGCAAGTCAAGTCGTTTCAATGTGTATAGAAGGTGAAAGCAGCCCTTTGAATGTAACACTGCAAAACTACAATATCTCCATTTTGGGGCATGCAAAAATGAGCCTAGGTTTGAAGAGGGGAAAAAAAACGACAGCTGGGGAAAAGGTCAGATAATCATTTGGAAAGCTTGAGTTTTATTGGGTTGCTTCTTTGGCATCTTTAAATTTTATTTGCTGCACTTGCATTTCAAGTCTCATTAATGACAGAAATTTAAAACAGCAGCTATAGAAGAAATCTATCAATCTAAAAGCATGACAGCTTTTTGAGACTCACTGAATAATTAACTTTTCTGCTCTCTCCACAATGTAAATGCTACGACTGTGAGGGTGAATGAGGAACTCCTACATTATAGCCCACTGAAGAGAGCCATAAATGGTGCACCTGGAGAAGACAATGTGCCCTCTCAACTGCCCTCTGAAAAGGCCTAGCAAGCCACTCAGTTGTCAAGGTAGCAGCAGCTCACCAGCACCTTCCCAAAGGCAGTTCGTGATGAGCAATGAATGCTGGCTTTACCAAAGATCCTGCATCCAATAAGCAAATAAAACAAACTTCAATGCAATTCCCTCCGCACCCAATCGTTTTTCTGTTTCAAAGGCAGCACCAGCTGTTAAGACATTCTGTAAACTGCCTGCAGTTGCTGGTCCATTTGCTGTTCCACATTGCTGTAATAGCAATAGGAATGTATAATCAAAGAGAATTGTAAATCACTTGGGGACTTTTGTGCAATTATTACAGAAATTCCCAAATAATGCACAAGAGATTAAACTTCATCATGATCCACTAATTGAGTCCAATTAATTATGCTGAAATACATGACTAGGAATTCAAATTAACAAAATCACTTGTGAAATTTGCCATTTTCATGTGCGAAAATCCTTGGGAGCGTTCTTCCAAAATATTAGATACAAACTATGTTTGTCCCCTTTTATTCTGATGTTGTTTGTTTACATAACCAAAGTTCAAAAAACTAGCACCAATTCATTTGAAGAGGTTCAAAATGTTGCTGCTCAGTAAACTGGATATTGCCATGATTCAGAATCATCCCCATAACCCCACACATTTACCCCGCTAATCCTCCTAACCTACAAATCTTGGGACACTAAAGGACAATTTAGCATGGCCTAACCACCTAACCTGCACATTTTTGGACTGTGGGCGAAAACCGGAGCACTCACAGGAAGCCCACGTAGACACAGGAACAAGCAAACTCCACAGAGACAGTGACCCAAGGCCGGAATTGAACCCAGATCCCTGGCTTGGGGGTTGGGAGGCTGCAGTGCTAACCACTGTGCCACCATGGTGTAATTTTATTTTTAAAACGCTAGGCACAAAGATAGTAAATCATAAATATCATTTTGTTTGGTGTTGGATTTACCTTTTGCACTCTGATTCACATTTCAGGTCCACGAAGACTGCAGAGAGGAAGATTCCAAAGATCAAACAAGGAGGACATTCTTTCCCTGTTCTTTTGGCATCCTTATATTTTAGTTGACTAAACCATAAGACATAGGAGGACAAGTAGGTCAATCAGTCCATCGCGTTTGCTCTGCCATTCAAAGAGAAATGACTTCGGAAAGGCAGGGGGTTCCAAAAAAGCATTGCAAGCAGAAATAATTGCAGGGATATGAGGAAAGAGCAAGAAGTGGGACTAACTGGATGAATCTTCAAAAAAAAGACTCGATGGACCAAATGGCTTCCTTCTGTGCTGTAATTTACTATACCATGTATAGGATTTCACCATTGTGTATCTCAATTATGATATTCCAAAATGTGGTTGGTCAGACATCAAATCAACTATGATTAAGACGATGTGCATTCAGTTACTCATTAGCTTTCTATAGGTTCTTTAATTGTATTTTTCCTGAAATATTGCAAGACTCTATATATTTTGCCAAGTGAAGATAAAGTTATTTCTTCAGGAAACCAAGTGGGAGTTTTAATCCAACTTGCCAAGTGGAAACCATGGGATCCGATGGAACTGATTTTACACCTGCAAAATGGAGGCAATGTCAACCTATCCCACTGGTCAGAAAACTGACAGGATTGGCTGAAATACTTGTTTTACACAATTAAAACAACACACTAGAGGAGGAGGCTCCACAAATATCCCCATCCTAAGTGATGGAGGAGCCTAGCAGATTCTCAACAAACTTCAGCCAGAAGTACTTAGTGGATGATCCATATCGGCCTCCTCTGGAGGTCCCCAGCATCAGTCTTCAGCCAATTCAATTCACTCCACATGACATCAAGAAACGGCTGAAGGCACTGGATACTGCAAAGAATATGTGCCCTGACAATATTACAGCAATAATCCTGAAGTGCTCCAGAATTTGCCACGCCCCCTAGCTAAGCTGTTCCTGTACAGCTATAACACTTGCATCTACTTGGAAAAGTGCAAAATTGTTCAGCCAGGTCCTGTACACAAGAAACAAGAACCCGGCCAATTACTGCCCCATTCAGTCTACTGTCAATCAGTCAAGTGATGGAAGGGACCATCAACAGTGCTATTAAGCAGCACTTACTCAACAATGAACCTGCTCATGGATGCTCATCTTCAGTTATGCCAGGGCCACTCAGCTCCTGACCTCATTAAAGCCATGGCTCAAACATGGACAAAAAGACCCGAATACCAAAGATGAGGCGAGAGCGATTGCCCTTGACATAAAGACAGCATTTGACCAAGAGTGGCATCAAGGGGCCCTAGCTAAACGGAGTTTAATGAGAATCCTCCACTGGCTGAGATCATAACTGGCATAAGGATGCTGGCTGTGGTGGTTGGAGGTCAATCATCTCAGCTCCAGGACATCAATGCAGGAGTTCCTCACGGTCATGTCCTAGGCCCAATCAACTTCAACTGCTTCATCAATGACCTCACTTCTATCATAAGGTCAGAAGTGGGGATGTTCACAAATGACTGCACAATTTTCAGCACCATTCACGGCTCCTCACATACTGAAGCAATCCATGTCCAAATAAAGCAATACACAGGCTTAGGCTGACAAGTAGCAATGAACATTAGCATCACACAAGTGCTAAGCAATGACCATCTCCAACAAGAGAGGATCTAATCATCACCCCTGGACATTCAATTACATTACCATTGCTGAATTTCCCACCATCAACATCCTGCACATTACCACTGAGCCAGAAACTAAACCAGTCATATAAATACTATGGCTACCAGAGCTGGTCAAAGGCTAGGAATCTTACGGCGAGGGCAACTCACCTCCTGACCCCCACCCCCATCCCCAAAGCCTGTGCACCATCTACTAGGCACATCAGGAGTGTAATAAAATACCCCCTCCTTGGCTGGATGAATGCAGCTCCTTTTCAATATGGCACCCAGACACAATGGCAGATTACACACCATCCAGGCCTGCCCAGCCATGGAATACAGCATAAACATCTGGGTACATAATTAATGAGGTTGAGTTAGAAGATTGGAATGTTTTCTTGCCAGATTCTGCAGCAGGAAACACTCCATGTTCCCTCCCCTGCCACAGCACATTTCACCCAGAGCTTTAGATAATTTGAAATTGTAAGTGACAAACAAGAACAATGATGCCCAAATATATGTAGTACATCAGGAACTGTATTAGGTGGTCTACAGCGATGAGATAAGCAGTTTGATTATGGTCAACGCTCGTATCATAAATAAAGAGTTGGTTTAACAATTTTTGATATTAAAAAGAGGCTTGCCTTCTTTCTATTTCCACTTAATTTCCAACATAATGGACCAACCTCAATACCTCTTTCCATACAATTTCTGGGACTTGGATGTTTCTTAATCATTAGTGTATTTTAACAAAATGGGAATTAAAAAACTATTCCTTACATTTTGAGTAACATTATTGCATTTATTCTCCACATCATATTGCATTATTTGAAAGTTTTTACCCAAGTGATTAAACCAGGGAGTACATACATCTTGAAGTTGCATGCTAAAAGTTAAACCATACAATAAAATAATTGGCTCACTTGTGTAGCATGGTTGTACTTAAAAGTTTCCAAGAAGTTCTTCCTGGCTTTGGTACAAACCTCAACCCCAAAGTTTCCACCAGTCTTTAAATTACTATTTCAACTTTGCAATTTAGTCAAAGAACATACTATAGATATTACGGCTTGTAATTCAAATTCTGACAGTAAAAGAAACCTGCCACTGTTTCAATATGGCAATAATCAAGTACGTCACCATGCTATAAACAGCAGGCAGTAAAACATCTTGGTGACAAAATTGGCACCACCACTAGAGTGAAGCAAGCATAAATATGCCTATTGCTTATATATAGGCAGACAACTAAATTTATTTGGAGTCAGTATCATAGTTCTGTCAAAGCAAATTGCATTAAACAGGGGAAAACAAGCTGCAAACTACTAGTGATTAACATAGCTATTCTTGGTGTATTTCAATCTAAGGTCAAAGGTTTAACAGAAATTGACCCAATAGAATTAGAAATTGAAGTAAGCACTCTAACAAAACCACTTGTCAGGTCGTGTCCAGTCCTCATAGAAATCATAGAAACCCTACAGCACAGAAAGAGGCCATTCGGTCCATCGAGTCTGCACCGACCATAATCCCACCCAGGCCCTACGCCCACATCCCTACATATTTACCCACTAATCCCTCTAACCTACGCATCTCAGGACACTAAGGGCAATTTTTAGCATGGCCAATCAACCTAACCCGCACATCTTTGGACTGTGGGAGAAAACCGGAGCGCCCGGAGGAAACCCATGCAGACACGAGGAGAATGTGCAAACTCCACACAGACAGTGACCCAAGCCGGGAATCGAACCCAGATCCCTGGAGCTGTGAAGCAGCAGTGCTAACCACTGTTCTACCGTGCCGCCCATAACAAGATATCAAAGGACTGGAGGTAGCTCAAGATGATCCCTCGTCAGAGGGCCGAGTTAAGATCAAGCCTTATTTTAAAAAAACTTGAAAGCAAGTGACTCAGAAGCTATACATTACAGGGATGAAAGCTAGTAAACAGTATTGAAAGTAACTATAGGTGGATGCGCAGAACAAGTATAAACAGGTTCAAACCACCTAGAACAAGGACAGCATCGGAACACTGCCACTTGCAAGTTCCCCTTCAAATCTGTAATAGCTCCTTCACTGAGTGGATCAAAATCCTGGAACTCCCTCCCTAACTATGGATGCACTTAAACTACAAAGACTACAGCAACTCAAGGAGGCGTGTCACTATCATCTTCAAAGGCAATCAAAGATAGACAATAAATGCTGGCCTTGCCAGCAACAATCGTGTGAGATGTTTTTTAAAAAAAAGTTAGGGCCATTACAATATAGTCCTTCACATAATGAATTCTGTGGGGTGGGTCAAGAATCCTATCACAAACACTGGAATCCATGAGACACTTTATGGACCACTGAACCAAAGTTAGGCTGAATTATTTTGTTCACCATTAAAGTGTTTGTTTGGATGCAGAAGCCTCAAGATCTCAGCAGTGAGCCATCAAGAAATGTTTTTGAATCTGTAAGCACTGAAGTACCTGACTGACCTGTTATAGACATAACTGATGTCTCTATAGAAATAAGTAGTGATGATCTGCCTGTGCCAGAAGAGGTACCTGTTATTGCAGTTCCTATTAGTGTCGATCCAGTGGAAGCATCTCAGACTACAGAATTACACCTCTACCAGGAACAGAAAAACCACTCAAAGCCTCGATTTATATATTGTCCAATTCGTGTATGCAAAAGGCATTAACCAGCAAACCTAAAAATAATTTACAAAATTAAGTAGAAGTTAATGAGACAATGGAGAATAAGCTGACTCCATGAAAAAGCAACCAGAGAATAAGAATTCCAGTGAAGAATTGAATCAGAAGAATAAGAGCATGAAGGAGGAAGCTTGACAAAGAAATTAACTGAAGAGGTTAAAACATTGAAATGGATAGCAAAATTAGCAATTCAGCAAGAGATAGAAACATACAAGAACAAGATGGCTGAATTGGTCATGCAAACGGAAAAGCAGCAAACCTGTATGGAAGAGTTCCATGCAAGACTATATTTGTTACTGTACATTGTTAAAGGGACAATCACGACAATTAGTGTCACATTTTACTTTCTTAATTCAGAAGAACAGTCTACAAAGTTATCCAAACATTTATATAACATTGTCATCTGCAACAAACTGAACATATCTACAATGCAACAAGACATGGATTTCCACCTTATTGTTGTGCAATCTGCATTATAGACAACGTAATATCTTAAGCATTCAGCCATTGCAGTACCAATAAATCACTTCTCAAAACATCAAGAAAAATATGGGAATGAAGGATAGGGAATAATGGTGCATTTTATTCAAAAAGTATACCCATCAGTTTTAAATCTTTAATTTTTTAAAATATTTTTATTATTGCAATTGCTCAGTTTATCCAGGTTTGCTTATGTTGGTGCCACTATACAACCTCAATATGACACTACTTCACAACATCAGTACAATTGCAGGCCACAAGCAAACGAGGAAAGATTCAACAGATTACGTGCAGATGGAAATAATAAGGATTACCATCGCAAGAGTTTGATCCCTCTGGCTGACTGACAAAACACAGACAGATTGTACGCCTCAGGCTACATATTAAGTCAACTTTATTAAATAGAAACCAGTGCAAACAGAGACCTCCTAGATTAGTTTAATTCATTTAACTGTCAACATCTCTTTCAAACAAGTCCAGAAATCTTAGTATTATTTTAAACAATTTGCAATTGTCACTGAAAATGATTGTACAAGGAAAACAAATTGGACTCCTCAGTTAGTCCCCTTTTATGCTGAAGTATGGCAAAAGGAAGCCCCAGACTATGGTACTCGTCTGATGCAGTTCCCAAATTAACCAACATCCTTAGAGACCCTGGGCAATATGCCTGCTACAAATTTCCATTTCCAACTGTTGAACAGTCTCCTCATAGTCTGGCATGTGTGACTGTCCCAGATGGTGGGCATCCAGCTCCAAAAGAATGTGGGACATTTCATTGAGGCTTAATGCTTCCAACGACAAACAATTTAAAGTGAGCACAAAGTCCAAGACATAAAAAGGTATAACGACTTTAAAAATGTGATAATGTACGTTTCAAAACAAAGACTGTTGCTGTTGCGAAGTTGGGCAGAGTAATTGTAGAGTGGGAGGTAGGAAGTTAGAATTTGGTGTTTGTAAAATTGTAAAATACTGGGGGGCAGTGTGGTGAACCATCGTTGGTTCCCACTGGATAGTACTGGGCCAGGGCTGGCCAGCACTATGGGAATGTATATAGGTTACTGTGGGATTGTACTAATGTTGTTGTTGGGCTAGGGTGGGATTGATACACCTGTGATTGTTACTGTTGTGGCACATCCCAGTCGGGCTCCGCCTCCTGGGAGAGGTACAAGACCCCCTGTTCAGACGGGACCCCTTCAGTCTGGGATAGTGTGTTAAAGTTCTGATAGTTCCATTGTTAGTTAATAAAAGCCTTCTTTTACCGAAGCTTTGAGCCTCGTGTCCAATTGATGCGCATCAATTTTATTAACTAAAATTAAACTCTCGACGGAAGAAAAAAAGAAAGGAGAGTATGGAGCAAATCCTTAAGCCAGAATGTCTGACGCTAGATCCACGTGCGGTGGGCGCTTCTAACACCTTCGACCACTGGCTGAAGTGTTTTGAAGATTACCTAGCAGCCTCCGCAGCGGTCACCACAGATGATGACAGACTCCGGGTCCTCCATGCGAGGGTAAGCGACACAGTCTACCTCGCGATCCGTGCGGCCACCACTTACCCAAAGGCCCTCGAGCTTCTAAAGAAGCGCTATACGAAACCTCCTAACGAGATCCACGCTCGTTACCTCCTCGCTACACGACGTCGGCAGTTGGGCGAAACCATGGAGGACTACGCCAATGAGCTCTCGCAGCTAGCCAGGGGCTGTGACTGCAAAGCTGTGTCGGCTGAGCAGAGCATGTACGACCTCGCCCGAGATGCATTTGTGGCCGGGGTCGGGTTTTCATACATCCGTCTCAAGCTGCTAGAAAAGGGGAATCTCAACCTGACCCAAGCCATGGAATTAGCTGAAATGCTTGAGGCGGCTTCGAAGAGCTTGGTCCTGTACCCGGAGGACCACGTGGAGTCAACATGGCAGGAGCAGTCGCAAATTCCTCCTCGCCCCTCGGGCTTGAAGTGCAGTGTTATGGCGTGCTCCCATGTGGACCAGACGACAGCTGCAGCCCCATGCGGCCCGCGGTGCTACTTCTGCGGAGGAGCCAAACATACACGACAAAAGTGTCCCGCTTAAGCGGTAGTCTGTACCGCATGCGGTAAAAAGGGGCATTATGCGAAGGTGTGCAGATCGAAGCCCAGGAACGGCAGTGTGGCCTGTGACCCTTCGGAACGGGGATCATCACCATCGTCGTCGAAGTACTCACGGGGTTCATCCACGTGCGAGTCCAGGACGACGTCATTGCGGTCGACGGAGTCGGAGGAGGATGACCACCAGGGGTCGCTACGTTTGGAGCCCTCACCCATGTGCGATTCATGGGGGCGGCCATTTTGGTCGACGATGACCATGAGCGACCAGCAGGGGTCCTCAGCATCGACCTCAGCTGCCTGCAGTGACGTTCACGGACCAACGGTGGCGTCGATCACCCTGGACCAGGCGAAGCCTCACAGGCTTGATTGTTCGATGATGGATATACAGGTAAATGATCATGCAATTTATTGTCTGTTTGACAGCGGGAGCACTGAGAGCTTTATCCACCCTGACACGGTGAAGAGGTGTGGACTCCAGATTCAACCTGCCAAACAGACAATCTCTATGGCATCAAGGTCCCGGTCTGTCGCTGTGCTAGGACGTTGTGTGGTAACTTTGAAAGTGCAAGGCACAATTTACGAGCGTTTCAGGCTCCTTGTGTTGCCGCATCTTTGCGCACCAATTCTCCTCGGACTAAACTTTATGGTCCACATGAAGAGTGTGATCCTACAGTACGGTGGGCCACTCCCTTCGCTGACAGTGGGAGAACAGCTGCAGTCTCCAAATTGTCCAAAGCGCCCCGCCTGCAATCTTTCTACGTTAAAGATCACCACACCCTCTTTATTTCAGAATCTGGTACCAGGCTGCAAGCCCATCGCTACTAAAAGTAGGCGTTACAGCACTGAGGATCGGATCTTCATCAGATCGGAGGTTCAGCGACTCCTCAAAGAAGGGATCATACAGCCCAGTGTTAGTCCGTGGAGAGCACAGGTTGTGGTGGTCAAGAGCGGGAACAAACCCCGGATGGTCATTGATTACAGTCAGACCATTAACCGATATACGCAGCTGGATGCGTATCCTCTCCCGTGCATATCTGATATGGTCAATCAGATTGCGCAGTACCAGGTGTCCTCCACCATAAACCTTAAGTCCGCCTACCACCAACTCCCCATTCGCCCAGAGGACCGACAATACACGGCCTTTGAGGCGGATGGTCGTCTGTATCATTTCCTTAGGGTTCCATTTGGTGTCACCAATGGGGTCTCGGTCTTCCAGCGTGCTATGGACCGAATGGTGGACCAGAACAGGCTGCGGGCTACCTTCCCGTACCTGGATAATGTCACCATCTGCGGCCGTGATCAGCAGGACCATGACACAAATCTCCAGAACTTCTTACGCACTGCATCTCGCCTGAATTTGACCTACAACAGGGAGAAGTATGTATTCCGTACGCGCCGGTTAGCCATCCTGGGATACGTGGTGGAAAACGGGGTCATTGGCCCTGATCCAGACCGTATGCGCCCCCTTGCTGAACTTCCCTTGCCCGCTAGCGCAAAAGCACTGAGAAGATGCCTAGACTTCTTCTCCTATTATGCGCAGTGGGTCCCCAACTACGCGGACAAAGCCCGTCCGCTTATCAAGTCCACGACTTTTCCACTCACGCCAGAGACCCAATTGGCCTTCAAGGAATTGAAACACGACATCGCGAAAGCCACGATGCACGCGGTAGACGAATCCATCCCTTTTCAGGTGGAAAGCGATGCATCTGATTTCGCTCTGGCCGCCACACTTAACCAGGCGGGCAGGCCCGTCGCGTTTTTTTCCCGCACCCTCCAAGGCACCGAAATTCGGCATTCGGCGGTGGAGAAGGAGGCCCAGGCCATTGTGGAGGACGTCAGATACTGGCGCCATTACCTGGCGGGAAAGCGGTTCACCCTGATCACGGACCAGCAGTCCGTGGCGTTCATGTTCAACAACACGCAGAGGGGCAAGATCAAGAATGACAAGATCTTGCGGTGGAGAATTGGACTCTCCACCTATAACTACGATATCATGTATCGTCCAGGGAAACTCAATGAGCCCTCGGATGCCCTCTCGCGCGGAACATGCGCTACTACGTAGGAGGATCGCTTGAACGCCCTCCATAATGACCTGTGCCATCCTGGGGTCACTCGGCTCTACCACTTTGTCAAAGCCCGCAACCTGCCTTACTCGGTGGAGGACGTCAGGTCGGTGACAAGGAGCTGTCGGATTTGCGCGGAATGCAAACCGCACTTTTACCGACCTGACCGGGCACATTTGGTCAAGGCCACTCGCCCCTTCGAGAGGCTGAGTGTTGATTTTAAGGGCCCCCTTCCCTCAACAGATTGGAACGTGTACTTTCTGAACATAATAGATGAGTACTCCCGGTTCCCGTTTGTTGTCCCCTGCGCGGACACATCGGCTGCCACGGTGATCAAGGCATTCCGTGATCTTTTTACCCTGTTCGTGTACCCCAGCTATATCCATAGTGACAGGGGCTCGTCGTTCATGAGCAATGACTTGAGGCAATTCCTGCTCTCATACGGGATTGCCTCTAGTAGGACCACGAGTTACAACCCTAGGGGTAATGGACAGGTGGAACGAGAGAATGCTACAGTCTGGAAGGCTGTCCTATTGGCGTTGAAGTCCAAAGGCCTTCCAGTCTCCTGTTGGCAGGAGGTCCTCCCTGATGCGCTTCATTCCATTCGCTCCCTCCTGTGTACGGCAACCAATGCTACTCCCCACGAGAGGATGTTCTCATTCCCTCGGAAGTCGTCCTCAGGGATACCTTTACCAGCCTGGTTGACGTACCCAGGACCCGTCCTCCTGCGGCGACATGTAAGGGCCCGCAAGTCCAACCTCTTGGTCGAACAGGTCCACCTCCTCCACGCCAACCCTCAGTATGCCTATGTGGCATATCCTGACGGGCGAGAGGACACAGTCTCGATCCGAGACCTGGCACCCGCAGGGGACGTAGCAACTCCTGTCGCTCCCATACCCCCAGTGACGAATCCCTTATCCCTCCCCCGGACGTGGCACGGACAGCATCGGGACCAGTGCTTAACAGTTTTACTCCAATGCACAGCTTGCCTGAGCCCCGAAGATCGTCGCCACCGCAAAATGTGTCAGGATCCCCTGCACTACCGTTTCATCAGGGTCAACCGGCCTGCGAGTCCGTGGGAGAACAGCTGGACGCCGTTTTGGGGAGAACGCCACCGCAAGTGCCTACTCCGGTGTCACCGCCGGTATTGAGGAGGTCACAACGACGGATCGGTCCTCCAGACCGTCTGAACTTATAATCTGTTGACATTTTAGTCTATTTTCGTACCCCGCCGGCCTTTGTTCTCAAAGGAGGGGTGAATGTGGTGAACCATTGTTGGTTCCCACTGGATAGTACTGGGCCAGAGCTGGCCAGCACTATGGGAATGTATATAGGTTACTGTGGGATTGTACTAATGTTGTTGTTGGGCTAG
This sequence comes from Mustelus asterias, assembly GCF_964213995.1. Lineage (NCBI taxonomy): Eukaryota > Metazoa > Chordata > Chondrichthyes > Carcharhiniformes > Triakidae > Mustelus > Mustelus asterias. The sequence continues at coordinate 54,953,847 of NC_135805.1, forward strand.
GGTGGGATTGATACACCTGTGATTGTTACTGTTGTGGCACATCCCAGTCGGGCTCCGCCTCCTGGGAGTGGTATAAGACCCCTTGCTCGGACGGGACCCCTTCAGTCTGGGATAGTGTGTTAAAGTTCTGATAGTTCCATTGTTAGTTAATAAAAGCCTTCTTTTACCGAAGCTTTGAGCCTCGTGTCCAATTGATGCGCATCAGGCGGTGGGGAGCATTGCGTGATCCCGTTAAAAGATGGAGCTTTTTCTGTGCTTAGAAATTTAAAATGCAAGTACATAGAGAGCCGAAACTGAAACATTAATATCGAAAGGCCAAGCAGCAGTTTTTTACCGAGACAACAGGCTTTTGAATTTAGCCAATCTAAATCAGGCACCTAGACACTAAAACCCATTAAATTTAAATCTGATGGTTTTGACAACATAGAATCAATATTTCCCATCATAGGATTGGTATGTCATCACAGATATAAAAGGGGGCAGTGCGCCAAAGAGGGAGAGCAACTTCCACCTTCCAGAGCTAACATCTCTCTCTCTCTCTTTCTCTCTATCTATCTATCTATCTCTCTCTCTAGAGAGAGAGAGAGAGAGAGAGAGATAGATAGATAGAGAGAAAGAGAGAGAGAGAGAGAGTCGCTGGCTCTCATAGCTTCATCTATGTCTTAGAGAAAGCATCATCTAGATAGTAAAGGTACCAATGAAGAAATATGTTCCAGACAGAAGAATCAACAAGAAAGCCCAGAATCTTCCGGAAGACAAAATTTGATTGTAATTTAGAGTGACTGAATTCTATTTTTGTTAATGAATGGGAATTGTATTTATTAGAACAGCATACCATTAGAATCTTGTTTTATTTAGGAATAGTTAATAGTTAGAAGGGATTTATTCGATTTATTAGTTTAGTTAATTTGTTCACTGTTAGATAAATAAATTGTTACTTGTTGACTTTCGGGCGAGTGTCAGGGATTTACTTTTTTATTTAACCACTAGAAGTTGCTGAAGAACAGGTCACACCACTTCATGCGCACTTTTTAAAAAAAACAGATTATAGGGTGAGGTACTCACCTTTGGGTGTTTCAGTATTAGTTCTCAAAGGTGGGGGGATCCACCTCTACTTTCTAACACTGCTCAGTCATAAACAAGTAATTTTATTTCCATTCAGGCCATGGACAGTTTAACTCTTGTAAATTTATAGCAATTGCTCAATGTGTACGCCCTTCATTTTTTTTTCTTCTTTAGTTACACATTTAAGATTGTTTATTTCCCCTTCATTTCCAAAGTGAATTTATAGAAGGAAAACTTTAACCTGTCAAAAGCAGGCGAGTCTAGTTCAAGTTAAAGAAATTAAAAATTAACGGAAGAAACAATTCAGCCTATTTCAAATCCACCATACACTTTTGGTTTTAAATCAATTGCTGCTTCTCATCCTGCCTATGTACTCCCAGGAGGCAGGTCAGGTGTTGAAATCTTTTTGAAGGCCATGTCTCCCCATTTTGACAGTGATTCCATCTTTTAACCACATTTGACTGGGTTTCCCAAGCCTCAAGAAATCTGCCAGGTAAAAGGAAGAGAGAAAGGCTGTACCTATAAAACGTAAATACCATTACAGCACTCATGGTAAGCCAGCCCAAGCACAACAATATCCATAAACGACACCCCTTGCAATCTTCTCTATCCCCACTACAGTGATCAAACCCCCTCCCCCAACCAACATTTCAACCCTGCCCCAATCATCTACCTTGCAACGAGATACTCCCTTCCTTCCCCACCACCCAATAATGATCTCTTCCCTACCTGCTCCTCCCTCTGCATCTTTCTGCTACCAGCTTTCCTGCCCGATGAACATCTAGCCATCTTGCTGGAACTCCACCCTACCGCACTGAACATGTTTTAAGATAATATATAATTCTTCTTGCATTGTAGCTGCACAATATTGTGTAGATTTATTCTATGATGTGGTGTTCCTTTCATATTTAAAATTTAAAATTACAGGTCTAGTTTATGCCTTGTCCGAGTGTCTGATGAGAAAGATTCCTTCATTGACAATGTTGTAAATGTGGCCTAACCAATAATTTACACATTTAGAATTCCCTCTTCACTTTGACTTCTGAGATTACAGTGAGAGATTGAAGAACGTGGGTCACCTTCATTAGTGCAGAAGTTTAAGAGGCTGGAAGTGTTTAATGGAGATGGTGAAGATGAAAAAAAGCTAGGCATGGAGAACAATGGGATTGGTAAGCATCATTCTACAAAATGGAATCATGGAGAGGCTGGAGAACAGGAGTAAAAAGAAAAGGCAAATTGGAGAGAGCGAGAAAGCCTACACCTCAAAATAACTAATTCATTGCTGACTGTGGGATCTTGCTATGCACAAATTGTATCCTACATCGTGATAGTGACCTGACTTCAGAAAAAATACTAGTTAACTGTAGGCTGCTTTGGGACATCCCAGATTGTGAAAGGAGCCATATAATGCAGGGCTCTTTCTTCCATAGCTTAAAAGTACAGATACACAGGGATGTAAAGTAGTTTATTAACATTTTTATTCTAAACTGCGAAATAAAGCAATTCTAAAGGAAGGCCATGTGCCGGAATGTAAAATACTCTTCACAGATACTGCCTGACCTAATTAAGTGTTTCCAGCATTTTAATTTATGAAAGACACTTTTTCCATCATTGCTGGATTAGGACAAACAGCTGTTTTCTACTAATAGGCTTGCTTTTTCATGCTTATCAAAAATGATTCAGATGTACAAATCAATTTGCATAGCAGCTACTTGGGAAATGTTCCACGAAATGTGGTCAAAAAGTACAAATGCAAATAGGGTGGATTACAAATAGCAAACTTTCTAATATTATATCCTCATTTTTTTCATGTCAGAAAGATACCATAGAACATTTCTAGCGAAAATTAAAATGGACACCAAAGTTGATGGAAGCATGGTGAGAATAGTATTATAGAGGAACGCAAGTGGAGAAAGGGAGGATGGAGCCAATAAGAAAAACATTTGAGACAGCAGAGGATCTTGGGAGACAACTCTGCAGACCAGGGACATTAAGAGCAACTCTGGCAACATAGAGGATGGTATCCTCAACATGTGCTTCAATTTTAAATAGCAAATATGTATTATGCAAGAGAATGGAGAAGGAGGGCTGATGATACAAAGATTGGAGGTGTAGTGGACAGTGAGGAAGGTTTTCAAAGCTTGCAGAGGGATTTGGACCAACTAGAAAAATGGGCTGAAAAATGGCAAATGGAATTTAATGCAGACAAGTGTGAGATATTGCACATTGGAAGGACAAACCAAAGTAGAACGTACAGGGTAAGTGGTAGGACTCTGAAGAGTGCAGTTGAACAGAGGGATCTGGGAATACAGGTACAGAATTCCCTAAAAGTGACATCACAGGTGGATAGGGTCGTAAAGAGTGCCTTTGGTACATTGGCCTTTATAAATCGGAGTATCGAGTATAAAAGTTGGAGTGTTATGGTAAGGTTATATAAGGCATTGGCGAGGCCGAATTTGGAGTATTGTGTACAGTTTTGGTCACCTAGTTACAGGAAGGATGTAAATAAGGTTGAAAGAGTGCAGAGAAGGTTCACAAGGATGTTGCCGGGACTTGAGAAGCTGAGTTACAGAGAGAGATTGAATAGGTTGGGACTTTATTCCCTGGAGCGCAGAAGATTGAGGGGAGATTTGATAGAGGTGTATAAGATTTTGATGGGTATAGAGTGAATGCAAGCAGGCTTTTTCCGCTGAGGCGAGGGGAGAAAAAAACCAGAGGGCATGGGTTAAGGGTGAAAGGAGAAAAGTTTAAAGGGAATATTAGGCGGGGGCTTCTTCATGCAGAGTGGTGGGAGTGTGGAATGAGCTGCCGGATAAAGTGGCAAATGCTTTTAACATTTAAGAAAAACTTGGACGGGTTCATGGATGAGAGGGGTGTGGAGGGATATGGTCCAAGTGCAGGTCAGTGGGACTAGGCAAAAAATGGTTCGGCACAGACAAGGGCCAAAAGGCCTGTTTCTGAGCTGTAATTTTCTATGGTTCTCTATGGTTCTATGGAGGGCGTATAGAAACTAAGAGCAGAATTCTCCTACCCTCTGTATGATGGGTTTGGTTGCAGACAGGCACAAAGAATCCAGTGAAAACCAAAAATTTGGAAACCTGGTGTAAAATTATGGTTACAATTTGTGCAACAGCGGGTCATTCTGTTTTCAGGTGCCGCCAATGCCATTTACATTTATTTGCATTTGATGAATGCTCATTATTCTTGTTTGCCAGTGTCCAATCAGGCCTTCCAATCTTATGTCACGCCAGCAAGAAATCACGCTGGCATCAAACCCAGTTGCTAAACAGTGACGTGCACAAGGCAGTCCATAGTTGGCAAGAGACTGAGGCAAGTGCAACAAAGCTTTCTGCACTTTCTGTAAAGTGTTACACTGCTCCTGATGTGGTTAATGGGTTTAAAAAAAAAACTTAGTGATAATTTAATGTTTCAGTTGTATAGAGCCTCAGTTAAGAGTCCACTTGTACTGTGTTTAGTTTAAGCACTGGAGGTCAGGAAGGATATATTAACCAGGGGTAGGATGAGTGCAGACTCAGTCGAATATCAGGGCATTATGGGATTAAATGAGGAGGGCATTTGTAGAAACTTGGATGTTGCAAGGTTAGTGGTTGATCTGATTGAAGTCTTAATACGCAATTTCCTGTGGCGATGAAATGCAAAATAAGGGAGCAAAATGTAAAAATTAGAGCTTGGCCGCATTCAACAATAAAGTACTTCTTCCACATAGAAGGACTCAATGTTAACTGTCATTGTATGGGTTTTGAGTTGGTTACAATCTCGCCCAAAAGATTAGCAGAAATTGTGAACTCACTTTGGCAAAAGGCTGTAGATACTCATTGTTAAGCAAGGGCACCAAGGGATGTAACAACATACCCCTTGGCGCCCTTACACTAAGTATATAGAGGTTAGGTACAGATCAATCATGGAATGGCAAAGCAGGGTTTGGGGAGCTGAATGGCACGTTGAGAAATCAAAGTGTCTGCAAACTTCCAAATACACTAATAAAGGAAGGATCAGCTTCTATTTTAATTGGTCATCTTAAAATTTAAACAAATCCTCCTTCCCCCATTGTAGATCTGAGTGGTCATGTGATTATATGACAACACAGCTACTGAAAGAATCACGTGATGTGGGCACAGGAGTTTGCTCTGGAGCATAGAGTCAGAGGTTTACAGCTTGGAAACAGCCCTCCAGCCCAACTTGTCTATGCCGCTCTTTTTTTTTAAACCCCTAAGCTAATCCCAATTGCCCACATTTGGCCCATATCCCTCTCTACCCATTTTACCCATGTAACTGTCTAAATGCTTTTTAAATGACAAAATTGTACCCACCTCTACTACACCCTCTGGCAGCTTGTTCCAGACACTCACCACCCTCTGCAAAAATTGCCCCTCTGGACACTTTTGTATCTCTCCCCTCTCATCTTAAAAACTGCCCTATCTTTGGGAAAAGATATTGACTATCTAGCTGATCTGTGCCCCTCATTATTTTATAGACCTCTATAAGGTCACCCCTCAGCCTTCTATGCTTCAGAGAAAAAGTCCCAGTCTATCCAGCCTCTCCTTATAACTCAAACCATCAAGCCCTGGTAGCATCCTAGTAAATCTTTTCTGCACTCTTTCTAGTTTAATAATATTCTTTCTATGATAGGGTGACCAGAAATGTACACAGTATTCCAAGTGTGGCCTTACCAATGTCTTGTACAACTTCAACAAGACGTCCCAACTCCTCTATTCAATGTTCTGACCAATGAAACCAAGCATGCTGAATGCCTTCTTCACCACTCTGTCCACCTGTGACTCCACTTACAAGGAGCTTTGAACCTGTATCTCTAGATCTCCGTTCTGTAATTCTCTCCAATGCCCTACCATTAACTGAGTAAGTCCTGCCCTGGTTCAATCTACCAAAATGCATCACCTCGCATTTGTCTAAATTAAACTCCATCTGCCATTCGTCAGCCCACTGGCCCAATTGATCAAAATCCCGTTGCAATCCGAGATAACCTTCTTCACCGTCCACTATGCCACCAATCTTGCTGTCATCTGCAAACTTACTGACCATGCCTCTTATATTCTCATCTAAATCATTAATATAAAATGACAAACAACAGTGGACCCAGCACTGATCCCTGACGCACACCACTGGTCACATGCCTCCAGTTTGAAAAACAACCCTCTGGCATCTGTCAAGGAGCTAATTTTGTATCCATTTAGATATCTCACCCTTGTTCCCGTGAGATTTAACCTCATGCAACAACCTACCATGCGGGACCTTATCAAAGGCCTTGCTAAAGTCCATGTAGACAACATCAACTGCACTGCCCTCATATACCTTCTTGGTTACTCCTTCAAAAAGCTCAATCAAATTTGTGAGACATGATTTTCCACTCACAAAGCCATGCTGACTGTCCCTAATCAGTCCTTGCGTCTCTAAATGCCTGTAGATCCTGTCTCTCAAAATATCTTCCAACAATTTACCCACCACAGATGTGAGGCTCACTGGCCTGTAGTTCCCAGGCTTTTCCCTGCAATCCTTTTTAAACAAAGGCACAACATTTGCCACCCTCCACCCGTGACTATCGATGATTCAAATATCTGCGTTAGGGATCGCAATTTCCTCCCTAGCCTCCCACAACGTCCTGGGATATACTTCATCAGGTCCCGGGGATTTATCTACCTTGATGCACTTTAAGACTTCCAGCATCTCTTTTTCTGTAATATGTACACTCCTCAAGACATCATTATTTATTTCTCCAAATTCCCTAACATCCATGCTTTTCTCAACAGTAAATACCGATGAGAAATATTCATTTAGGATCTCACCCATCTCTTGTGGATCCACACATAGACCTTGTTGATCCTTAAGAGGCCCTACTCTCTCCCTTGTTACTGTTTTGCCCTTGATGTATTTGTAGAAGCTCTTTGTTTTAGTAGATAAGGCAAAGGAGATTCTAATCTCATGTCCCCTTTTTGCCCTCAACTCTACTCCTACATCCCCTGTACTCTTCAAGGGATTCACTTGATCCCAGCTGCCTTTGCACGTCATGTGCCTCTTTCTTCTTGACCAGGGCCTCAATATCCCGAGTCATCCAGGGTTCCCAACTTCTGCCAGCCTTCACTCAGAGGAATGTGCTTACCCTGAACCCTGGTTAACACATTTTTGAAAGCCTCCCACTTACCAGACGTCTCTTTGCCTTCCCACAGACTCCCCCAATTAACTTTTGAAAGTTCCTGCCTGATACCATCAAAATTGACCTTGCCCCAATTTAGAATTTTAACTTTTGGGACAGACCTATCATTCTCCACCGCTATCTTAAAACTAATGGAATTATGGTAACTGGTCCCAAATTTAATTTAATGCTATTTAAAATTTTTCTTGGAGCCATCTGTAACGTCCTTACATATTTGCTCCTCAATTTCCCACCAACTATTTGGGGACCTATAGTACAACTTTATCAAAGTGATTTCCCCCTTCTTACTTCTCAGTTCTACCCATATAGACTTGGTGGCCGAACTCTCGGATATATCCCTTCTCAGTACTGCCGGGATGTTTTCCCTAATCAAAAGTGCAACTCCCCCTCGTCTCTTCCCTCCTATTCTATCTTTCCTATAGCATCTGTACCCTGGAACATTGAGCATGAGCAGAGTACAAGCACAGAGTAGCTGCTTAGCTAGTAAATAAAAGTATTGTTTGTTACAAGTCATTAGTGGCCAGTTTTTGGGAAGTCTGCACTTTGCATGGTGTCAGAAGTTGACAGTAGGCGCACAAGAATTTTGCCGCATCAACCCGCTTCTTTTCTGCAAAAACATTACAGTTGGACAAAGTGAGAAAGAGTGGCACATTTACTGCAATGCTGCATTATTTGACAACTTGGAAAAAAGCTACAAGCTTACACCTTTCTAAACTTACTTTAGGCAGGAAACAAGTTTTTGCAGTGCAGTGCACGCACTGTCTCAAATGTGGTAGCCATCACAACAGAACAGCATGTTTGGTGCATGGCAAGTGATGCCAATATGTGGCAAGTGGAATCATTTCGCAAAAGGCTGTGCATCGAAACCTCGGCATCCTTCCTTTGCAAGCAGCCACATTGTAGCTGGTCAGTCCTCCAAGGTTGGGACCATCAGCAAGGTAAACATATTGGAGCTCAGCTAAAGCAACCAAATCGCTGAGCCTCAAACAACAATATTGTGCGAGTGTCAACATCACAGAAAAGGGTGAGATTTTCACCATCCTGAACATGATTTGTAGCAAGACTGAAAATAAACATTGACAGTTGAGCGAAGTGTAATGTATTGTACAGCCGAAAGTTACAGGAATTTGAAACATATGCAGTACCAGTACCCAGCACCCAGACAGACATCGTGGCTTATAACGGACAAACCATCCACATGGAAGTTGTGGCCACTCTGCACTGCACACAGGGTCGTTTCAAGTTTCATACACTTGTTGAGAATGCACGAGCATTACTAGGTCTTTGGGACAGCATTACACTGGGGCTCATCCAAGTTGGTCAGAGGTGCATGCTGTGCAACATCAGGCCCCAGAAATGATAGAATGCAAAGACCTCTACAATTATGACTTCATTGGGAAGCTACTAATACTATAATGACATGATACTAGATGACTCGGTGCTACCAACATTTTTTGTGCTCAAAGAGTATCAATAGTCACGAAGCAGAAAGTAGTCAATGAGCTGCATCAGATGATGACACTAGATATCAAGGCTGCCATAAATGAGACCAGAGAGTGAGTTTCAGCAATGGTGTCCGCAGTGAAGAAAAATGGCAGAGTCAGGAAATGCATTAATCTAGTGCATTTGAGCAGGGCGCTGCTTAGACCTCATCACCTTATGGAGACAGTGGAACAGGTGATAGCTGACATGCCAAATGCTAAGGCTTTCAGCATCCTCTATGCAAAATGCCGGTTCTGAAAGATCCCATTAGGTGAAGAACCCTCAAAACTTACCACGCGTCTCTCCAGTAGGCAGATATCGTTTTCTTTGTGTGCACCATGGGATCTCCACTGGCAACGAAGACTTCTAGCAGTGTATGAAACAACTCTTTGCAGGCCATGCAAAATCATTGCCAATGACATCTTGGTTTGGGGTCATACTGTGCAAAAACATGATACATCTCATGCTCAACAGAATCAGGACCATGCTGCTGAAGCTTAACTCTGCAAAATGTAGATTTAGAGTGAATAAGGTTCCTTATGTAGGTCACTTACTCTCAATTGATGGTACGAAGCCAGATCTAGACATGACAACCACTATGCGACAGACGGCCATCCGGTGGGCAAGCATGCTTTACAGCACTCCCTTGGAAGGACAAACTATCTTTCTAACTTCATTCAATGTTATGGTGAAGTCACTGGACCTCATCAGTGTCTGCACCAGGACATCGAATACTGCTGACAAGAGCACTGCAGAGTGGTCTTCATGAGACTCAAACAGGAACTCTCAGGGAGCGATTCATCATTCCTACTTATCTTCAGAGGTACTACACCCAACAACTTCACCGGGGCACCTTGAGATGGAAGCAGCCAGATACAGTGCCGAGAAATCTGTATACTGGCCCTCCAAGCAAGCTGACAAGAGGGAAGTTTCCAGATATGCACAATGCAATGCACTCAAGCCGCATCAAGCGGAAGAACCACTGCACATGTATGAGGTCCCAGGCCGCTCATGGTCATTCACATAAGCTAACATTTTTAAATGGAATGATAAACATTTGGTCTTAGTCAGCTCATATTCCAGGTGGTTTGATCTCAACTACTTGCTACATATGATGAGTAACAGTCATCAATAAAAGGTGACACTTCGCCACACACTGCACCCCTCACACAGACAACTCTCGCCAATTCGTCCCTACTGAATTTCGAAACTTCTCACACAAATGGGATTTTGAGCACGTCACGAGTAGCCCCATATACCCACAAGCCAACAGCCTGGTGGAATGGGCAATGGATTCAACTAAGCATCTTCAGAGAAATATGCCAGGATTGCACATCCGTAGACTGCAAAATCTGCCAAGGCAGCACAATGACTCTTTTCTAGGCACACCAGGACCACAATTCTGACTGCCAAAACCTGAAACCAATGTGAATGGCACCCTCATGGAATGCTGAGCGTGAAGCAAAACACATTATCACAATGCCTACAGTCTCGGCCCTCTAACACCTAGTAAAATAGCCAGGATCTAGAACACGTGACCATGATATGTTGGCAGTAATAGATAGCCTTGCCCCACAGACTAATAGTTGTGCGGTAGCCTCAGAGTGCCCATTATAAACTGCTGTCACCTATTACAGGTATTAGAACCAGCATGAACAGATGCCACAGCACCCCAGTCATCTAGCCCACAACACAGGCCTCCTACACTAATGGACACGGAGGTTCCTCCAGCACCTACACAATGAGCCCTGCACCCACTGAGTACACTGATGGAATTCCGCAGGTGGTCCACACCGAGGACACCAGCCTGAGTAAAATTATAGCACAGCCAAGCAGCACAATCTCATCCTCAAGGCATGTGACCATACAGAAACGCAAGGTTCCAGCACTATGTCACCAATTAAATTATCTTTAGATCTCATCTTTACTCAAGGGGCAAGGGTGAAAGGAGACAATAAACAATGCACCAGTTTAATATGTGTTTCAACAAATACAAATAATTGTGATGATAGCTTGTTCAATCTATATAGCATTAAATGGTTTGGACCCAGTTACTGTTCACATATTCTGTCACATCCCAGCACCACTGGTTGTCCGTACTTAAAATGGGGAAGATGTGGAGAGAGTAAATATTGTTCGTTTGTTACAGGTTCTTCACCAGCCTTTGCAAACTCAGAACTTCCACACCTGTCAAAGCCTTTCAATTTCCAAGATAGCTTTGCATACCTCTTTAGCTGTCCTGATTGTTTGACAGCATTCAAATTTTACATAAAATATAGGGAAGTGGGATGTGTTTTTCTGGGGGCGTGTCAAAATTGGGAGTGCTGTCTCACAGACTAGTCAGACAGCCTGACATAGTTATACTCTCAGAATCATACCTTACAGATAATGTCCCAGATACCACCATCACTATCCCTGGCTATATCCTGTCTCACGAGTAGGACAGACCCAGCAGAGGTGGTGGTACTGTGGTGTAAACTTGGGTGAAGGTTGTCCTGGAAGTCCTCAACATCAACCCTGAAATCTCATGGCATCGGGTCAAACATAGGGAGGAAACCCCCTGCTGATTACCATGCACCGCTCCCTGTCAGCTGAAGAATCAGTATTTGTCCATGTTGAATACCACTTGGAGGAAGCACTAAGAGGGGCAAGCATGCAGCTGAAGCTTAACTCTGCAAAATGTAGATTTAGCGTGAATAAGATTCCTTATGTAGGTCACTTACACTTACATGCAGAATGTGCCCAATGTCCATCACCAAGAGTAGCTTGGTAGAACCACCAGAGACTGAGCTGGCCGGGTCCGAAAGGACATAGCTGCTAGATTGGGGATGCAGCAGGTAGTGAGGAAACCAACGAGAGAAAAACCTTCTTTGCCTCATCCTTACCAACCTGCCTGCCAAAAATGCATCTGCCCATGACCGTATCGGTAGGAGTGGCCACTGCAGTTCTTGTGGAGTCGAAACCCCGTCTTCACATTGAGTATATCCTCCATTGTGTTGTGTGGCACAAACACTGCTAAATTGAGAAACTTCAAGGTCTAACAACTCACGACTGGGCATCCATGAAGTGTTGTGGGCCATTAGCAGCAACAGAATTGCATTCAACCACAATCTGCAAGCGCATGGACTGGCATATCCCCTACTCTGCCATGACCACCTGTGGTGAACCATAGTTGGTTACCACTATGAGTGCTGAGCCATGGATGGTCAGCACTATGGGTATTTGTAGATATGTTACTGTTGTCACTGTTGGGGTTAGGGTTGGGCTGTTCTACCTGTTGATATTGTTCTGTGGTACACTCCAGTTGGCTCCGCCTACCTGGGGAAGTATAAAGGTCACTGCACTGCCCGGTGACCCTTTAGTCTGGGATTGTATTGTATATAGTGTGCTCCATTCTTGTTAGTAATAAAAGCCTTTATTTCCTGGGTACAATCTAGCCTCCCGAGTGATTTAATCGCGCATCACCACCAAGCTTGGGAAGCAACCCTGGTTCAAAGAGTGTAGGAGGGCATGCCAGGAGCAACACCGAGTATACCTAAAAATGAGGTGTTAACCTGCTGAAGCTACAGCACAGGACTACTTGAGTGCCAAACAGCATAAGCAGCAAGTAATAGACAGAGCTAAGAGATTCCACAACTAATAGATCAAATCTAAGCTTTGCAGTCCTGCCGCATCCAGCCATGAATGGTGGTGAACAATTAAACAACTCACCGGAGACTCCACAAGAATCCATCTACTCAATAATGGAGGAGTCCAATACATCTGTGCAAAAGGCAAGGCTAAAGCATTAGCAACAATCTTCAGCCAGAAGTGCCAAGTGGACCTCCTCCGGAGCATCTCCGGTGTTTGTCTTTAGCCAAATCCAATTCACTCCACGCGCTATCGAGAAATGGCTGAGGAAACTGGATTCTGCAAAGGTTTTTTGGACTCTGACAATATTCTGGCAATAGTACTGAAGACTTGCGCTCCAGAACTTGCCATGTCCCTAGCCAAGCTGTTCCAATACAGCTACAATACTGGCATCTACCGGGAAAAGTGGAAAATTGTCTGGCATATCCTGCATACAAGAAACAGGACAAATCCAACCCAGACAATTACCGCTCCATCAGTTTATTCTTGATCAGCAAGTGATGGAAGGAGTCACCAACAGTCCTGTCAAGCCTGCAACAACCTGCTCATAAATGCTCAGTTTGGGTTCTGCTAGGGTCATTCAGCTCCTGACCTCATTACAGCCCCTGACCTCATTACAGCCTTGGTTCAAATATAAAGAAAAGAGCTGAATGTCAAAGGTGAGATGGGAGTGACTTCATTTGACATTAAGGTAGCATTTGACCCAGTATTGCAACAAGAAGCCTCAGCAAAGCTGGAGTTGATGGGAATCAGGGGGAAAATCCTCTGCTGGTTTGAGTCATACCTGTGTTATGGTATAGGTCAGAAACTCCAAAGTGTTTCATGAAACTCGCCTGAACTACAAGTTTTGCATCTTGTATTTGGCTAGGATAGGCAGGAGATGTTTCACTTCAGGTATAATTCAAGTGACCCACGAGGGAGCTTCTATCAAAGTTTAAGAATATCGTTAACATATATAGTAAGAAAATTAGCAAGAACTTTTATCAATTACAAGTGAAAACAAAAAACTGTCACAATAATGTATAACCCTTAACCAATCAAAACCAACATTCAATAAACAAAACCCTTTAAACAGATTTATCACTGCACAGGCTAAAGCTCACATGATACTGTAATCCAGTTCCCTGGGTTGAAAGGTGATTTCAAATGATCTTGAAAACTCATCACCTCGTAGTCTTCAGCTCCCCAAAACCAAAACATAGATTCTTTACTGCAGGATGGCAAATTGTGCTTTCAACTAATTGGTAAAACTTAACAAATAAAAACAGAGGGAGACTTCTTTCAGCAATGCTTCTCACACTGCAGCCAAAACAAAACTAAAAACAACCCGTCACCTGACCAGCATACTTTTTTTCCTCCCACTATTGACATCACCAAGGCTGTGAGCATGATTTTTTTTAAACAACTTTCTTAAAAGGGACACTAAAATCACATTTGGCACAAAGGAAGATTGTTGTGATGGTTGGGGATTAATCATTTCAGTTCCGCGACGTCACTGCAAGTGTTCAAGGGAGTGCCTTAGGTACAACCATCTTCAGCTGCTTCATCAATGACCTTCCTTCCATCATAAGGATGAAGTGGAATGTTCGCAGATGATTACACAATGTTCAGCATCATTTGTGACTCCTAGATACTGAAGCAGTCCATATCTAAATATAGCCAAGACCTGGACAATATTCAGGCTTGGGCTGACAAGTAACATTTGCACCCTAGTAGTACCAGGTAACAACCATCTCTGACGAGAGAATCTAACCATCACCCCTTGACATTCAAATGGCATTACCATCACTTAATCCTCCACAATCAACATCCTCGAAATTACCATCAACCAGAAACTGAACTGGACTCGCCACATAAATACAGTGGTTACCAGAGCTGGTCAAAGATTGGGAATCCCATGGTGACTGACTCACCTCCCAACTCCCCAAAACCTGTTCACAATTTATAAGGAGTGCAATGGAATACTCTCCACTTGTCTGGATGAGTGCAGTTCCAACAACACTCTAAGTTCAATGCCATTCAAGACAAAGCAGCCAGCTTGATTGCTACCCTTTCCACAAACATGCAATCCCTCCATGACCAATGAACGGTGGCAGCCGTGTACACCACCTAGAGGATGCATTGCAGGAACTCAAGGTTCCTTAGGCAACACCTTCCAAACCCGCAATCACTCGCTCGAAGGGCAACAGCAGCATATAAAGAACAAAGAAAATTACAGCACAGGAACAGGCCCTTCAGCCCTCCAAGACTGCACCAACCATGCTGCCCGACTGAATTAAAAACCCCTACCCTTCTGGGGACCGTATCCCTGCATTCCCATCCTTTTCAGGTATTTGTCAAGGTGCCCCTTAAAAGTCACTATCGTATCTGCTTCCACTACCTCCCCTGGCAGGAAGTTCCAAGTACCCACCACCCTCTGTGTAAAAAAAACTTGCCTCGTACATTGATGCGCTATCAATTAGGCAAAAGACTACTTGCGTGCCAATACAACTGTAGGCTTTTATTCACAACAGAATCAGGAGCACATCCCAACAGATAACCAACCTGGACTGAACAAGGGGGAGGAGACAGCCACCTTTATACTAGGTGACGAGGGGAGGAACCGAACCGGCAGGGGATGTGCCCAGGCATAACAAACACATAAGGCAGATCCCTTGGTCGAGGAGGTCCAATTGCTCCACGCTAATCCTCAATACGCTTATGTAGCGTACCCTGATGGGCGGGAGGACACGGTCTCTGTCCGTGACTTGGCACCCACGGGTGCCCGAGGCCACCACGTCCTTCCGCCCCACTGTCCCTGGTGTTGTCCACTCAGACCGCTACGCCCCTACCCCCTTCAGTCCCAGTCTCCCATGTTGTCCATGTAGGACAAAGGCACAACTGAAGTCCACCACATTCATCCCTCCTTTAAAAAAAAACAACACAGGGTGAAGCGGAAACAATATCACAAGTCCAGACGAACCGGTGGCTTGATCCGCCGTTGCGATCGTCGTAGTGCAGGTTGCAGAGTCGTCCGAGCAGGGAGCGATGTCAGCCCAGGCTCCTTGCCGTGAGTGTCGCGAGGAGGCGCCAGGTGGTGAGGCGGACTGATCCGTCGCCCCGTCCAGTCATCGGGTACTGCGTGGCAATGGCTCCGGCGACTCAAGCGAGCTGTACATAGGGGTGAGAGGAGTGAGCTGTGGCCCTGGTGGCATATGGAGAACAGTGGGAACTGGAGCTGGGAGTGGGGGGCCGCAATGGGCTCTGGGCGCACAACATGGGAGACTGGGACTGAAGGGGGAAGGGGCGTAGCGGTCTGAGTGGACAACACCAGGGACAGTGGGGTGGAAGGACGTGGTGGCCTCAGGGGCACCTGCGGGTGCCAAGTCACGGACAGAGACCGTGTCCTCCCGCCCATCAGGGTACGCTACATAAGCGTATTGAGGATTAGCGTGGAGCAATTGGACCTCCTCGACCAAGGGATCTGCCTTATGGGTCCGGACATGCTTCCGAAGCAGAACGGGCCCCGGGGACAGCAGCCAATCTGGGAGCGAAGTACTCGAGGAGGATTTTCTGGGAAAAGAGAACATCTGCTCGTGAGGGGTCGTATTGGTCGCTGTACACAAGAGTGACCTAATTGAATGTAATGCGTCTGGGAGGACGTCTTGCCAATGGCTGACTGGAAGGCCCCTAGACTGTAGCGCTAATAGAACAGCCTTCCAGACGGTTGCGTTCTCCCGCTCGACTTGACCATTACCCCTGGAGTTATAGCTAGTGGTGCGGCTGGAGGCAATGCCTTTGGCGAGCAGGTACTGCCGCAGCCTGTCACTCATGAATGAGGACCCACGGTCACTATG
This sequence comes from Mustelus asterias, assembly GCF_964213995.1. Lineage (NCBI taxonomy): Eukaryota > Metazoa > Chordata > Chondrichthyes > Carcharhiniformes > Triakidae > Mustelus > Mustelus asterias. The sequence continues at coordinate 54,970,050 of NC_135805.1, forward strand.
AATATAGGATGGAGAGCTCAATCCTCCACCGCAAGATCTTGCCCTTCTGCCTGGTGTTAAACAGGAAGGCAACGGACCGCTGGTCCGTAATTAAAGTGAACTGTTGGCCTGCAAGATAATGGCGCCAGTGCCGGACGGCTTCCATGATGGCCTGGGCCTCCTTCTCAACCGAGGAGTGTCGAATCTCAGGGCCTTGTAGGGTCCGGGAAAAGAAGGCCACCGGACGGCCCCTTTGGTTAAGGGTGGCGGCTAGGGCAAAGTCAGACGCATCAATTTCCACTTGGAATGGGATGGATTCATCCACAGCATGCATCGCGGCCTTCGCGATGTCCGCTTTGATGTCGAAGGCCCGACGGGCCTCCTCCGCCAGGGGAAAAGAGGTCGATTTTAGGAGCGGATGGGCTTTATCCGCGTAACGGGGAACCCACTGGGCATAGTAGGAGAAGAAGCCCAGGCATCTCCTCAGTGCTTTGAGAGTAGTAGGGAGGGGAAGCTGCATAAGGGGACGCATACGGGCTGGGTCGGGACCAAGGACACCATTTTCTATCACGTACCCAAGGATGGCGAGGCGGCGTGTCCGAAAGACACACTTCGCCTCATTATATGTCAGGTTCAGGAGAGTGGCCATATGGAGGAATTTTTGTAGGTTGGCATCATGGTCCTGCAGGTCATGGCCACAGATGGTGACGTTATCCAGATACGGGAAAGTGGCCCATAGCCCGTGCTGGTCCACCATTTGATCCATGGCCCGCTGGAAGACTGAGACCCCATTGGTGACACCAAAGGGGACTCGGAGGAACTGGTAGAGGCGACCATCCGCCTCAAAGGCAGTATATGGGCGATCCTCCGAGCAGATAGGGAGCTGGTGGTAAGCCGATTTTAAATCAATCGTAGAGAAAACCCTATAGTGCGTGATGCGGTTGACTATGTCCACGATGTGGGGAAGAGGGTACACATGTAGTTGCGTATACCTGTTTATGGTCTGGCTGTAGTCAATCACCATGCGGTGTTTCTCCCCTGATTTAACTACGATCACCTGCACCCGCCAAGGGCTGGTGCTAGCCTGGATAATCCCTTCCTTGAGCAAACGTAGTACTTCGGACCGAATGAAGGCCCGGTCTTCCGCACTATAGCGCCTACTTTTGGTGGCTATAGGCCTGCAATCCGGGGTGAGATTATCGAATAAAGGGGGAGGGGGGGTAATCTTGACGGTCGAGAGACTGCAAGTGGTGCTCGGGGGGGCGCTGCAGTGACGGCGCCTGGCAGACAGAGAGCGGGGGATAAGGGCCATCATACTGCAGGGTGACGCTCCTATGATGGGTGAGGAAATCTAACCCCAGCAGTACAGCTGCACAGAGTCGCGGCAGCACGAGGAGCTGAAAATGCTTGTAGACTGTGCCCCGTACCGTCAGCGTCACCCAACAGCACCCGAGGACCTCCACTGAGTGGGAATTCGAAGCCATGGAGATAGTCTGGCTCCAGGGCCGCATGGGAAGGGCATATTGATGCACTGTGCGAGGGTGTATAAAACTTTCTGTGCTCCCGCAGTCAAACAGGCAGTTTTCTGCATGGTCATTTACCTTGATCTCCATTATTGACTTGGAGAGTTGGTGAGGCTGCGACTGGTCCAGGCAAATCGATGCCACCGTCGAATCCAGGAAGAATCCATCTTCGTCCACGTCTGATGACGTCACGGATAAAGCTTCCTGCTCGGCGCGTCTTGATGACAGCCTCAAAGATGGCGATTCCCGCGCATCTGGTGACCGCATCAAAGATGGCGACTCCCGCACTTCCAGTGACCACATTAAAGATGGCGATTCACGCGCAGCCGCCGCCTGCATTAAAGATGGCTGCGCCCGCGGAACACACGTGGCGCCACGAGACTTCGGGATCGGCTTCGCCCGGCAGACTTTAATGAAGTGGCCTAGCTTACCGCATCCGGAGCAGATCGCATCCTTCGCCGGGCAGCGACGCCGAGGGTGCTTGGATAGGCCACAAAAGTAACATTTGGGCCCCGGTGGAACCGTCGATGGAACGGGATGCAGGGTAGGACCCGAGGTTGCGAGGCCGCTTCTAGCGTTTCAGCCATCGTGGCCATTTTCCGGAGATCCAGGCCATCCTGTTCAAGCAGACGCTGCCGAATGCAAGTAGACTCAACGCCCGCAACGTAGGCGTCGCGGATCAGGTCCTCCGTGTTCTGAGCTGCTGAAACAGCCTTACAGTCGCAAGCTCGAGCTAGGACCCGCAGAAATTGGGCACACGATTCTCCTGGCTGCTGCTTGCGGATAGCTAGGAGATGTCTGGCACAGACCACGTTAGGGGTCTTTCGAAACTGCCCTTTTAAGAGTTCTATAGCGTCCGCGTATGAAGTAGTGTCCCGGAAGATACCGTAGACTGCTTCGCTTACCCAGGCGCGGAGCACGTGGAGCTTAGCGCTGTCGGAGTCGACGGCCACAGCGGCGTCGATGAATGCTTCGAAGCAGTCCAGCCAATGGTCAAATTTATCAGAGACTCCGACCTCTTGAGGGTCTAATGTTAACTTGTTGGGTTTTAGAAGCTCCTCCATGTTGGTCAAATGTTGTGAATAAAATTGATGCGCTATCAATTAGGCAAAAGACTACTTGTGTGCCAATACAACTGTAGGCTTTTATTCACAACAGAATCAGGAGCACATCCCAACAGATAACCAACCTGGACTGAACAAGGGGGAGGAGACAGCCACCTTTATACTCGGTGACGAGGGGAGGAACCGAACCGGCAGGGGATGTGTCCAGGCATAACAAACACACAACAGTGGTCCATGTAGGACAAAGGCACAACTGAAGTCCACCACATACATCTCCTTTAAATCTTGCCCCTATGCCCCATAGTAATTGACTCTTCCACCCTGGGAAAAAGCTTCTGACTATCCACTCTGTCCATGTCTCTCAATCTTGTAGACTTCTATCAGGTCGCCCCTCAGCTTCCATCGTTCCAGAGAGAACGAACTAAGTTTCTCCAACTTCTCCTCATAGCTAATGCCCTGCATACCAGGCAACATCCTCGTAAATCTTTTCTGTACCCTCTCCAAAGCCTCCACATCCTTCTGGTAGTGTGGTGACCAGAATTGAACACTATATTCCAAGTGCAGCCTAAAAGGTTCTATAAAGCTGCAATATGACTTGCCAATTTTTAAACTCAACGCCCCGGCCAATGAAGGCAAGCATGCCATATGCCTTCTTGACTACCTTCTCCACCTGCGTTGCCACTTTTAGTGATCTGTGTACCTATACACCCAGAGCCCTCTGCCTATCAATACTCTTAAGGATTCGGCCATTTACTGTATACTGTACTGTGTTAAATATACTCTGGCTATGATTCGGTAAGAATGGAAAAAGGCAAGCATAGTCCCACCCAGCTGAGGAGTGACAAGGGAGAGGTGTTGGAGGAGGATGGTGCACTCACTGTCCAAGACTGTGGTCAGGTGATAAGTGACAAGGGGGAATAGTTTACTTTTGTCACAGTCACATAAGTGACATTTTTGACTTAAAGTCATACTGTAGCTGAGGTGGACACCTAATTGTAGGAATTCAAACAAAGCTCCGGAAAGTTGGGAGCAGACCATGGAGACAACAACAGACTGATAGTCTCGGGTGGGGTGGGGTGGGGGGGGGGGGGGGGGTGGTCGTTGTGCACAGAAATGACACTGTCCTTACAAATTACCTCCCTTTGTTCTCTGGAATGCAGATTTGAAAGAAACAGAAACTCCATGACAGAAAAAGGGAAAAGGGAACACACATTCAATCACCAAGGAGATTAACAGTTTCCCAGCACCTCAAAGATGTGTGGGTTAGGTTGATTGACTATGATAAATTGTCCTAGTGTCAGGGGACGAGCAGGGTAAATGCGTGGGGTTACGGGAGTAGGGCATGGGTGGGATTGTTGTCAGTGCAGCTCAATTGGCCACATGGCCACCTCCTGCACTGTAGGGATTAAAAAGATCAAGGCTGAGATTCCACCACACCCCTCTCCCTTCTGGGGGTTTTCCAGCAGCAGAGGCGGCTCGTCATTGGCCAAATGGGATCTTCCAGTCCTACCAAAGTCAATGGCCATTTATGTTGCTTAGCGGCCATGCATCCAGGGAACATGCCACAAGGGGACACCTTCAGCGGCAGGATCAGAAGATCCCACTGGTGGGATGGACTGCAAGATCCTGCCGCAAGTCAAACGTTCACTTTACTATGTAACATCAAATCTTAGCTGCTGGTGCAGTCTGAAGTTGATATGGCCTTCCTACTATGCTCTGATTATCATCATTGCCATATGGTTAACTTTCTCACTCGATTTGTTTGGTCTTCTCTCTTTATTTAATCATATCTTCCACACTTGATCCCTTGCCCCCATTTAGTTAAAAACCCTTTCTACTGCCTAATAACACAACTTGCCAAAAGACTGACGCCAGCATGGCTCAGATGAAGACTGTCTCAATGCGACAACTTCCACTTTCCCTAGTACTGGTGCAGGGTCCCATGATTGAAAACCATTTCTCCCACAACTTTGAGACGTGCATTCAACTGCTTAACACTTGCCCTGCTGTTTTGCTCACGGTTCAGGTAATAAGCCAGAGAGCATTCCTTTGAGGTTCTGCATTTTAATTTAGCCTGGAGCTGCCCATATGCCCCAAGCAGAACCCCTTCCCCAGTCCTACTTATGTCATTGGTATTAATGTGGAACACGACAACTGGTCCTCTTCCTTTCACTGCAAGTTTACCTCCAGCCCAGTGCAGATGACCAAGTCCTGGCACCAGGTAGGCAACACAGCGTTCTGGATTCACATTTTCAGCCACAGAAAACCATGTCTATCCTACCAACTATATGGTCTCCAATTACCACTACATTTCTATTTATGCCCCCCACTTCCTGTACCATGCTGTCGTACATAGTCAGTTCACTGATCCATCCTGAAGCCCCACTTTTATCCATGCAGATTACAAACACATTTTAAATCTGTTGGACAATTGCAAAGGCTGAGGCTTCGCCACTTGTACCTTCTGGATCCCCATACCTGCCTCACTCACTTAGGCTCACCCTCCTGTTCCTGATCATTGACCAAAATCCAATGACCCTATCGTAGGGGTTGTGACTGCCTCCTGGTACAAAGTGTCCAGGTAAATTTCCCCCTCTGATGCATCGCAGAGTCTACAGTTGTCTCCTGTTCAGTGACTCTGAGCTGAAGCTCATCAAGCCACAGACACTGCTACAGATGTATTTGTCTTGGATCACAGCTGCATCCAATAGCTCCCACATTCTGCAGTCACTTCATGTTACTTGCCCTGTCATCTTTATTATGTTAATTTTTCTCATGACTGTTGGCAAACCTAATAGTTACAAATAAATTACATAAATTTAAGTTAAACGAGCAAATATCAACCACTTGTTTCCTCTGAAATCATTCTTCAATTTCTCTCAGAAATGCAGCCAATCAGTACGAGAGCCAGACTGGATTGCTCTTAGAGGTCATGCTGATTGTCTCCAGGTCCTCCTCTCTCCGTCTTTTGGATGCTGTTGAATGCATCCAAGTCCTCCTCTCTCCAATTCTTCCAGGAGTTGCTGACTGCCTCTCGGCCCTCATCTACATAGGAAATAATTGTATTTTTGCCCAAAATAGCAATTTGTCATTGGTTGTTTGTTTTTACAGGTGTAGCACATTTCTACTCAAGCTGCTTCCCTCTTCTGTAGTTGTGCAAATTATACTGAAAGCCCTACAGGGCTATGGGCAGGAAAGAAAGATTACAAAGGGCACCTGGGTGTCCTCAGGCTGGGCATGAACAAGATAGGCCAAATGGCCTCCTTCTGTGCTGTAACTTTTCTATGGTTTGCATGATCCCTTAAGTCACTCCACTGGTTAGCTTACCAAGTACAGTCACAGAAACACTTATCTACTCGGCCTCCTCTCATGCCCCTTTTTAAAAATTTGTTCGTGGGACATGGGCGTTGCTGGCTGACCAACGTTTATTGCCCAACTTGAAACTGAATGCCTTGCTAAGCCATTTCAGAGGGCATTGAGAGTCAATCACATTGCTGTGGCAATGGAGTCACAAGTAGGTAAGGACGGCAGATTTCCTTCCCTAAAATAAATTAATGAACCAGATGGGTTTTTCTGACAATCAGCAATGGTTTCATGGTCATCGGTAGATTAATTTCAGATTTTTTTAAAAATCGAATTCAAATTCCACCATCTGCCGTGGCGGAATTTGAATCCAAGTTCTCAGAACATTAGCTGTGTTTCTGGATCAATAGTCTAGCAAAAATACCACTGGGCCATCACCTCCCTCTTTCACACATTGTTGCATTTAAATGACAACAATGTGAATTGTCTAATTGGCTTCATGATTCAGTTTTAAAATTGCTTAATGCAAGGCTAACAATTGCTCCATTTGGAAATACCGTTGTCGGTGTTCTGTAGTTTTCTCACTTTAAAACAATCACAGTCTTGAAATCTGCTGCATACTTAAATAATCAAGAAACAATCCAGAAGATGTGATTTTATCACTTTCAAACTTTCATCAGGTGAAAGAGTCCTCTGTCACAGTTGGTCTGCTGTTGCTGGTAAAAGTTCTCGGAGGAACATCCTGTGTTGCAGAAAAAAGGTGTTTTTACATTGCCGAAACACAGCCAACAGGCAAACATTCCAATCTCCTACTGTTGGCTACACAGAGATTTGAATTGCACCACTTGTCTTATTTCACGCACTAGTCACTTTCCATTTAGGAACTGCTCATGCATTTGCTTTTCCTACTTTCAAATAGTGCCTAGAATCAGTCAAAATGGCACAGAGGGAGGCCATTCAGTCCACGACAGCTCTTTGCAGAGCAATCCAGTCAGTCCCATTCTCATACTTTATTCTCGCAGCCCTACTAGTTTACTTCCCTCAAGTGCCTACCCAATTTCCTTTTGAAATCATTCACGATCTCTGCTTCCACCACTCATAAGCACTGGATTCAAGGTCATTACCACCCCTTCATGCCTTGCCCTAACGCCCACTAGAAACTTTATCAACTAATCTTGTATACATCTATCAAATCTTCCCTCAACCTCCTTTGATCCAAGGAGAACAACCCCAACTTCTGCAACCTAACTTTGTAACAAAAAAACCCCATCCCTGGAACCATTCTGGTAAATCTCCTCTTTCCATCCTATTAAGGACTCTCAAACTTCGCAAGTCTGGTGACAAGAACTGGACACGATACTGCAGCTGGGGAATTACCAGAGGTTTATGCAGGCTCAGAAGTGCATTCTACTTTTAAAATCAATACTGCTACTTGTGAAGCCCAAGATCCTTTATGCTTGGCTAACTACTCCGTGTCAAAGATTTATTCACATGAACCTTCTCTTCCTGTCCTCTTCGAACCATGCAATGGTGTCTGATGGAGAATGGTGGCAGGTGGAAAATTAAACTTGAATCAGGGTACAGATGGAAAAAGGAAATGGAGGTAGAAGTTTAGCAATATAAAAGTTTCTAACAAAAGTCATGATAAAGAAAAACAAACACGAGAAGGGCTTATGTTGAACACCTTGCATTCATCATTGTGTGTTTCTGGCATTTGAATTTCTGTAATTTCTTTTGCTTTTTGTACAAGTCACTACTAAAAAGGGTTTGTATTCTTCACATTGTTCCCAATAGTTACAGGAATTAGAACGCCAGCAGTTATTAAATATTCTTCAGAAAGAGACAAGCAAGTGTGCTGGAGCAGAAACCCCATGTGAGTCAGTAGTCTGACCACATCCAGGAGGCAGGGAAATCTGAAGGATGGCTTGGCAATCTCAGCGTGGGAAATGGAGGACAACTTTGGCAGCCTCAACAGGCAAGTATGCAACACAGCCATATGCATGTGGCTTGGGTGAGGTCCATAAATATTCATCTCCTAATGGCTGACACTTAATTTCCACAATAAAACATTAACTCCTTGCCCTGGCAACATTGGCTAAATACATATGTAAACTATTTTAATCTGACAAGTGATAGACAAATAACCCCGGATGCCTCAGAAAAAAAAAAGTTTCCATAACTCAATCTTTTCCCTCATCTAACCACTTGCTGTGTTTCATTACAAGCCAGACAAACATTTGTTCAAAATTTGCAATGTTTTCTCCGCTGTCTCTTATGGAATATGAGAAAACATTTACAATTCTAACGGTCTTGTACTTAACACACATGCATTTTGCAGTGGTATAGTGTCCTCCCAAACAATTTGGAAATCACAATGTCCTGGATTTAAAAGCTTTTGAATCAGTAATTGTTCCCAAATCAAAACATTCTGTCCTACAGAATGCATCAAGGTACACACAGAATATGAAACAGAAGCACTGACCAAGTGAACCAATTCTTCAGGTTATCCAGGTGAGATTATAGCTGCACAGACTCTGAATGGCATAATGCAACTGAAGTTGTAACTGCTCAGCCTAGCAAATTGAAACACTGATACTACTACTACCTTGATTCTTTTGAGTTTAGAAAAATGAAATGCTAAACCAGAGACCAGACTTTCCTCAGTAATAAATGAGAACTGCAGTACGACCAATGGTCTTAATTTCGAACTGAACATTCCAAGTTGAGAATACTGCCCTTCATGGAGTTTTCTATCTTTGCAGCAGCAATGCCAGTAGTATGAATAAAGCCAATGCTGAGAATTTCTAGCACGCACAGCTGTAGCTCATACACAAGATACAATTCCTGCAGTTATTTTCCACTCATAATTAACAAGTGCACCAATCTGTTCACAATCTGTCCACAAAGCATTCCACCAGAAAGGCTCAAAACTTCACCACTTCCAATACTCAGGTGCCTGATTTGACAAGGTAGCTAGTTACAATTAACACCCCAGTATTTGATTAACGGACCCATCCAATTACCAAAGAAGTCAAGTCAATCCTACAAGATTCTATAGTGAACGTAGCTCAATTTTGATGAGGCCCAATTCTCACATTCAGTAATATTTGCCAGCTTTGTATCCACCCAAGGTACAAAAATTAGATTTCAAGACTGCCTCGAGCATCATCAATTTAAGAGTTTCACTTGACTGTCAACATTATGTAAAAACAACCCAAGAGTTTATCATCTGATCTAAATATCATGTCTTGCACACAATAGGATTGGAGGAGGATTGGAGACCACAGATCATTAAGCTGCTTTACCGTACAGATAAATGAAATGAGCTTTGTAAAGAATGTAATTAAATGTCATTCTAAATAACCACAGAATGCTCAAGTAAAATGGATAAAGAAAAGATGCTATGTTATCCTCATTTGCAGGGTCACAAATTTTCCTGGGTCACAAATTTTCCTGGTCAGGCTTGGAATTCTCAGCAGCTGGAGGTGAGGAAGGAAGCCTTTTGCAAGACAAGAATTTCTCCCCAACCTCAGCTAGCTGTCAAATCATCCATTTGGGGAGGTGTTGGCAGAGTGATGTCACTGGCCGAATAATCCATAGGTTTGAATCCCACCAAAGCAATTGGTGGAATTTGAATTCAATGAATAACTCTGGAATTAAAAGCTCGTCTCAGTATCAGTGACCATGAAACCATTGATAATTCGTATACAAACCCATCTCATTTACTGATGTCCTGACCTGGTCTAGCCTATATATGCGGCTTCAGATGCACAGCGATGTGGTCAAATCTTAACTGACCTCTGAAATGGCCTAGCAAGCCACTCAGTTGTATTAAATTGCTACAAAGTTTACAGAAAGAAAAGCAGCCAAATGGATCACCCACATTTTCCTAAGCACCAGAAAAAACAACATTCAGCATCATTGGTCCCATAAAGTCCTCCTTATGAACACCTTAAGGATTGTCCCACAGCCTGGCATTGTTTGTAAGATATAATTCCATACACGTGCCAGACAGCATCATGATCACTGTCCTGTCAACAGAATAAGACAGACTCACCAAAGAGTGGTGGCACACAATTGAGAAGGCATTGCCCTGGAAGTCCTCAACATCAACTCTTGACTCCATGAAGTCTCATAGCATCATTGGAAGAAGGAACTGAAGGCACTGTTGCTAAGTTTGCAGATGATACAAAGATATGTGGAGGGACAGGTAATATTGAGGAAGCAGGGGGGCTGCAGAAGGACTTGGACAGGTTAGGAGAGTGGGCAAAGAAGTGGCAGATGGAACACAAAGTGGCAAAGTGTGAGGTTATGCACTTTGGAAGGAGGAGTGGAGGCATAGACTATCTTCTAAATGGGGAAATGCTTAGGAAATCAGAAACACAAAGGGATTTGGGAGTCATTGTTCAAGATTCTCTTAAGGTTAACGTGTAGGTTGAGTCAGCAGTTAGGAAGGCAAATGCAATGTTAACATTCATGTCAAGAGGGCTAGAAAACAAGAGCAGGGATGTACTTCTGAGGCTGTGTAAGGCTCTGGTTAGACCCCATTTGGAGTATTGTGAGCAGTTCTGAGCCCCCTATCCAAGGAAGGATGTACCGGCCTTGGAAAGGGTCCAGAGGAGGTTCACAAGAATGGTCCCTGGAATGAAGAGCTTGGCGTATGAAGAACAGTGAGGATTCTGGGTCTGCACTTGTTGGAGTTTAGAAGGTTCAGTAGGGATCTTATTGAAACTTACAGCATACTGTGAAGCCTGGATAGAGTGGACATGGAAAGGATATTTCCACTAGTAGGAAAAACTAGAACCAGAGGGCACAACCTCAAGCTGAAGGGAAGATCCTTTAAAACGGAGATGAGGAGGAATTTCTTCAGCTAGAGAGTGGTGAATCTGTGGAATTTTTTGCCGTAGAAGGCTGTAGATGGCCAGGTCATTGAGTGTCTTTAAGACAGAGATAGATTGGTTCTTGATTAATAAGGGGATCAGGGGTTATGAGGAAAAGGCAGGAAAATGGGGATGAGAAAAATATCAGCCATGATTGAATGGCGGAGCAAACTCGATGGGCTGAGTGGCCGAATTCTGCTCCTATGTCTTATGATCTTATCAGGTCAGATATGGGAAAGGATAATCACCTAATTACCACTGAATGCACCCTACCGCTGGTGGTAAATCAGTACTCCATGTTGAATCATAGAATCCCTACATTGAAGAAGGAGGCCATTTGGCCCATGAGTCTGCACGGACCACAATCCCACCCAGGCCCTATTCTCATAACCCCACATATTTACCCTGCTAATCCCCTGACACTAGGGTCAATTTAGCATGGCCAAATCAACCTAACCCACACATCTTTGGACTGTGGGAGAAAACTGGAGCACCCAGAGGAAACCCACGCAGACATGGAGAGAATGTGCAAAGTCCACACAGACAGTGACTTGAGGCCGGAATTGAACCAGAGCCTCTGGCGCCATGAGGCAGCAGTGCTAACCGCTGAGCCACCCTATAGGCTGACTGGTGGCGATTTAACCCAGGGACCACCACACTTCAGCCGAGGGGCAAGTGTGAGAAGGCAGGGCCTTCATGAATAACCTCAGCTAGTACGGAAATTGAACCCTCGCTGTTGGCGTCATTCTGCCTCAAATCAGCTGTCCAGTCAACTTAGCTAACCAACCCCTGCATCATTCAACATCATTTGGAGAAAGCATTAAGGGTGATAAGGGCACAGAATGTTAGGGGACTTTGCCCATCACTAAGAGTTGCACCAATACTGACCAAGACCTAAAAGACATTGCTGCTAGATTAAGTTCGCAGCAGGTGCTGAGAGAATCAACAGGAGGGGAAAAAACCTACTTGACCTCATCCTCACCAATGTATCTGTCACTGATGCATCTGTCCATGACAGTATTAGTAGGACTGACCACGCCACTGTCCTTGGGGACATGAAGTCCCATCTTCACATTAAGGATATCATCCATTACATTGTTTAGCAGTACCACCATGCTAAAATGGGATTCCAGACTGATCTAGCTACCCAAGACAAGGCTTGAGATGCTGTGGACCATCGGTGGTAGCAGCAGATTTGTATAACCGCAATCTTTAACCTCATAAACCAGCGTTTCCCCCACTCTACCATTATGTTCGAGCCGGGATCGACCCCGGTTCAAAGGCGGCTGTAAGAGGGCATGCCAGGAGCAGCAGCCGGCATATCTAAAAATGAGGTAACACCCTGATAAAGTTACAACACATGTATTCTTCAAAACCAAGCAGCATGTGATAGACAGATCCAAGTGATTCCACAACCAATAGATCAGATCTAAGCTCCGCAGTTTTGCCACATCCAGTCATTGATGGTGGGAGCAATTAAACAACTCATTGGAGGAGGCTCCACAAATAATCCCATCTATAATGATGAAAGAAGTTCAACACATCAGCACAAAACAAGACTGAAACATTTGCAACAATATTCAGCCAGAAGTGCTGAATGGATCTCAGCCTCCTCCCAAAGATCCTAGCATCAGATGCCAGCCTTCAACCAATCTGATTCACTCCACGTGATATGAAGAAACAGCTGAAGGCACTGGGTACTGTAAAAGCTATGGGCCCTGACAATTTTAGAGCCATGGAGTTTTACAGCACAGCAAGTGACTTTTTGGCTCATGTCTGCACCGGAAGGACTTGCCTATCTATTCCAATCCCATTTTCCAGCACTTGGTCTATAGCCTTGTATGCGATGGCATTTAAAGTGCTCATATAAATGTTTCTTAAATGTTGGAAGATTCTTGCCATTACCATCCTTTCAGGAAGTGAGTTCCAGATTCCCACCACCCTCTGAGTGAAAATGTTTTCAAATCCCCTCCAAATTTCCTGCCCCTTACCTTAAATCTACACCCCTCTAAGGGGAAAGGCTTCTTTTTAACTACCATATCCCTCACAATTTTGTATACCTCAATCAGGTCCCCCTCAGCCTTCTATGCTCCAAGGAAAACAACTCCAGCTTATCTTAATAGCTGAAACGCTCCAGCCTAGGCAACATCCTGGTGAAGCTCCTCTGCACCATTTCTAGTGCAATCACTTCCTTCCTAGTGTGGCGACTAGAACTGCACATAGTACTCCAGCTGTGGCCTAATGAGCATTTTATACAGCTTTGTCCTAACCTCCTTGCTGTTATGTTTTATGCCTCTGCTAATGAAAGGCAAGAATTCCTAATACCTTCTTAACCACCTTTTCTACCTGTCCCGTTTACGTCGGGGATCTTTGGAAATGTACCCCAAGGTCCCTTTGGTCCAGCAATAGTGTTGAAGACTTGTGCTCTAGAACTAGCCGCACCACGAGCCAAGCTGTTCCAGGACAGCTACAACACAGGCATCTATCCGGCAATGTGGAAAATTGCCCAGATATGCCCTGTACACAAAAGAACAGGGCAAATCCAACCCAAGTTATTTCCTCCCCATCAGTCAACTCTTGATCGTCAATAAAGTGATGGAAGGGGTCATCAACAGTGCTATCAAAGAGCACTTACTCTGCAACAACATGTTCACTGACTTTCAGTTTAGGTTCTGCCAGGGCCAGTTAGCTTCTGAACTCATTACAGTCATGATCCAGACATGGAAATAAAAGAGCTGAACCCAAGCGTGAACAGGAGAATGACTGCCCTTGACATCAAGGCAGCTTTTGATTCAGTTTAGCATTTTTGATTTGATACCTGCAAGTACCCCTCCAAGACACACACCATCCTGACTTGGAACTATATCACTATTCCTTTACTGTCGGAGAGTCAAAATCCTGGAACTCACTTCTTAACAGCACACTGGGTTTACCTTGACCGCATCTCGACCTTTTGGCTAAGATGCAAATGAGATCAAGCTTTGGAGGAGGAAACCTCCCCCTCCTCCAATCAGCTTGGCTCATGTAGGTCAGGCCCAAGACAGGTGTGAAGGCCCTGTCTTGTCAGCTTGGATCGGAAATGTCTCAACTTGTTGAGACTCTGAATTGGACTTGATTTGATTGAATTGGAAAAGTATATAAAAAAATAGATTCCAGCAGTTCAAGAAGGTGGCTCACCTCCACTTTCTCAAGGACAATAAAGCATGGGCAATAAATATTGGCCTAGCCAATAGCACCCACATCCTAAGAGAGAATGAAAAAAAATTGTATGCAGGGGAAAAAAAGGTCAGCTAATGGGACAGTGTTCCTCTGCCTCCCTCCACAGTGCTTGTTTGTCATTATTCCCCCATGACCTCCCTCACCCTACTGTCTTTTTAAAACCTATGCAAAATACTTCATTATAAATGAAAACAAACAACAATAATTTCACAGATCCTTTCCATGACTGGAAAAAAAGTAAGACTGAAATATTTATGGTGCAGGCCACAACTAGTAGAAGAAACATAGAAACTTAAAAAAACTACAGCGCAAAACAGGCCCTTCGGCCCCACAAGTTGTGCCGAACGTATCCCGACCTTTTAGGCCTACCTATAACCCTCCATCCTATTTAGTCCCATGTACTCATCCAGGAGTCTCTTAAAAGTCCCTATTGAGTTTGCCTCCACCACCACTGACGGCAGTCGATTCCACTCGCCCACCACCCTGTGTGTGAAAAACTTCCCCCTAACATCTCCCCTGTACCTACCCCCCAGCACCTTAAACCTGTGTCCTCTCGTAGCAGCCATTTCCACCCTGGGAAAAAGCCTCCGAGAGTCCACCCGATCTATGCCCCTCAACATCTTATATATCTCTATTAGGTCTCCTCTCATCCTACGTCTCTCCAAGGAGAAAAGACCAAGCTCCCTCAGCCTATCCTCATATGGCATGCCACTCAATCCAGGCAACATCCTTGTAAATCTCCTCTGCACCCTTTCAATCTTTTCCACATCCTTCCTGTAATGAGGCGACCAAAACTGAGCACAGTACTCCAAATGGGGTCTGACGAGGGTCTTATATAGCTGCATCATTATCCCCAGACTCCTAAATTCAATCCCTCGATTGATAAAGGCCAGCACACCATACGCCTTCTTAACCACCTCCTCCACCTGCGGGGCCGATTTTAGAGTCCTATGGACCCGGACCCCAAGGTCTTTCTGATCCTCTACAGTACTAAGAGTCTTTCCCTTTATATTGTACTCCTTCATCCCATTTGACCTGCCAAAATGGACCACTACGCATTTATCTGGGTTGAAGTCTATCTGCCACTTCTCCGCCCAGTCTTGCATTCTATCTATGTCCCTCTGTAACTTCTGACATCCCTCCAGACTATCCACAACCCCACCAACCTTTGTATCATCGGCAAACTTTCTAACCCATCCCTCCACTTCCTCATCCAGGTCATTTATGAAAATGACAAACAGCAAGAGTCCCAGAACAGATCCCTGGGGCACACCACTGGTGACCGACCACCATTTAGAAAAAGATCCATCTATACACACTCTCTGCCTCCTTTGGGCAAGCCAGTTCTGGATCCACAGGGCAGCAGCCCCTTGGATCCCATGCCCTCTCACTTTTTCTAGAAGCCTTGCATGGGGGAAGTTATCAAACGCCTTGCTAAAATCCATATAAACCATTCTACCACTTTCCCTTCGTCAATATGTTTAGTCACATTTTCGAAGAACTCCACCAGGCTCGTAAGGTGCGATCTGCCTTTGACAAAGCCATGCTGAGTATTCTTGAGCATACTAAACCTCTCTAAATGCTCATAAATCTTGTCCCTCAGGATCTTCATCAGCTTACCAACCACTGAGGTTAGACTCACCGGCCGGTAATTCCCTGGGCTATCCCTATTCCCCTTCTTGAAAATAGGAACCACATCCGCAATCCTCCGGCACCTCTCCTGTCTCCATCGACGACGCAGAGACCACCACCAGAGGCTCTGCAATCTCTTCCCTTGCCTCCCACAGTAACCTGGGGTAGATCCCATCCGGACCCGGTAACTTATCTATCTTGATGCCATTCAAAGATTCCAGCACAACCTCTTTGTTAAAGTCCACATACTCAATCTTTTCAGTCCACCGCAAGCCCCCAGTACATCCACCCAGGTTCTTCTCCTCTGAAAACCGAGGTAAAATACTCATTAAGCACCTCTGCCATTTCTACTGGTTCCGTACAGATTTTCCCGCCTTCACCTTTTATAGGCCCTATTCCTTCACGTCTCATCCTTTTACTCTTCACATATTTATAGGACGCCTTAGGGTTTTCCTTCATCCTACCTGCCAAGGCCTTCTCGTGACCCCTTCTGGCTCTCCTAATTTCCTTCTTTAGTCCCTTCCTACAAGCCGTATACTGATCGAGATCCCGATCTTCGCCAAGCTCTCTGAACCTTTTGTATGCTTTCCTTTTCTTCTCGACTAGGTCCCGCACAACTTTCGTGCACCACGGTTCCTTTAACCTACCAACTCCTCCCTGTCTGCTCGAAACGTTGTCCTGTAGAACTCTAGACAGACATTCCTTGAAAAACTGCCACCTCTCTTCAGTACATTTCCCCGAGAATACCTCCTTCCAATTTACTCCTCTAATTTGCTGTCTAATGTCTTCATATTTCCCCTTACTCCATATAAACGCTTTCCTAGCTTGCCTGATCCTTTTTTCCAATGCAAGCATAAAGGAGATAGAGTTATGATCGCTATCCCCAAGATGCTCTCCCACTGAGAGATCTGACATCTGTCCAGGTTCATTGGTCAGTATCAGATCAAGTACAGCCTCTCCTCTTGTAGGCTTGTCCATATGCTGTGTCAGGAAACCCTCCTGAACACACCTAACGAACTCCTCCCCATCCAAGTATGAACTCATTATTTCCATATGCCTATTGGATCACATTTATAGCTCTGGCTGAATCTAAATTTTCCTCATTTCTTTAACGACTCTCCTAAATCCCAACAGAAATGCTACTTGGATGCACGCATTTTGCTCGGTTTCGCCATATTCAAGGAGGTCAAAACTTAGACAATGGCCACTGTTTACTCAACTGTAGACAACACAGACTGGTTAATCATTTCAGTCTGATATACTATAATTGATCATTGTAAAACACAGTCAGACTTAAAAGCAGTATTCTGTTTCCATTTATAATCCACATTACATAAAGACATAGCTTCAAAGGCTTATATCCACAAATAAGTTTAAAATTGGCAATGGCAAAAAACAGGCTCTTGAAATCCTTAATTTTATAAAGCATTCTCACAAAGCCAACAGTCAGAAATGTATTATAAACAAAATCGGATTCCACCCAGAGGAACCAACCATGGTTCCTTCTTCCCAGGAAGCAAAGCTGACCGTGAAATGTCTGTATCGATTTGAAAGTCAAATGCTCAGATATGTTCCCTGCACAAATTCAAAAGCATTAACAACTTGCAATCATCATTTGCAAGAAACCTTGCAAGATCAAATAGATGTACCTGTTTACTGGATAAAATTCAGTAAACTTAATGGCCTCCCTAAATAAAGCAACTTAGTAACTAGATCTGGAATGGGATCAGTGTGGCCCTTGTAGCCACTGTGGAGAACTAGTCATGCAATAGGAAGACAACCTGAACTCTGGCATTCACTTATTAACTCCGTAATAACATATGCTATCACTAACTCAACCAAATGGAGAAACCATCCATGATGAAATTAGTTTTGTGGCAGCATCTGGTGCGGAATTAGAATTCCTCCATTACAAAACTGATCAAAATATAGAGGAAGCAAAATTCTAAAATAATATGATCCTACAATTTTGTACAGTATATTAGAAAAGCTACCAGTCAAGCAGGTGTCTAGGATGTGAGGATTACACAGTTCTAATCTCGAATCTTGTATTGCAAATAGACAGCAACAAAAGCAGAATTATAATCTTAAAATCACAAGGTCCACCAGTGCTAAAAGGAACAGATTAGTTAGCATTGGGACAATCTTGTAAAGTGGCACCTGTGTTAATAGAAGCAGTAGAGAACTTTTTGAGGGTATTTTGCCTGGTATTTCCAACCACTACGTGGAAGTGGACAGTAAATATACAGCTGCTGCAACTGATAGTCCATTTAGACCAAAATTCACCATCTTAGATTTGAATTTTCAGTGCAACTGTGCAGACCAGCAATGTTCCTTCTCCATTACTGTCCCATATAGGCCTTCCCTGGAGAGGTTAAAATCATTGATTGCAGTAGAGTTCCCCTGAAAATCAAGTGCAATACCATGCCCCCTTCCCCCCAAAGGGAGGGATGGGGTGTGGCATCACAACCATATTTACATCTCCACTTAACTGAACAGGTGCAAAATTCACTCAAGAGCAGCTGTACAAATGTTGCTGAATCCACATACAGCATAAATGGAACAGCTTTGTTAGAAAGGCAATCAAGTGATATCAGAACCTTCCAAAATAACTGGAATATTCTCGGAACAGGCTCACAGCCTTCCTGAATATTACAGCTGGACGCAAAGGCAACCATCCATATACAGGGAACTAGTTTGTCACTTTGAGGTGACTAATGTGCTGCACATTACTGGTGCAGTATAAAGAAATAAAATCTATTGTGCAGCACTTCTCAAAGGGGGGAAGCCATAAGCACCTTGAGTGCCATGGAATTCAGTAAAAGTCAGCCCATAAAATCAGAACTTAGAATGAAGGAAATGTGAACAGCATATGGTACACAAGTTTCAGTTATAAAGCAGAGAATTGCAATAATCCAGATGGATCACATGTGGTGTTCTTGAAATAAAAACATCCCTTTTAACCTTTAGACTACAGCTCAGTAATCATTTTCTTTTAAAAATGATTAACAGTCACCTTGGAACACAATTTAAAATAGATTAAAATCTTATTGTACTCAATAGCTTGCAAAATACATTCATTGGATCTGCCTAGTTTGCAAAATTCAAAACCTAATTATGAACAATGTGGCCCATTCTAACTGATCCACCCGGAGATCCTGACATCCACCCACTGTAGCATCTGATTGTTTTAAATCATTTCAGTATTTTTGCTTCCACTACTTTATCTGGAAGTCATTCCTCAGACAGTTTTGTAAATCCATTAAGAGGGCAGAATTACAATAGTGCTACTGCATTCTCATTGTTACTTTCATCTCCCCCATTCCTAACCACACTTCCTCCTGCCCCCATTTTATCCCTGTGGATTTACTTTCCTGCTTGCGTCCTTCCAGGTTGAAACCAAGAGGGACAATGGATCCTCCAGGCAGGCAATGTACTCAACCTCTAGCTTTTAAATGCAGCATTTAAATGTGGTTGGCCTGACAGATTTTCAACTATTGAAAATAGGCATCTGTGAAAATGACAGATAAAAATTCAACCCTAGTGTATTTTTAAAAACTCATTTTTATTAGCATAACCATAGGCTGAAGTTTGGTAACAATGTTACAGCCCAGCTGATAAATCTAGTCCGTCACTAAAAATTATGCATTCTTGATGGAGAATGCTTGATGGAGAAGGCTTGGTGGCCTTGCATGCTACTGGGACTGGGAAGACCTAATAAGGATATTCAGTTGAATAAATAACCTGCATACATTTAGAAAGAGATCCATGAAAGGACAGCTTCACACAATCACAGTAAAATAGTGCTGCACAAATTTGGAATTCAATGCACTGAATTGCACTCCTAAAAATTGCATTTTTCTATTTTCTGTTCCTCCCATATATGTGCAGCATCTTCATTGCTGAGAGATCAGTATAACCAGCTGGTAGCTCTCAAAGACTTGAGTTGCACTTACAGGATATACTGTTCAGGAAACAACCCACACCAGATTTCCCTCCAACATTAGTTGGAATATCTATTGAAAAACTAACCCGCAATTGTGGATATCATAAGACGAGGATTCAAAACGAGTTCCAATTGTAGGTGGAATTCAATACTCTAGCAAATTTACACAGCAGCCCCCCTACAGATGCTGTAAATTTGAAATAACAAAAAAAGGGCGGAAACACTAAACCCAAGTGGCAATATCAGCAGTGTGAGAGCGGTTGAGGGCAAAATTTGAAAACTGCATTCTTGGAAGGCATCTCATTTATGGATCCTGATGCCTCCTGGACATGCTCTAATTTCCAAATTGAGGGTGGGACTGGGAACTGCCTGCCTCTAATTAATGGCCTGTAAAGTTCGAGGAATTTGTTAACAGGCCACAGGGAGCAAGGAGGAAGTTGGCAATGCACAGAGTACAGCTGTGGGTTCAATGAGAAGGAAGATTTTGTATCAAAAGCAAAGTACATCTTGTGATCTGGAGGATCTTCTGCATTATCTTCTATTTGGTGATCTTGCCACTTTCATGTGCATTTAGGTTACTGACCCTCTTTAGATGCTGCCTGCTCTCTTTGGCAAAGGAGGCACAGACCTTCATTGTGGCTACCAGTTACTATTGCCTTCTGCAGACAGTTCTCACCACTAATTGAGCACTGAGCTCACCTCCAACCAAACTAGAGTATTGATACTTACCACACCACAGGCAAGGGGCAAGCTTGAGAAGGCAGGGTCTTCATGAGTAACTGGGCCAATACAGGAATTAAGCCTGCGTTGTTGGCATTGCTCAGCCAGTACGGAAATTGAACTTGTGCTGTTGGCATTGCTCCACATTATAAACCTGCCATTCAGCCAACAGAGATAATCGACACCCCCACCCCCCTCCCCCAGGTAAAGTAGCCATAGTCCTGGATGAGTATAGGCTGTTCTCCGTTTTGAAGGGGAGAGCCACTGGTGAAGATCTAAAGATGCAATGATGTGTGGGTTCGGTTGATTGGCCACCCTAAATGCGGGACTGGAAAATTCCACCCAAAGAGTGTTCGTTTATGTGCATTCATGTTAATCTTTTGGAAAGTGCTTAGATGGGAAGCAAAGGTAGGATAGTTCAAGTATACCCAAGGTACTCAAAAACATTGAATATAAATGTGCTACTACTCATTCTGGTTAATATGGTTTCGTGACAGCAATGGAACTTGAAATGTACACAATAGAATTTCTGTTAGCAAAACTGAAGATTAAGGAGATAATCTGCACTCTATTAAAAACTAAACATTTGCTTTAGAATGGAACAGATTGTCAATAAATGAATCATGAATGATAATTCCTCAGCTGTTGTAATCAAAGAAACAGCAGCAGTGGGAAAGCTTGAGGCAGCGTTCAAAATTGGAGTGGAATAAGTTCTAGAATTTACCCAATTTGGGAGAGTTTCTGGAATTTCACCATACTACAAGGCCAAAACTTCAGCATGACACCCCAAAATGGAATTCATCAAAACTTGTGGTATACAATGTCATTCATTAATGTAGTCAGATGCAAGTAATGTGAAGCAACATTTATTAGACTTGTAACAAGCTATATTTATCTGCCCTTCCCTCACTCCAACAACGCTGCTGCCACCAAAATTTCAAGGCACACTTAAAAACAATGCGGTGTTTTCAGTGATACTCAGTTTAAGAGGAAATTAATTGGTTTGCAAGTGTATCTATTTCATCTAATAACTCCTCAAATACTCCTCAAAATCAACTTCCCCACAAGAGGCCTGTAAAGGTTCATACAACTTTGCAATATGTACTGTTGTGATTTTTGCATCACTGGCTTCCAAACTAAACAAACCATCTAACCTCAGTTTTACATGAGCATCTGAATCATAATGCATTTTTGGACAAAGTACTCTATGCAGCCAGAACTTGGTACAAACTGCAGTTTAAAATAATAGAAACTATGACTCATAACATGGTCTGATTTTAAAGTTACAGCAGCTGTTTGAAAGGAAGCAGCACCAACCACCCTCGCGCCGCGCCCCCCCCCCCACCCGCCCCCGCCCCTTGCCCCCCCAAACCCCGCACCAAACTTGACCTCAGTCTAGGAAGAAATTGAATTTTTAACACGTGTATTTTGCATGGTCGTTGCATAGTGCCATTTCTGTCTTGAACGAGAGTTATTTGTCCTAAAGAAATTTAAAAAACTTCACATGTTGTGCCAATGTGCCTGCTTTTTAACGGTCTTAAAAATAAACTCAAGGGAAACAGCTGCATTTACCAGTAACTGGTACCAGTTCGCAACACAGCAGAATTTGGCAAAGGGTGCCCCCTCCCAGCTCTGCTATGGATTTTCAGATCTGAAAGCACAACTTTAACATGAACTACATTCCAAGATGCTGCCAAGTTAAGCAAAACAATTAACATTCAGTCAGTATCCAAGCTACCTCAAAAAACTTCCACAAATCGGGACAATAACTTTTGCCTCAAGTATTTTACTATTTCAAATACTTTGCTCACATCTGTTAATCATAATTAGAAGGAAGCTAGGATACAGGTACAATTAACTTGCACTACATAGCTAAAGCATTTGGGGCAGCACAGTGGCACAATGGTTAGCATGCTACTTCACACCTCCGGGTTCAATTCCAGCCTTGGGTAACTGTGTAAACACCACACAAACATTCTCCCCATGTCTACATGGGTTTCCTCTGGGTTCCTCCCAAATTCCAAAGATGTGCAGGCTTGATGGACTGCCCATGCTAAATTGCACCTTCGGTTATCCATGGGAAATGTCGGTTATTAATGGGGGTAGGGTGGGGGAAGAGAGCCTGGGTAAGATACTCTATCAGAGTCAGTGCAGACTTGGACTGAATGGGCCCTTCTGCACTATATGAAATTTATAAAAACTGAAGCAATTGTGGTTCCAAAAGATTTACCAAATAAACAATTTATTTTTGCCTCTTTACCTGGTTGATTCCAGTGAAATGCTGATCAACATGGCTTTCCCCATTGAGTTGCACTTTGTTAAAATGAGCTTTCTGCCTGTACCTTGGCTTTGTAAGATTACATCGGGCAATGTAAGATTAAAATGATACACACAGGACATATGTTGGCCCAAGTTTCACAATGATAGTGATGGTAAAGCTGCCAGTATTCACTGAAACTGGCAGCGACTCCACATATGCATGGAATGATGAAAAATCCAAAAAAGTAGTTGATTGTGAGCCCATGTTTCTCCATAGGATGCACTGTTAAAGTTCCCACACAATGCAATTAATAGAATGTACAGCCATTAAAGTATGCGAAACAGCCATTTTAGCCCATTGAGTCGACACCAGCACTGTAGAGAAATTCCACCCCCCCAACATCAATTAAAGTGACTCAGAGCAACAATACCCAAAAACTTGCCATTCACATTGAGATAGAAATACAAACAAAGATATTTAGAAGCTATTCATAATGAGAATCATGGCGACAGCAAACATTCCCCATTGTGTGATAATTGCTTGGACCATCAGACTATTTGTGTGGACAATGGGAACATCAATACAGTTGCTGTGATAGGAAATACCTTTAACGCACAGGGACAGCTCAGAGCATCAGTTTGGGATACGGAAATTACAGAGGGAAGCCATTTTGCCGAGCTAAAGGTATAAACCTGCCAAGAAATTTCACTAGCAGCAGTGAAGTGGGGCTAATTTGTTTTAACTGCATGGGCTTGACCACAACTTTCAACTGGAAAAGCCAGAAACCTGCTGTCAAATGCAGTAAACCACTGTGCATTCATCACCAGATACCATCAACCTCCATTTTTCTTCAGTGAACCAAAAGAAAATTCTCAGGCCTGCAATGTTTCCAACTACCATCCTGAAGAACTAAAATAGTGATTTTTCAAACTCCAATTCACAGAATCCCTACAATACAGGAGGAGGCCATTTGGCCCACTGAGCCTGCAATAACCCTCCTGAGGATTTTACGGTGACACAGTGATTCACACTACTGTCTTACAGCGCCAGAGATCTGGGTTCAATTCCTGGCTTGGGTCACTGTCTGTGCAGAGTCTGCATGTTCGCCCTGTGTATCCCTCAATGTACCCGAACAGGCGCCAGAGTGTGGTGACTAGGGAATTTTAACAGTAACTTCATTTCAGTGTTAATGTAAGCCAACAAATAAACTTTAACTCTACCAGGCCCACCCCGATGAACCATTCCCTTAACCCCATGCAATTGTCCTGCTAATTCCCCTAAACCTATACACCTCGGGACACTAAGGGCCAATTTAGCATGGTAAATCCACCTAACTTGCACATCTTTGGTCGGAGAGAGTAATCCGAAGCATTAGAGGAAACCCACAGACACACGGAGAACATGCAAATTCCACACAACTGGAATTGAACCCAGGTCTCTGGCACTGAGGGGCAGCAGTGCTAATCACGGTGCTGATTGGTACATGCTTGCAATCACCTTTTCTTGTGTATGACGGAGGAGGAGGAGTGAACATTGTCATAACAATGAAGGAAAGACCAAATTACATCCGAAGAAACTTTAACTAAATACCTGTGGAGGTTCCTTTTCTAAAAATGCACACAAAACCAAAAAGGTGACAGTGGATGTACAGTCAGCCACTGACTGAATTGCTGGGTGAGAGGTTTGATACTCCGAGAGACTATGGAAACCCCGTTTCCAGATAAGGTACTTCTAAAGCCTTCAGAAACTAATTATTCTGTCTGATAGAGACAAAGGGATAAAATAACCCTCTCATCAAACGATCCTGTGAGCAATGTCGAGATGGGATTGTGGATGCCACTTTTCACTGAGAATACACAAAGATTGGGTTTAAAGCCAGCTGAAAGCTGGCACTCAAACAGTGGACTAAATAGCCTCTTTCTGTGCTGTAATGTTCTATGATTTTAGGAAAAATGTCCATTTGATTTGGTAGAGTAAAGGTGATACCTCTGGTAGTGTACTCAGCACCTTCATGGGAGGCAAGAGAACAAAGGCAAAAATATTTAAGTTGAGGAGTTAAAGTTATAAAAATGATTCTCAGAATAACCTAGTGAGGAATTATTCCTAGAGTTTATTGTTTGAACCTAGTAAGTTTGAACAGATGTGATTGACTTAAGGGTCAGTTTCACTTCTGTTAAATTTTTCCTGATTGAATTTTGCTATTCTTCGATGGAAGGTCCCAAAATATGTACAAATACTGCACAACAAAAATCCAACCACTAACCCCTGCAACCAACACTTCAAGATGATTCGCAAATTTTCTGATTAGTCCTCAAATTCATATCAAAGAGTACAGAAATAAATCCAAATAGGAAATATACTAGGATATATATGAAACATCTTTTTAAAAAGTTCTATTCCATTCATATTGAACGATTGTGACATTAATGTGCCTTTAAGAAATGTATTTTTTATCATGTTCTCTACAGTTTATAAGCAGGCCTTGTTTTTTATTGGCCCCAAGTTGTCTGAGCCGGTGTCCTTTTATTGTTGCTAAAATCATATAATGGGCCTTTTCTTTAGTTTTAATCTGGGCCGAATGCAGTGTCCTGGGGTTTTATGACCCGCTTTGAATTACTGGGGCACGAATGATTGACAGGTCAGGTCAGGTCAGGAAAAATCTAAGCTTCGCTTTCAGTTTGGACTCGAGGATTTTGTCTCTTTCCCTGATATTGGAAATTCAACTCTTGGTGGCTGGCTACCGAGAAGCAAGTGGTGTCCCTGTCTATTGAAGTGTGCTGAAAGCTCCAGGGGAGGAAAGCCTCTGTTTCAATTCCATACCCAAAGGTCTAATTGACAGCAGGCTGCAAAGCTGCAAGATCCAGCATTACATCTTCCAACAATTCAAACTAGTCCAGCAGAGTGGCGACACTGATGGGCTCTCGGGGTGAAGATTTCCATCAGCGCAGTCACTGCTTCGAGAAGGTGGACCTCAGCAAGACAAGTTCAAACAAAGACAAGCTTCCAGCAGAGCAGTGACATCGATTGGCTCTCAGGGTGAAGATTTGCACTTATGCAGTTACCATTTCTAAACAGTGGTTTGTACAGGAGCTGTTGTCAAGGGACAGTTAAACCCCAAACATTACTGCACTGTTTCCCTCCCTACCTCCTCTAACAAAAAAGTCACTGAAGACCACAAGCAAAGGAAAAGTGCATTGAGATTCTGTTATTCTTTTAACTGTAAAAGGACAGTATGGCAGTGGGATGCTTTTCCTGCCAGGTGTTGGAAATCAGGAAGCAATTCAGTCTCCCTGACAACTTTGTACACAAGATGCGTGTCGAGCTGCAGCTCCTCAGACCCCATTTTTCATTTGGAGCAGCAACTGGACGCATTGCGGAGCATACGGGGGCAGAGAGTGTGATTGACACTTGTTACAGGGAGGTTTTCCCATCATAGGTTGTCAGGTAGATGGGTAACTACCAGGAGAGGCAGGAGGTAGTACAGGAGTCTCCCAAAACAGGTATACATGGTTAAATTTACAATTTATATAGATGATTCGGAGTTGGGGACCAAGTGTAGTGTGTCAAAATTTGCAGATGACACGAAGATGAGTGGCAGAGCAAAGCATGCAGAGGACATTGAAAGTCTACAAAGGGATAAAGATAGTTTACATGAGTGGGCAACGGTCTGGCAGATGGAGTACAACGTTGGTAAACGTGAGATCATCCATTTTGGTAGGAAGAACAGTAAAATGGACTATTATTTAAATAGTTAAAAATTGCAGCATGCTGTTGTGCAGAGAGACCTTGTGCATGAAATCACAAAACGTTGGTTTGCAGGTGCAGTCAGTAATTAAGACAACAAATGGAATTTTGTCTTTCATTGCTAGAGAGATGGAGTTTAAAAACAGGGAGGTTATGTTGCAGGTACTGGTGAGGCCACACCTGGAGTGCTGTGGACAGTTTTGGTTTCCTTACTTAAGGATATACTGGCACTGAAGAGGGTGCAGAGGAGATTCACTAGATTGATTCTGGAGTGGAGGGTTGGCTTATGATGAGAGACTGAGTAGACTGGGACTATACTCATTGGGATTCAGAAGAATGAGGGGAGATCTTATAGAAACATAAAAGATTATAAAGGGAATAGATAAGATAGCAGGGAAGTTGTTTCCACTGACAGATGAAACTAGAACTAGGGGGCATGGCCTCAAAATAAGGGGAAGCAGATTTAGGACTGAGTTGAGGAGGAACTTCTCCACACAAAGGGTTGTGAATCTGTGGAATTCCCTGCCCAGTGAAGCAGTTGAGGCTACCTCATTGAATGTTTTTAAGGCAAGGATAGATACAGTTTTGAACAGTAAAGGAATTAAGGGTTATGGTGAGCGGGCGGGTAAGTGGAGCTGAGTCCATGAAAAGATCAGCCATGATCGTATTGAATGGCAGAGGAAGCCCGAGAGGCCAGATGGCCTACTCCTGCTCCAAGTTCTTATGTTATGTTCTTGTATCATTTTGGATACTGTTGAGGGGGATAGCCTCAGGGGAAAATACCAGCAGCAGCCAGGCCTACGGCACCATACCTGGTTCTGCTGTAGAGCAGGGTCAGGCAAAGAGCAAGCAAGCAGTAGTAATAGGGGACTCGTTAGAGGCACAGACAGAAATTTCTGTGGCCGTGATCAAGATTCCAGGATGGTGTGTTGCCTTCCTGGTGCCAGGGTCAAGGACATTTTTCAAAGACAACAAAATTCAATTTTTGGGTTTAATCTCAGTTGTTTGGGTTTAATCTCAATTTTAGAGTCTCCCACCCTCCTCCCTCTAACCTAGAAAAAAAGGACTCAGCAGGTAAGCTTTTTCTTTTTTTTCCTCTCTTTCGTTTCTTAAGGTAAGTTAGCAGGGATGTCAGTGCAGGCAGTACAATGTTCCTCCTGTGGGATGTTTGAGGTGAGGGACACCAGTAGTGTCCCAGCTGAGTACACCTACAGGAAGTGCATCCAATCCCAGCTCCTTGAAGACCGTGTTAGGGATCTTGAGCTGGATGAACTTCGGATCATTCGGGAGGCAGAGGTGGTCATAGACAGAAGCTTCAGGGATGTAATTACTCCGAAAAATGAAGATAGATGGGTGACGGAGGGGCTGGGAGGAAGCAGTCAGTGCAGGGATCCCCTGTGGTCGTTCCCCTCGGCAACAAATATACCGCTTTGGATACTGTTGGGGGGATGACCTACCAGTGGTAAGCCACGATGACTGGATCTCCAGCACTGAGTCCGTCCCTATGGCTCAGAAGGGGGGGGGGGGGGAACAGGAGAGCAATAGTCATTGGGGACTCGACAGTTAGAGGGACAGATAGGAGATGCTGTGGCAGCGAAAGAGACTCACGGATGGTATGTTGCCTCCCGGGTGCCAGAGTCCGTGACGTCTCGGACCGTGTTTTCAGGATCCTTAAGGGGGAGGGGGAACAGTCAAGCCATGGTGCACATCGGTACCAACATAGGTAAAAGGGACGGGGCTTTAAAACAGGAATTTAGGGAGCTAGGGTGGAAGCCGAGAGCCAGGATAAACCATGTTGTCATCTCTGGTTTGTTGCCGGTGCCACGTGCTAGCGAGTTGAAGAACAGGGAGAGAGTGCAGATAAACACGTGGCTGCAGGGATGGTGTAGGAGGGAGGGTTGCAGTTTCATGGATAATTGGAGCACATTCTGGGGGAGGTGGGACCTGTACAAACAGGATGGTTTGCACCTGAACCAGAGGGACACCAATATCCTGGGAGGGAAATTTGCTGCGGCTCTTCGGGGGGGAGGGGGGCTTAAACTAATTTGTCAGGGGGATGGGAAAACAAGCTGTAGTCCAGAAGCCAGTGTTGAGTGTAGTGAGGTACTGAGGAGGGTATCAAGGTCACAGGAGTGTACCAGCAGACAGGAAGGTGGGTTGAAGTGTGTCTACTTCAATGGAAGGAGCGTCCGGAATAAGGTAGGTGAACTTGGAGCGTGGATTGGTACTTGGGACTACAATGTTGTGGTCATTACGGAGACATGGTTAGAGCAGGGACAGGAATGGTTGTTGGAAGTTCCAGGGTATAGATGTTTCAGTAAGAGTAGGGAAGGTGGTAAAAGAGGTGGAGAAGTAGCATTGTTAATCAAGGATAGCTTAATGGCTGCTGAAAGGCAGTTAGAGGGAATCTGCCGACTCAAGTAATATGGGCTGAAGTTAGAAATAGGAAAGGAGCGGTCACGTTGTTGGGGGTTTTCTATAGGCCCCCAAATAGTAATAGAGATGTGAAGGAAGAAATTGCAAAGCAGATTATGGATAGATGTGGAGGTCACAGGGTAGTTGTCATGGGTGACTTTAACTTTACAAACATTGATTGGAACCTTTATAGGTCAAATAGTTCGGATGGGGCAGCTTTTGTACAGTGTGCAGGAGGGTTTCCTGACACAATATGTGGATAGGTCGACAAGAGGTGGGGCCACATTGGACTTGGTACTGGGTAATGAACCGGGCCAAGTGTTAGATTTGGCTGTGGGAGAGCACTTTGGAGATAGTGACCACAATTTGGTGTCTTTCATTATTGCAATGGAGAGGGATAAGGCCTTACGGCAGGGCAAGGTTTATAATTGGGGGAGGGGTAATTATGATGCGGTTAGGCAAGAATTAGGGAGCATAAGATGGGAACAGAAACTGTCAGGGAAAGGCACAAATGAAAAGTGGAGCTTGTTCAAGGAACAAGTGTCCCCAATAGGTATGTCCCTGTCAGGCAGGGAGGAAATGGCCGAGTGAGGGAACCATGGTTCACAAAAGAGGTTGAATGTCTTGTCAAGAGGGAAAAGGAAGCATATGTAAGGATGAGAAAACAAGGTTCAGTTGGGTCACTTGAGGGTTACAAGGTAGCAAGGAATGAGCTAAAAAAAGGGCTCAGGAGAGCTAGGATGGGGCATGAGAAGTCCTTGGCGGATCGGATTAAGGAAAACCCCAAGGCTTTTTACTCGTGAGGAATAAAAGAATGACCAGGGTGAGGTTAGGTCCGCTCAAGGATAGTAGTGGGAACTTGTGCATGGAGTCAAAAGAGATAGGAGGCGCGATGAATGAATACTTTTCTTCAGTGTTCACCAAGGAGAGGGACCATGTTTTTGAGGATGAGAATGGGTTACAGACGGATAGGCTGGAGGAGGTAGATGTTCTGAGGGAAGGTGTATTAGCAATTTTGAAAAACCTGAGGGTCGATAAATCCCCTGGGCCAGATGGGATATATCCTAGGATTCTTTGGAAGGCCAGGGATGAGATTGTAGAGCGTTTGGCTTTGATCTTTGGGTCCTTACTGTCCACGGGGATAGTGCCAGAGGACTGGAGAGTGGCGAATGTTGTTCCTCTGTTCAGGAAAGGAAATAGGAATGACCCTGATAATTATAAGCCGGTTAGTCTTACTTCGGTGGTCGGTAAGTTAATGGAAAAGGTCCTCAGGGATAGGATTTATGACCATTTAGAAAAATGCAGCTTAATCCGGGATAGTCAACACGGATTCGTGAAGGGCAAGTCTTGCCTCACAAAATTGATTGAATTCTTTGAGGAGGTAACTAAGTGTGTAGATGAAGGTAGAGCAGTTGATGTTGTATACATGGATTTTAGTAAGGCATTTGATAAGGTTCCCCATGGTAGGCTCATGAAGAAAGTAAGGAGATGTGGGATAGAGGGAAATTTGGCCGATTGGATAAGTAACTGGCTATCTCATAGAAGACAGAGGGTGGTGGTGGATAGAAAATTTTCAGACTGGAGACCAGTTACCAGCGGTGTACCACAGGGATCAGTGCTGGGTCCTCTGCTATTTGTGATTTTTATCAATGACTTGGAGGAGGGGGCTGTAAATTTGCTGATGACACCAAGATTGGTGGAGTAGTGGATGAGGTGGAGAGCTGTTGTAGGCTGCAAGGAGACATTGATAGGATGCAGAGCTGGGCCGAAAAATGGCAGATGGCATTTAATCCTGATAAGTGCGAGGTGATTCATTTTGGTAGGACAAATTTGAATGCGGATTACAGGGTCAACGGCAGGGTTCTAAGGAATGTGGAGGAACAGAGATCTTGGGGTTCATATCTACAGATCTCTGAAGGTTGCCACTCGTGGATAGAGCCGTGAAGAAGGCCTGTAGTGTGTTAGCGTTTATTAACAGAGGGTTTGAGTTTAAGAACCGTGGGGTTATGCTGCAACTGTACAGGACCTTGGTGAGACCACATTTGGAATATTGTGTGCAGTTCTGGTCACCTCACTATAAGGAGGATGTGGAAGCATTGGAGTGCAGAGGAGATTTACCAGGATGCTATCTGGCTTGGAGGGCAGGTCTTATGAGGAAAGGTTGAGGGAGCTAGGGCTTTTCTCTTTAGAGCCGAGGAGGATGAGAGGCGACTTAGAGGTTCATAAGATGATGAGGGGGATAGATAGAGTGGACGTTCAGAGACTATTTCCTCGGGTGAATGTAGCTGTTACTAGGGGGCTTAACTATAAGGTTCATGGTGGGAGATATAGGAGGGATGTAGGAGGTAGGTTCTTTATTCAGAGAGTGGTTGGGGTGTGGAATGGACTGCCTGCTGTGATAGTGGAGTCAGACACTTTAGGAAATTTCAAGCAATTATTGGATAGGCACATGGAGCACACCAGAATGATAGGGAGTGGGATAGCTTGATCTTTGTTTTGGACAAAGCTCGGCACAACATAGAGGGCCGAAGGGCCTGTACTGTGCTGTACTGTTCTATGTTCTATGAGCCACTTGGGAGGGTTCAAACCAGTTTGGCAGGAGGGGTGGTCCTCCAAGCTGTAGGGACACAGATGAGAAGGTTGAGGACAGCACGTAAAACAGTAAAGGCAGGTGTCAATAGTCCTTGTACTAGACAAGTCAGGCAAGAGTAGGGCAGAAGGCAAGGGAAGTCTAGATTAAACTGCATTTATTTCAATGCAAAAGGCCTGATGGGCAAAGCAGATGAACTCAGGGCATGGATGGGTACATGGGATTGGGATATTATAGCTATTACTGAAACATGGCTAAGGGAGGGACAGGACTGGCAGCTCAATGTTCCAGGGTACAGATGCTATTGGAAAGATAAAACAAGGAGGTAAGAGAGGAGGAGGAGTTGCGTTTTTGATTCGGGAGAACATCATGGCAGTACTGAGGAGGGATATTTCTGAGGGTTCGCCCACTGAGTCGATATGGGTACAACTGAGCATTAGGAAGGGGGATATCACTGATAGGATTGTACTGTAGGCTCCCATATAGTCAGCGGGCAATTGAAGAGCAAATATGTAAGGAGATTACAGATAGCTCCAAGAAAAATAGGGTGATAATTGTAGGGGATTTTAACTTTCCCAATGTTGACTGGAACAGCCATAGCATTAGAGGGTTGGATGGAGAGAAATTTGTTGAGTATATTCAGGAGGAATTTCTTATTCAGTATGTGGATGGCCCAACTAGAGAGGAGCAAAACCTTCCATCCTCTTGGGAAATAAGGGCAGGCAGGTGACAGAAGTGTTAGTGAGGGATCACTTTGGGCCCAGTGACCATAATTCCATCAGTTTTAAGATAGCGATGGAAAATGATAGGTCTGGCCCAATGTTAAAATTCCAAATTGGGGCAAGGCCAATTTTGATGGTATTAGACAGGAACTTTCAAAAGTTGATTGGGGACATCTGGTAATTGGGAGGCTTTCAAAAGAGTGTTAACCAGAGTTCAGGGTAAGCACATTCCTCTTAGAGTGAAGGGCAAGGGTGATAGAAGTAGGGAACCCTGAATGACTCAGGATATTGAGGCCCTGGTCAAGAAGGAGGAGGAGGTATATGACATGCATAGGCAGCAGGGATCAAGTGCATCCTTTGAAGAGTATAAAGGATGTCGGAGTAAAGTCAAGAGAGAAATCAGGAGGACGAAAAGGGGTCATGAGATTGCTTTGGCAGTTAAGGCAAAAGGAGAATCCAAAGAGCTTCTACAAATACATAAGAAAGAATGAATAGGGAGAGAATAGGGCCTCTTAAGGACCAACAAGATCATCTATGTGTGGATCCACAAGAGATGGGCAAGATCCTAGATGAATATTTCTCATCAGTATTTACTGTTGAGAAAGGCATGGAAATAAATAGTGATGCCGAGAGGAGTGTACATATTACAGAGAAGGAGGTGCTGGAAGTCTTAAAGCACATCAAGGTTGATAAATCTCCAGGACCTGATGAAGTGCCTGCCAGGACGTTATGGGAGGCTAGGGAGGAAATTTCAGGTCCCCTAGCAGAGATGTTTGAATCATTGACAGCCACAGGCGAGGTGCCTAAAGATTGAAGGGTGGCAAATGTTGTGCCTTTAAGAAGGGCTGCAGGGAAAAGTCTGGAAACTACAGGCCAATGAACTTTATGTTTGTAGTGGATAAGTTGTGAGAAGGTATTCTGAGAGACCAGATCTACAGGCCTTTAGAGATGCAAGGACCGATTCGGGACAGTCAGCAGGGCTTTGCGAATGGAAAATCATGTCTCATGAATTTGATTGAGTTTTTTGAAGGGGTAACCAAGAAGGTTGATGAGGGCAGTGCAGTCGACGTTGTCTCCATGGACTTTAGCAAGGCCTTTGACAAGGAACTGCATGGTAAGTTGTCACACAAAGGTTAAATCTCACGGGATCCAGGGTGAGATAGCCAATTGGATACAAAATTGGCTTGACAACAGAAAACAGAGGGCGGTTGTAGACGATCGTTTTCAAACTGAAGGCCTGTGACCAGCGGTGTGCCTCAGGGATCGGTGCTGAATCCACTGTTATTTCTCATTTATATTAATCATTTGGAAGAGAATTTAGGAGGCATGGCTGGTAAGTATGCAGATGACACCAAGATTGGTGGCAGAGTGGACAGTGAAGAAGGTTATCTAGGATTACAATGGGATCTTGATCAATTGGCCAGTGAGCTGATGAATGACAGATGGCATTTAATTTAGATAAATGAGAGGTGATGCATTTTGGTAGGTTGAACAAGGCAGGACCTACTCAATTAATGGTAGGGCACTGGGGAAGAGTTATAGAAAAAAAACCTCAGGGTACATGTTCATAGCTCCTTGAAAGTGGAGTCACAGTT
The DNA here is from genome assembly GCF_964213995.1 of Mustelus asterias. Taxonomy (NCBI): domain Eukaryota; kingdom Metazoa; phylum Chordata; class Chondrichthyes; order Carcharhiniformes; family Triakidae; genus Mustelus; species Mustelus asterias. Next base: position 55,003,642 of record NC_135805.1, read on the forward strand.
GGACAGAGTGGTGAAGGCGGCATTCAGCATGCTTGATTTCATTGGTCGGAACATTGAATACATGAGTTGGGATGTCTTGTTGAAGTTGTACAACACATTGGTAAGGCCACACTTGGAATACTGTGTACAGTTCTAGTCACATTATAGAAAGGCTATTAAACAGCTAGAAAGAGTGCAGAAAAGATTTACTAGGATGCTACTTGATGGTTTGAGTTAAAAGGAAAGGCTGGAACTTTTTTCCCCTTGGAGCGTTGGAGGCTTGGGGTGATCTTAGAGGTCTATAAAATAATGAGGGGCATAGATAAGGTAGATAGTCAACATCTTTTCCCAAAGGTAGGGGAGTCGAAAAACTAGAGGGCATCGGTTTATGATGAGAGGGGAGAGATGCACAAGGGTCCAGCGCGGCAAGTGTCTAGAATGAGCTGCCAGAGGTAGTAGTAGAGGTGGGTACAAATTTTGTCTTTTAAAAAGCATTCAAACAGTTACATGGGTAGATTGGTAAAGAGGGATATGGGCCAAACGTGGGGAGTTGGGACTAGCTTAATGGTAAAGACTGGACGGTATGGACAAGTTGGGCCACAAGGGCTGTTCCCATGCTGTAAACCTCTATGACTATGACTCGTGACGCAAACATATGTACTCTGTGCTAAGCAGAGAACAGATTGCATCTTTGTGGGGATGTTTGAATTCGAACAGTATTCTTAGCGGTTATGGTTTTAGTTGTTTCTTTTGTAATTGTTAAAAATTATTGCTGACTTTTCTCACTATATAGTTGAATTGTATTCTTAAATAAACTTTGTTTGATAAAAGCTCCCTAGTGGGTCACTTGAATCATACCTGGAGTGATACATCTTATGCTTACCCATACTAAATGCAAAATGCATAATGATCTAGGCTGACTTCATAAAATATTGCGGGAGTTTCTAACATGGATTAGAACACAATGCCAGATTTGGCCAAATACCAAAACCCTCGTAAAAATATTTTCTAAAGTACATAAGCCATTAAAAGGTTAATACTTTCCAACAAGGTACCAATTGGCCCAGATCAGAGGAGACCGGATGTAGCAAGGAAGATGAGCCACAGGATTCCAAAACGTCCCAACTCAAGGACTCCCAAAGGAATTTCCCAGGAAGTTTGAACCTCTGATGGGCAATTCCCCCGCTTCCCAGTACCCTTCAAATCAGTCTCCAACTCTGAATTAGGATCAGAGACCTCAACAGTTCTAACTTGCCTATCTGGATAGTTACCCGAAAAAAAGAGTCTAACTACCAGAGAACTATCCAACTGACCTACCCACTGCACAACTCCCCTAACCAGACTGATCCGTCAACCATCTTACCCCCTCCCATCTTGGTGTAGTGGTTTTCTAAGCAGCTTAACTCTACTTACCAGAATTTAATTAAATGGCCCAATGCAAGAGGCCCGATGGGCAAGGCAGATGAACTCAGGGCATTGATGGGTACATGGGACTGGGATATTATAGCAAAATACTGAAACGTGGCTAAGGGAGGGACAGAACTGGCAGCTTAATGTTCCAGGGTACAGATGCTATGGGAAAGATAGAACAGGAGGTAAGAGAGGAGGGGGAGTTACACTTTTGATTAGGGAAAGCATCACGGCCGTACTGAGGGGGGGATATATCCGAGGGTTCGGCCACTGAGTCTATATGGGTAGAACTGAGAAATAAGAAGGGTGAAATCACTGATAGGGTTCTACTATCGGCCCCCAAATAGTCAGCAGGAAATTGAGGAGCAAATATGTAAGGAGCTTACAGATAGCACCAAGAAAAATAGGGCGGTAGTCGGCGATTTTAATTTTCCCAACACTGACTGGGATAGCCATAGTATTAGAGGGTTGGATGGAGAGAAATTTGTTGAGTGTATTCAGGAGGAATTTCTCATTCAGTATGTGGATGGCCCGACTAGAGAGGGGGCAAAACTTGACCTCCTCTTGGGAAATAAGGAAGGGCAGGTGACAGAAGTGTTAGTGAGGGATCACTTTGGGACCAGTGACCAAAATTCTATTAGTTTTAAAATAGCTATGGAGAATGATAGGTCTGTCCCAAAAGTTAAAATTCTAAATTGGGGCAAGGCCAATTTTGATGGCATCAGGCAGGAACTTTCAAAAGTTAATTGGGGGAGTCTGTGGGAAGGCGAAGGGACATCTGGTAAGTGGCATGCTTTCAAAAGTGTGTTAACCAGGGTTTAGGGTAAACACATTCCTCTTAGAGTGAAGGGCAATGTTGGCAGAAGTTGGGAACCCTGGATGACTCGGTATATTGAGGCCCTGGTCAAGAAGGAGGCGGCACATGACATGCATAGGCAGCTGGGATCAAATGAATCTCTTGGAGTATGGGGGTGTAGGAGTAGATTTAAGAGAGAGAAATCAGGAGGGCAAAAAGGGGACACGAAATTGTTTTGGCAGCTAAAGCAAAGGAGGATCCAAAGAGCTTCTACAAATACATAAAGGGCAAAAGAGTAACAATGAAGTAGGGCCTCTTGAGGGTCAATTATGTGCGGATCCACAAGAGATGGGAGAGATCCTAAATGGATATTTCTCATCAGTATTTACAGTTGAGAAAAGCATGGATGTTAGGGAACTTGGAGAAATGAATAGTGATGCCTTGAGGAGTGGACATATTACAGAGGAGGTGATGCTGGAAGTCTTAAAGCGCATCAAGGTAGATAAATCTGCGGGACCTGATGAGGTATATCCCAGGACGTTGTGGGAGGCTAGGAGGAAATTGCAGGTCCCCTAGCCGAGATATTTGAATCATCGATAGACACAGGTGAGGTTCCTGAAGATTGGAGAGTGGCAAATGTTGTGCCTTTGTTTAAAAAAGGGCTGCAAGGATAAGCCTGGGAACTACAGGCCAGTGAGCCTCACATCTGTGGTGGGTAAATTGTTGGAAGGTATTTTGAGAGACAGGATCTACAGGTATTTAGAGATGCAAGGACTGATTAGGGACAGTCAGCATGGCCTTGAGTGGAAAATCATATCTCACAAATTAAATTGAGTTTTTTGAAGGGGTAACAAAGAAGGTAAATGAGGGCAGTGCAGTTGATGTTGTCTACATGGACATTAGCAAGGCCTTTGACAAGGTACCGCATGGTAGGTTGTTGCATAAAGTTAAATCTCACAGGATCCAGGGTGAGGTATCTACATGGATACAAAATTGCCTTCTTGACATGCCAGAGGGTGGTTGTAGAGAGTTGTTTTTCAAACTGGAGGCCTGTGACCAGCGGTGTGCCTCAGGGATCAGTGCTGGGCCCACTGTTAATTGTCATTTATATTAATGATTTGGATGAGAATATAGGGGGCATGGTTAGTAAGTTTGCAGATGACACCAAGATTGGTGGCATGGTGGACAGTGAGGAGGGTTATCTCCAATTGCAGCAGGATCTTGATCAATTGGGCCAGTGGGCTGATGAATGGCAGATGGAGTTTAATTTAGACAAATGCGGGGTAATGCATTTTGGTAGATGGAACCAGGGCAGGACTTACTCAGTTAATGGTAGGACGTTGGGGAGAGTTACAGAACAAAGAGATCTCGGGGTACATGTTCATAGCTCCTTGAAAGTGGAGTCACAGGTGGACAGAGTGATGAAGGCGGCATTCGGCATGCTTGGGTTCATCGGTCAGAACATTGAATACAAGAGTTGGAATGTCTTGTTGAAGTTGTACAAGACATTGGCAAGGCCACACTTGGAATACTGTGTGCAATTCTGGTCACCCTAATATAGAAAGGATATTATTAAACTCGAAAAAGAGTGCAGAAAAGATTTACTAGGATGCTACCGGGACTTGATGGATTGAGTTATAAGGAGAGGCTGAATAGATGGACTTTTTTCTCTGGAGCGTAGGAGGCTGAGGGGTGACCTTATAGAGGTCTATAAAATAATGAGGGGCATAGACAAGGTAGATAGTCAATATCTTTTCCCAAAGGTAGGGGAGTCTAAAACTAGAGGGCATAGTTTAAGGTGAGAGGGGAGAGATACAAGTGTGTCCAGAGGGGTAATTTTTTCAGAGGGTGGTGAGTGTCTGGAACAAGCTGCCAGAGGTAGTAGTAGAGGTGGGTACAATTTTATCTTTTAAAAAGCATTTAGGTAGTTACATGGGTACGATGGGTATAGAGGGATATGGGCCAAATGCGGGCAACTGGGATTAGCTTAGGGGTTTAAAAAAATAATAAGGGCAGCATGGACAAGTTGGGCTGAAGGGCCTGTTTCCATGCTATAAACCTCTATAACTGGTGCCGTAAAAAACGGATGTGGCTTCTGGACAAATTCTCTGCGCTGCTCTCTATGAGATTTGCTACAAGCTAGTTGCAGAGGATCCTCCATCTGAAGATTACTCAGAAAAATCAGAGGATAAAGCTTTTTTAAAAAATCTAATTAGGGTCGGAAATAGAGAGGTAGATTCTGAGCCTGTACTCTATCTGCAGGAGTGGTGGGGATTGCCCAAAATCCAGAGAGCACAATTAGCACCAGAAAGATTCTGAATTCCAATCTTACCGACCCATTCAGATTTGATTATGGACCAACAGCAGACGATGCCGGGGGTGGGGGGTGGGGGGGGGGGGGGGGGGGGGGGAAAGAGGGAGTGGACCAACAGCAGACGATGCCAGTGGTGGGGGGTCCAGAGACCTCTGTGGTGGGCCGGGGGGAAAAAGGGGGTTTATATTTATGTTACGATCAGGACTCCCTTTAAAAGTTAGCACGTCAGCAAGTTAGAGCCCCACTTCCCTACATGACGGCGTGAAACACACCCCTTTGTTTTTTTTAAGAAAGGAAGTGTATCCCAAGATCGAGAGAGAAAACCAGCTTCAAATTCTGATCAGATGATCTGGGCCATTGTTCCTTTATAACGATGCTGGGAAATAGAAATTACTCATTAGCCACAGATGTAGTCATGGCAATATGTTTTCACAGGTAACAAAGTAGGAGCAGAATGGAAATCTGACTCTGCCACTTCAGAAGTTCACGCCAAATGTTTGTTGTAAAGCACTGGCTCAAGCTCATTTGGAATCCAGATGTGGCTATTTGCATTTCTGGTGCAGTGAATGAAAAATGCCTAATAGACTGATGTTTATGGATTTGTAATTGATCTGATCTGTGCATTTTCTAATGACGAGACAAAAAGCAGTGTGCATTTGTGCTGTATTTGCAATATACTTTCCTTCACTGATTACTGAAGTGTGATAGATGTTTAAATATATTTCATATACCATTATTTACTAGCTTTAACTAGTGTTTTACAATAAACATTTGGCCTGAACTTCTGAAGTGGCAGTCAGATTTCCACTCTGCTCCTACTTTCTTACTTTAAATTATTTTGATCCTTGCTCACCCAACCTTCCGACTCAGGCTGGACAAGAACTGCACAGTGTAGCATACTCCTGAAGCCTTCAAATCAGGAGTTCTACAATGGAAGGGAAGGAGGCCATGCCTCCTTTTTACAGCACTAGCTGCTGTAAAGCAGGTAAAGTTTCAAGGTCTAGCCAGGTAGCTAATACATCAGTGGCGATTTACTTTAAAAGCAATTCTTTGTTGATTTCTGTGAATGTAAATTTCAACAACAAAAAAATCCACGACTGGCACTTCTTTCTATACAAACATGCTGAGAGACCCCTTGACCAGTTTATTAGTTTTAGATCACACCACAACAGTTCTGTTCAATACCATGATTAGTTCTTAAAATAGGTTAGCATCTGCAGAGATCTAACTTCTGGAGCCCATCAATGCATTGTGTCAGCTGATGACTGGGGAGGTGGGACACAAGATTTAAATAAACGTTTCCACAAACTGCAAACAAAGCTCACTGAAACTGCTGCGATTTCGCATGACCAAAAAAATGATGATTTCTTCAGCAAAATTGAGGAAATTTACATACAAGATGATGAGCAAAGGAATTATGCTCAATGTGGAAGATTGGGAGGAGATGTATAGAGGTGGAAAGGGAGATTAAGTGAGCAATTCAATGACCGTGACAAATGGATGAGATAAGCAGTAAATCCGATGGCCAACAAGCAGCCTTGGAAACTCCATCCATTGGATGGATTAACATCTATGTGCTTCTGTCTGACAGTTTTCAGATTATATGACCTTGTATTTATAATTAGTGCAGTTGAGTTGATCTCCTTCCCTCTCTGAAATTTAGTTTTGGAATGTCAAGTTTATGGGTCACTTTAGCAGCAATAACATTATCTGCAGTTTGAGGGATCAGCATCAGAAAAGGTGACAGAAATGTCCTTGAATTTTGTGCATCTCCAGAAAAACCTAAACAATTCAAAGCCAATTAATTATTTTTGAAATGCAATCACTTGCATTGCAACAGCCAAATTGCATACAGAAAGGTCCAACAAAGTTCAGTAAGTGATCTGCTTTATGGTGTTGTTACAAAAAAAAGCAGGCAAACACTCTGCCAGGAACAATGATTGAGCTGCCTCCAGAGTTCAGGATGGAGGCTGTCTGCAACCGTGGACCCAGAAAAACCAATATGGAGCTCATATACAATGGGATGTTGGCCTATATCGCAAGGGGGATAGAATATAAAAGCAGAGATGTCTTGCTGCATCTGTACAGGGCATTGGTGAGGCCGCAGCTGGAATACTGTGTGCAGTATTGGTCCCCTTATTTGCGGAAGGATATATTGGCCTTGGAGGGAGTGCAGAGAAGGTTCACCAGATTGATACCAGAGATGAGGGTGTTGATTATGAGGAGAGACTGAGCAGATTGGGTTTGTATTCATTGGAATTTAGAAGGCTGAGGGGGGATCTTATAGAGACCTATAAGATAATGAAGGGGCTGGATAGGGTAGAGGTGGAGAGATTCTTTCCACTTAGAAAGGAAACTAGAACTAGAGGGCACAGCCTCAAAGTAAAGGGGGGTCGGTTTAGGACAGAGTTGAGGAGGAACTTCTTCTCTCAGAGGGTGGTGAATCTCTGGAATTCTCTGCCCACTGAAGTGGTGGAGGCTACCTCGTTGAATATGTTTAAATCACAGATAGGTGGATTCCTGATCGGTAAGGGAATTAGGGGTTATGGGGATCAGGCAGGTAAGTGGAACTGATCCACTTCAGATCAGCCATGATCTTATTGAATGGCGGGGCAGGCTCAAGGGGCTAGATGGCCTACTCCTGCTCCTATTTCTTATGTTATGTTCTCACCCAGGTGAGAATACCAATCAGACAAATGTACATTTTTTTTCACTACATTCACAATTATTCTTCAATATTTATTTTTGACTTCACTAATTCTCTGTAGAGGGAAAAAAGCAAAAAAACCTTATAGAAGCAATTTTTAAAATTGCATAAAAAACAACCCTGCACTAGCTAGTGCAATCTTCCAATACAATCCTTATGCAAGGATAACCAGCCAAAAGGCCTTTCATCTTCATTGATGCTGAATGATAGAAATACACTATCAATTACATTTCAAATTTTCAGCATTCATGGTTTTCCTTCATTTTCATGCACAGCCATTTCACAAAGTGCCTATATATCAAACTTAGCTGCTGCCAGACTTTACTGAAGAATTAGGGGTTTCTTTCCTTACTGTCATGCCAGTTGTTCAGTTTCCCATGCACCCACCCCCGAGTCTTTGTTTATACATTTACAAGATTGAGAAATTTCAACTCAATTACAACCAGCAAAGCTATTGCCAAAATAACATGGCTCAAAATTCTTCTTCCATGGATTCCATCTGAATGGAGCCTCACAGCCAAAATATCCAAAAATTATCTGTGATAGTTCCTTAAACCTCACAAATCCAGTACTACAAAACTAATAAAGGAACAAAATGCATAGATATTTATTCACGTTGCCCCATTATATCACACTCAAGAAAAAATACGGCTGATTCTAACAGGATGTACAATACCAAAACAGTGCACAAATGTGGTTAGGTGGATTGGCCATGGCAAATGCATGGGGTTGCAGGCATAGGACTGGGGAAGGTAGGGGTGGGCTTGGGCAAGATGAACTTTCAGACAGTTGGTGCAGTCTCGATGGACCAAATAGCCTTCTTCTGCACTGTAGGAATTCTATGGCCGATGTAAAATAAAAATCAATAGTTACCTTGGTTTTGAATAAACAGTCCCAGTTCAGGCTTTTCACGCATATGCCAACCAGGAAAGGGCTGCACATGCACAGTTAATCTTTCTTACCTTCTTTAGACCAGGAATCAGCTCTGCACATGAAGAAAAGCAGCAAAATAAGTGAAACGGTGCAAAATTATAGGTCTAATGACCTGGGACCAGAGCACCATTCCACAAAAAGTGCCCAAGGGAAGATTACGAAAGGAGAACAGGGTAAAGGTCCCAAACCAGACAGTGGACAAGAGGTCCCAAGATGTAAATGTAAATTGGGACAATGACAGTGATCAAAGATCACATTTAGTCAATAAAAATGTCAGGAGCAGAGAAATAGGCTCCAAATTGAAGACAGAGTTGCAGGCTCGAGTAAAGTCCAGAAGATCCAAGAGGCCAACGGTTGTTGTGGGCCACAAGGGCAAAGGTACCCTTTGCTTGACAGGGCCAAAGATCTAAAATTGCGCTTGGACTGGAAGGTGAAGCAGAAAGGGATTTCAGAATCCTTGTTTTAGCTGTCCAAGTTGGTGCAATGTTCGGAGAGAATTCCAAGCCAGGTTCTTCAAGTGTGGAGATTTTATGAGAAAGACAAAGTTTCAGTGAGACTGGTGAACACAATATGCCAAACATCCAAGTGGATGATTGAGAAATCCATGGAATCTGCATTGGTCACATCTATCATTTACTTTGGAATGTAGCAAGTCTGACCACAGTTCACCTGTTGTATGATGTGCACATCATACTTACCCGAATATTAGATAGAGTATCAAATGAATATGAATTGTTTTATCTTTCTAAATGTTTATATGTCTGTGGAGATATTGCTGTGGTGAAGGAATAGTGAATAATCATTTTTATCTAGATCTTTCCAGTTTTTTTGCCTGGTATAATATAGATAATGCCTTCAGATGATTTGCTCTACCCCACCTCGACCCCTTTGTTTTCATTCTATTTATTTAATTTTTTTTAAAAAACTGTTCTCTACCTTTTGTTTCTTTATAGTCTTTCATTTTTCTTCCCACTCTTTTCCCCTACTTTACACCCCTACCCTTACCTTTTCTCCCCCTTTTCTAAATCTTACCTCTGTCCCATCCAGACCTGCTGAGATTTTCCAGCATTTTCTCTTTTGATTTCAGATTCCAGCATCCACAGTAATTTGCTTTAATGTAATATAGATAATGTTTCTTGTTTAATTTGTGCTTTAAACAGCAGACTCCTATTGTTTTATTAACTTCTCCACAGATTCAAAAAAAAAGTTAGTTCTATCTAGCCAGGTTTCTCCCTCTGGAATCTGACTTTTGTCCAGTATTGTCAGCTGGGATCATAACACTAGTTAAAAACAGCTGCTTCAAGAACTAGCATTCTATTCAATTGCAATTTAAGCATGCGAAGTAGCGCAAGAAAATTCTTCACTAAAGTCATTGCACTTTATTACCTGTTAAAAAAATACTGAAGACCAATACTGGAGGTGTATGAAATACCAGCACGTCATTTTGTTACATTATTCAAACTAAACAGACTGTCATTTATATATTACACAAAGTATTTTGCAAGAAATAGATCCCCACTTCCTATATTATTCTGTTTTTACAAATTCTTAAGCACAAATGGTTTAAATTCCAGCTGTTCACGTCTCAAGAATGTATCACTGAAATGAAGGGACCCTTCTCGGTTTTATTTCTGCTTTGCAAAAAGGTCAAGTTACTTGTAGCATTGGCATCCATTGCCAACATAATTTGTGTCATTCTTCAAATTGTGCCACTTAAATGGTTTAAAGGATCAGATCGTAAAGTGGATTCAAATACATTATTATACGTTAGCTGGAATGCTTTTATAATTCATTATTGAAATGAGAATTTGTTTAGAAAAATTCCACATTGTTGAAAGGGTTTTTGCAGAGGAACAACGCTTCATGGGAATTTTATCAAAAATATAGATGGAGTTGACAGGGTACTAAATAACCCAGAGACCTGAAGAGTCAATGGATTAGAGTTTAATGACAAGATTATTAACTCCAGCAAGTCATATTTTACAACCCACTGTGCAGTGTAGTCATTACTACTAATAGAGGGCACCCTTGTGCGAATGCAATCTGCCTGCTATACAGACTGCCCAATAATCACCATTGTCTGATAAATCAATTTATTCCCACTGGGAGTATTCATCTCAGGTGATTGCCAAGTGTAATCTCCAGATGTGATACTTGTTTGAAATACAGGCCTGAATTTTTCTTCTTGCTGCCAACCAGTGAGGCTAATAGGGCTCAGTTATAATAGAGTAAGACAGGCAGACCACAGAGAGCATTGTTTGCCATATAGCAGATGCACTGCAGTGACTCACCAAGTTCCTTCAAAAGCACCCCCCCATTCATGTGATCTTCAACACCTAGAAGGACAAGGACAGCTGACACACCAGCACCCAACAACTTCCACTCCAAGCCACACACTATTCTGACTTGAAACTAATCACTGTCGCCGGGTCAAAATCCTGGAACTCCCTTCCGAACAACACTGGATGTACCCACAATACATGTACTGCAAGGGTTCAATAACTGCAAGGGCTCGCACCAACTCTGAGTCAGAGGTATACAGCACAGAAAAAGGCCTTTCAGCCCATCGCGTTTGCACCGGTCAAAAACAAACCACCCAACTAATCTAATCCTATTTTCCAGCACTTGGCCCACAGCCTTATACACTTTGACATCACAAGTGCACATCTATATACTTGTTAAATGTTACAAGGGTCTCTGCCTCCATCACCCTTTCAGGTAGCAAGTTCCAGACTCCAATGACTCTTGGGATTAAAAGGCTTTTCCTCACAGCCCCTCACCTTAAATCTATGTCGTACATATACAACACGGAAAACAGGCCCTTTGGCCCAACTCGTCCGTGTCAACCAGGTTTCTCTAACTGAACTAGTGTCATTTACCTGCATTTGGCCCATATGCCTCTAAACCTTTCCCAATGGACCTGCACAAATGTATTTATACCTGCCTCTACCACCTCCTCAGGCAGCTCATTCCATATATTGATTGAATTTTTTGAGGAGGTAACTAAGTGTGTTGATGAAGGTAGGGCAGTTGATGTCATATACATGGATTTTAGTAAGGCGTTTGATAAGGTCCCCCATGGTCGGCTTATGATGAAAGTAAGGAGGTGTGGGATAGAGGGAAAGTTGGCTGATTGGATAGGTAACTGGCTATCTGATCGAAGACAGAGGGTGGTGGTGGATGGAAAATTTTCGGACTGGAGGCAGGTTGCTAGCGGAGTGCCACAGGGATCAGTGCTTGGTCCTCTGCTCTTTGTGATTTTTATTAATGACTTAGAGGAGGGGGCTGAAGGGTGGATCAGTAAATTTGCTGATGACACCAAGATTGGTGGAGTAGTGGATGAGGTGGAGGGCTGTTGTAGGCTGCAAAGAGACATAGATAGGGTGCAAAGCTGGGCTGAAAAATGGCAAATGGAGTTTAACCCTGATAAATGTGAGGTGATTCATTTTGGTAGGACTAATTTAAATGTGGATTACAGGGTCAAAGGTAGGGTTCTGAAGACTGTGGAGGAACAGAGAGATCTTGGGGTCCATATCCACAGATCTCTAAAGGTTGCCACTCAAGTGGATAGAGCTGTGAAGAAGGCCTATAGTGTGTTAGCTTTTATTAACAGGGGGTTGGAGTTTAAGAGCCGTGGGGTTATGCTGCAACTGTACAGGACCTTGGTGAGACCACATTTGGAATATTCTGTGCAGTTCTGGTCACCTCACTATAAGGAGGATGTGGAAGCGCTAGAAAGAGTGCAGAGGAGATTTACCTTCAACAGCACCTTTCAAAATCACGACCTCTACAACCTAGAACGGCAAAAGGCCACAGATGCATGGAAACACCACCAGCTGCAAGTTTCCTCCCAAGTCACTACCCTAACCTGGAATTATATTCACCATTCCTTCACTGTCACTGGATTAAAAGTATGGAACTTCCTCCCTAACAGCACTGTGGGAATACTAAAACTACATGGACTGCAGCAGCTCAGTCACCTTGAACAATTAGGGATAGGCAGTAAATTCTGCCTTTATCATAACAAATAAAAAACACACTTTTCTGCAAATATACAATATTTAAAAAGGCATATCATATCAGTTAAGTTTTGACCTGTAAACACATACAGGGAGTGGAAAGATATTTGTCAGGAATTATGAAGAGATTAGACATAGGTCTGGGTAATGTGTTTAACTGCATAACTGGGTCTGACTAAATGTTTAATCTGGAGACAGTGGTATTAGTCTGTTAATTGTTGGCAAACAAAATCTGGCCTCTGTTGAATAGCTAACTTAGTATTTTGATGCCTCAGTCATGCAAAGTTTGAAATCTCCCAGTGATAAATGCATGGGGACATTCCCAGTAGGTCAGTATGGCTAGGGTGTATAGAAAGATCAACTTAATGTAAGGCAAGTCCATTCAGAAGTCTGATGACAGCAGGGAAGAAGCTGTTCGTGTCATTTGGTACATGATCTCAGACTTTTGTATCTTTTTCCCGACGGAAGGTGGTGGAAGAGAAAATGTCCGGGGTGCGTGGGGTCCTTAATTATGCTGGCTGCTTTGCCGAGATAGTGGGAAGTGTAGACAGAGTCAGAGTCAATGAATGGGAGGCTGGTTTGCGTGATGGACCGGGCTTCATTTACGACCCTTTGTAGTTTCTTGCCGTCTTAAAGCAGGAGCCATGCCAAGTTGCAATACAACCAGAAAGAATGCTTTCAATGGTGCATCTGTAAAAGTTGGAGAGAGCCTTAGTGGACATGCCAAATTTCCTTAGTCTTCTGAGAAAGTAGAGGCATTGGTAGGCTTTCTTAACTATAGTGTTGGCATTGGGGGCGGGGGGTGGGGCAGAAACAAGGACAGGTTGTTGGTAATCTGGACATCTAAAAACTTGATGCTCTCTACCATTTTTACTTCGTCCCCATTGATGTAGATAATAGGGGCATGTTTTCCATTATGCTTCCTGAAGTCGATAACTATCTCCTTCGTTTGTTGACATTGAGGGAAAGATTGTCATCATAACAGTTCACCAGATTCTCTCTTTCCTGCACTGTGTCTCATCATTGTTTGAGATCCGACCCATTACGCTGATGCAATCAGCAAACTTGAAAACTGAGTTGGAGGGGAATTTGACCAGAGTCATTAGGTGTATAAGGTGTATAGTAGGGGGCGGAGAACATAGCCCTATGGGGCACCAGTGTTGAGGATCACAGATGTTGTTGCCTATCCTTACTGATTGTGGTCTGTGGGTTAGGAAGTTCATCATCCAATCGCAGAGGGAGGAGCTCAGTCCCAGGCCACAGAGTTTGGAGAGGAATTTCATTAGGAATAATGGTGTTGAAGGTTGAGCTGTAGTAAATAAATAGGAGTCTGACATAGGTGTCCTGTCCAAAGCACCCATTTCGTGCTTACTGGAAAGTACTCAATCCTCTAGGATCAATTGGCTCTACATTCAATGCAAGAAGGATAAAGAGATACAATTTTTGGATCTACACCATCTTCAGACTGATCCAGTCACGGCTACACCCTCCAAGGGCAAGGGCGCTACTCAAGAATTTGCTCATCTACATGGGTGCTGTCATATTGCAATTTCACTATTTAAAATGGTAGAGAGCCTCCAGTGCTTTTACCTTCACCCTCCCACCCCACCTTTGAGACAGTGAATTTGTAATTTTTGATGGAGGCATCTTGTTTAAGCTCTGTTGTGCCTTGCCGCCGTGTGCTTTTAACCCTTCAATGGTGGACAAAGAACTGCGAGTCAACATCTTATTAATGCAATAACATTTCTTCATGCACACAATTATTAGTTATGGTTGTTACTTTTACAGAACAATCAGAAGTTTCAAACTTAATGTTGGACTTTGACTTAACTTTGAGTGACCAAGCAGATATTGGCCTGTATCCACGTGTTGGTCTCTGCAGTCTCATCAGTATGGCCTGGTTTGGTCTGATCCTCTTCTTCTGGGTCTGATCTGTTCTGCCTTCTCCTCTGGATGGTCCAGGATCATCCTTCATGGTGGTTGGTCTCTAGAGTTGCTGCTGCTGGTAGTCTTGCGCAGCATCTTCATCCTTGTGATTATTTTGCGCCCTTTAGGGCGGGCCCTCAATCATTACCAATCAATCGATCAAGGCTCAATCACCTTGATCGATGGAGTCCAATCGGGCGCTGTCACACCAATTTCAGAGTCATGCCTGTGGGTGCTGAAGACAGGTAGGTCACATACCTCCCAAGTAAGGGGTTGTCTGGTAAGCAAGTATTTTTGACCAGAGAGAGAGTGTCCATTAATTTCAGGATGGCCTATTTCCTGATGTCTAAGGCTGCGGCCCACTTGTCTCAGTCTTTACACACACTTGACCATCCTTTCATGCTTTGCAATCGCCATCTTTGGTGGCCCGTTTGGCCACACTGTCTATTCCCATTGAGGCCTTTGTCCACCATTTGGAGCATGTGTTTAGAATGGTGCATTCATCCCTAGTATGGATTCTGTTCAGTTTTCACATGATCGTGATTTCCAGCTTTTGCCTTAAATCTTTCATCCACATTAGATTACAGAACAAATTTGAATCCCAAGACCAGTTACCAATCCAAACAGTAATCATGGCATGAAAGACAAATGGCAAAAGAGGTATTGAATCTATAAAACAGATTTACCAGTGTGCATGGCAGAACAGAAGTTTTTCTTTTAATTAAACAGGATAAACCTTTGGATTGGAACTCTCATAAATACAGAGTCTACAAACTCAAAAGCTGAGAAATGACTTGCAAAAAAAACAGAGCCACGAATAAAGCTACCAGCTCAAACAAAAAACATACAATTGAAAACACATCTTTAAATAGAAGCCCTATAACCAAAATTAACCAAAGATAAATTTAAATTGATTCTATTAGACTTCTTGATTAAGTTTTGTGGATCACAGTCCACAATCCACTAATTTTTCTGTGAAAACTGAAACCCATAATATCAATGAAATTACAGCTTAGCTGCAGCAATGCCTAATATTTCAATGGTATTGGAGAAAATGGTACAAAGTTTTTTTTTTAAATAATGAAGGGCAAGAGTGGAATTTGACTTGGTAGACAGAATAGGTTTTATAATATGGGAAGGAGTTGGAGGCATGGTTCCCCAAGGAAATTCTAGTCATTTCCAGGTATTGGCTCTATAGTGATTTATTTTGTCTCAATCAAAATCCATGGGCCACACTTCTGTACAACACAAGGCCTCTCGGATTTTTAAAAATTTGCTCAGAAAAACACTGCAGCACTGTCTCCCTCAGTTCAGGATTTCCCAAATATGGATGAGGATGTGTCAACACACTGAACCCAATGAGGATCAAAGAAGCATCTCTAGCGAATACTGGAAATAAAACAAGGCTTTAACTTTTGTGATGCATAATACAGGGCATTCTGGCAAAAGATACACCTTGATTCCAGGAAGGGAATTGGACATTGAGCAGAATGAACTGTTGGTCAATGGTCTTATGTTCGAGTGCTACAAGTTTACCTACATCCACACTAAATCTGCTGCTGAAACTCTCATTGATGATTTGGTTACAGTCAGCCATCATCCCTGTGCTTGTTGACCCTTTATGACCAAGTGCCCGAATGCCTCAATTTTAAAATTCTCATTGTGTTCAAATGCCCCATAGCTTTGCCCCCACCTCATTTTTCCAGTCATACAAGCCTCTAAGACCTCCATGTTCCTCCAACTCATACATTCTCTAGGAGGGAGTTCTAGGATTTTTGACCCAGCGCTAGCGAAGGGATGGAGACATTTTTCCAAATCAGGATGATAGGTGGCTTGGAGTAAAACTTCTAACTGGTGGTGTTGTCACATGTCTGTTGCCCTTGTAGATGGTAGTGATTGTAGGTTTGAAAGGTTCAATCTGTGGAGGCTTGGCGAGTTCCTGCAGTTCACCCTGTAGATGGTACATATTGTCACTGTGTCAGTGGTGGAGGGAGTGAATGTTTGGGGATGAGGTGCTGATCAAATGGGCTGCTTTGCCCTGGATGCTGCTGAACCAGTTGGAGCTGCACTCAAGGCAATTGAAGAGTATTCCATCAATTGTCTCTTGAAGATGATGGACAGGCTTTAGGGAGTCAGGAGGCGAGTTACTCACCGCAGGATTCCAAGCCTCTGACCTGCTCTTGTAGCCATAATATTTAGAAGGCTAATCCAATTCAGTTTCTGGTTGATGGTAGCTTCCAGGATGCTGATGGTGGGGGATTCAGCGATGGCAATGCTATTGAATGTCAAGGGCGATGGTTAGATTCTCTCTTATCGGAGGTGGTCATTGCCTGGCACTTGAATGGTGCAAACGTTACATGCCACTTATAATGCAAGTTGTTGACTTCTCAGAAAAGGGGTTAGGATTCACTCAGGAGAGTGATTCAAGATGGAAACAATTTACAAATAATGGTTTTAAAAACTTGGAAACAAATTACCACCTAGTTTTTATTTTGTTCTTCCTTAAGCTCATTAATTTCACCACAGCAAATGTCATTTTCCAATGCATCTACCAAACCTATCTAGATCCCTCTATAGCTGACTTCTCTTTCCGATTTCAAAGTTCCCCAACTACAGGCTGTTTATGTTCTTAATTTCCAACAGTATAACATCACCTCCTGGGCCAAATCAGTTAGTTTCATAGATGACTGCGTATGCAATGGGAAGTAAACACAACAGGGGCAGAATATGCTGCATCAGAATTGTACAGCTAGGATTTGCCAGATTGAGAGTTATAAGCTAAAGTTAAGCAATTGAACAGAAGCATATAGCTTCCTCAGAGCAAAACAAGGCGAGATAAGTCAACCCTGCCACTTGACTTCTGTTGAGTATAGCTTTTTAGTAGAGACACAGTAAGTGCACTGAAAAGAATGTGTGGAACTTGTTTAGAAGTAAGAGAAGAATGGAAAAAAATAAAAGCAAAAAAAATTGGTAGATAAGCATGCTCAGGTGCATGTACGTGCCATTGTGCAGGAAAAAAGCAAAAACTAAGCTCAATTTATCAAGAACATTAATACCAATTTCAGATTGATTTCTTGCACTGGTATAACAGAACTAAATGGAGATGTTATTGGCACTGAAACATTTAGAGAACTAATTAATATCCTGCAGAGTGAATAGTGGAAAAGATTTTTCACTTTTCAAATTATAAACACAAATTCCCACCTACGACTGCTTTCACTGAAAACATGATTCTTTTCAAAACACCAAAATCTGGACACTTTCAGACAGTGACTCTAGCACAACTGATCTGTAAATCCTTCATTATTTTTGTATGTGTGCGCTGCCTTTGGCCGTTCTTTTATTAAGAACTGCAATAATATGTCTGAATCTAACAGCAAGCAAACACACAAGATTAAGTAGATTCCTGAACACATTCTTTGCATCAAAATGTATTACTGACCAAATGATTTATATGGCATTACCACAGCAAAGCATTCAACCAAGCTCTAAAGCAGGGGTCTCCAAACTTTTCAGTACGAGGGCCACATCGTATATTTTACACATTTTCGGGGGCCAAAGAAAAAAAAATTAGTTTTATAAATGAATGAATAAAATTTAAATGAATGAATAAGTTTTATTTGGATCATCTTTGTAATCAGCATGATATGATTCAGAACAAAAGAGAAATGTGACAATTACAAAGAATGCCGTGCTTACACTGAGAAATTATATACAAGTAAAAATGTCAAACATTAGCAAATGCTCTGACAAAATAATCAATTACTTAACTGCAGATGAGAAAAACAGGCTATTCATTTTTAAATTAATTTTATTTACTGAAATTTTACAAATGTTTACTTGAAACGAGAATTTGCCCAATTTTGTGGCATGCAATAAGAAAAATAAACACGCCCCAAGAAAGAACTTCAGTAAAACAAAGCAAAGAAATTCAAAATAAACTTGAACCATTAATAAAGGTCGAACAAAAATAAATTCAGTCTGCACCTTTCTACACAATTCTGGCAATTGGAGTTTTCAATCGTAACCAACAAATCATGAAGTTTTGCACAAGATTAATGGGAATGATGGAACTGCTTTTTTAATTTCAAAATATTGCTGAACTGAGGTTTCAAGCTTGCAGAGCCAATATTAGAATGGACTTCAAATGCTCATCAGATAAATTTGCTCGATATTTGGACTTGACATACTTCATTTTTGAAAATGTTTGTTCACACAGGTACGTTGTACCAAAAACTGATACAAATCCACAAGCAAATCGCTTCAAATTTGGAAACTGCTCAGGCTGCAAAGATTTATAAAATTGGATCAGATTTCCTTCTTTATACTTGTCTTTCAGCATGTCATCTGATTGGAGATCAATAATTTCCATTTGAAACTGACTTGGGAGTGTTTCAACATTGCAGCCAAATGGATTTTGAAACAGCTTTATTTCATGTGTTTCCATCAAGATCAGAAAGCCGTTCCTGAAATTGTTTTTGCAAGTCCTTAATGATTTCTGTTGCAAATGAAGGAGGAAATTCTGCTTCACTTTCTTCATGAAATTTTTCACAACATGGAAAATGAACCAAGTTATGAACTTTCAGCTGTCCTTGAAATAGCATCAGTTTTGCCCTGAATGCCTTGACATGCGCGGATAGATCACAAATCAAATTTGTTTCACCTTGCAACTTCAGATTCAATTGATTCATATGGCCTGTCACGTCTGCAAAAAATGCCAATTTCCAAAGCCAGTGTTTGATAAAAGTGGTTTGGGTCGATTCTTCTGTGAGAAAGGAATTTCCTCTGAGCTGAAAGAACCGTGATAGAACCTTTCCACAACTAAGCCATCGAACTGCTATATAAGGCAAGTCACCGAACTCAGTTTTTTTCAGAAAATCACGGAACTGGCGATGATTAAGCCTGTGAGATCGAATGAAATTCACTGTTGAAACAACAGGTTTCAGAACGCAGGACATATCCACATATTTTCCGCACAATGCTTGTTGATGGATAACGCAATGCAGAAACATGGGCTTTGAGAATCCACCAACCTCAAGCTTTTCTGATTTGTCCAACCAAACCTTTCACCACTCCAGACATGTTCTTTCCTCCATCAATTGTCACGCATTGCAGTTTATTCCACTCCAGGTTATATTTTAACACAGTTTTTTGCAATTCTTTGAAGATGTCTTCTCCAGTTACTGTGCTGTGCATGCTATGCACTGATGCAAATTCTTGTGTCACATTAAAGTCACTGTCGACGCCACGGATGAATACTAGGAGTTGTGATGCGCCACACAGTCGATTCATCAAGTGCGAGAGAATACAACTGAAAATGTCTTGCTTTGTCTGCAATTTGATGAAATATATTGTTTCCTATATCCTCAATTCTACGAGCAACAGTATTTGGCGCAAGACTGGTGATTTCGAACAGATTTGCTTTTTCTGGGCATAACTCTTCCACTGCTTCCATTATACAGTCTGATGAGATCTCCATCAGTGAATGGCTTTCCTCTTTTAGCCAACACATAAGCTAGTTTGTAACTGGCCCTGGTTAAAGTTTCATTTTCAGTTATCTTCTGCGTAAAAAAAGCTTGTTGGGAAAGCAACCTGCGTTGCATCGATTCAAATTTTTCTGAACGCTGTGTTCCTGTGAATTGGGAATAACTTGGTTCATGCTTGGTCTCAGTGCTGACGTACATTGTACTCCTTCAAAACTGCAACAGTTTCGTTGCATATGACACAAGGCTTTACCACCTGCTTGTACAAAGAAATACTTTACACTCCATTCTTCATTAAACCGGCGGCACTCACTGTCCACTTTTTTCTTTTTTCCTTCCATAACTGAATTGCCACCATCATTGTCATTGTTCTCGCTCATTTCAGACAGATGGAGCTTACGGATTGGATAAAGCAGCTGTCACTCAGTCAATGCAGAGCAGCAATTGGATAACAGATGTCTCAATTGCTGATTCATTTAATGAACTGTCAGTCACAGGACAGCAGCTCCAATTGGACAACAGGCTGGTAAAGAGGGCGGGGATTCCCATGGGTCCATTAGACACCACGCAGAGCGGCACCAAATGTCCGGCCTGTGGCTTCCGTCCCCACGCCCGGATCCTGAGTCAGCGGCGGGGTTCTGGATGCGGGAGTGTTTTTGACAGTGGGAATCCCGTCCCGCCCCACTGGCTGCGGGCCATAGTTTGGAGACCCCTGCTCTAAAGCAAAAAGGCTAATTTTTTCAGATTATAGCCTGGGAGTGCAGGTTGCGGTGTACAATAAGTGAGAGCAAGCAGCAGCATTTAGACAAACACTTCATCACCGAAATCATAAAAACAAGTACTAGCTAAACAGCAACACTCGAGAACTAAGGAACAGGAAACAGCTACTAAAATATAATCTTTAAAAACCACACAGGACAGCTTACATATTTGGATGAAACAAATTGGCTTAGCCATTTTAAACCAGAGCTCCAATTTAAATATAGCTCCACTTTGTAATATTTCAAATCACCTTTATAAAAACAAAAATGTATCAGATTAATAATACTTCTATCCATCTTTTCCAGAATGTCTAGACTAAAATGTTAACAAGATCAAAATTTCTGAAGGTCAGAAAGACAGCAGCTGTAACAATATCCAAGGACAAAGCAAAACCACTTCTGCTTGAAAGGAAAGTTAGTTAACTGCAATGCAGAGCAGAAATGGTTTCCAGAAATCACAAAAGTTCTAATTTATATAGCTCATGTTAAAACAGTAAAATGTCACAAGGATAGTTAGACTGTTGGTCACAAAAGACCAATTTCATTTTTATTATTCTGCTCATTACAAATCAAAAACAAAACAGTCACTTGGTCAGAGAAGTCATTTGGGAGCTTCCTCATACAAAAACAATACTGGTGTTTACTGTCATTTAATCATATAATTAAAGATGACATTCTTAATGCTGTTAACATGACAAGATGATGCCCGAGGTTTCCACCCATACAAATTTATAGCTACATTGTGGTAAACTTTATATTTTCAATCCCATTAAGGTTTGCAGCCAAAGAGCATGTGAGTGAGTGTGAAGCAGTCTTTAAGTCAAAGGCCTTATTTAGCCATTGGTTTGTTGTTGCTGGAATCCCTATAGAGTTTGGTGGGCAGAATATTGGTAGAGTGTGGGAGTGTTAAACTTGTAGCAGATGTGGAAATCCCCAACCAGCCACGAGAAATTAGATTCTGTTACATGCCCACGAAACACTCTGGTCAGCTTTGAAGATATATTTAACTAATTTTAAACTGAATTAATTGGCCAGAATTCAAAAGCAATGGAGTGGATTTAACAGAAGAGTCTTTCAAAGTTTTTAAAAACATATGCAAATACCTTAGATGATGGACTAGAGATCCGAGCAAGTATTAGAATTTGCAGGAAGAAAATTGTGAAGGCAGGGAATTGGATTCTCAATTATAAAGTGTTCTGTCAAAAAAGTATCCAACAAGAAAGATGGAAGGATTAAGCTCCAACTGAGATCAAGAAGTAGAGGGTCATCAATGATTTAGGACTAATAATGAATCCATCAAAAGTTGAGGTGACAACTGTAAGCTGTACCTGAGAGAAATTGCACCTTCTAAGAACTGAAGGGGCAGGATTCTGAAATCTCACCCATACACACCGCCCCCCCCCCCCACCCCACTGCCAGAGAGAATGTTGAATTTGGCGTTCAGCTGAAACTCCATTCACTGCAGCAGCATTGGAGAATCCCAGCAGATGAGAGCAGAGATTTTTATTTACTTACTTATTGTCACAAGTGGGCTTGCATTAACACTGCAATGAAGTTACAATGAAGACTCCAGCACCTGTTCGGGTGCACTGAGGGAGAATTTAGCATGGCCAATGCACCTATCCTGCACATCTTTTGGACTGTTGGAGGAAACCCACGCAGATACGGGAAGAACATGCAGACTCTGCACAAACAGTGACCCAAGCCATGATTCGAACCTGGGTTCCTGGCCATGTGAGGCAGCAGTGCTAACCACTTTTGTTTTCCTATTAAAAAGGCACAAGGGAGATTAAGATATAACGATTGGTCATCACAATAAAGACCTAGTGATGTGAAGCGACTAAACTTGTAGGTTACATGTTGAAATTCAAAGAGGGAACAGAGCCTAAAAGGCAAAATAAGCACCAAAATCTGTTGGGTTAGTGTAGTGGTTATGCAAATCAAATAATTTAGAAGTTCGCGTATAATCCAGAGAAAACAAGCTCAATGTGCCAATTTGAGAATTTGAATTCAGTGTTTAAAATGTGGAAACAAAAAATAACGGAATTTAATGGGGTCTTTGGGAAAGGCTTAGGGAGGTAGGAAGGTTGGTTTGCCCGATGTTTATGTATAAAGAATATTTTCTTCAATTTGATCAAAATCTGAGTAAATGTGTCAAATATTTTAACAAGACAACACATTTGAAATCTGAGCCACATTCAAGAGAAAATTCAACATAAAAATGGCTTAAGGTCTCGATGATTTGTCAAGCACTCTTAATTTTCCAACATTTTTTCCAAAGTAATTTGAAGCTTAGATCACTACGTAACCATTCAAATCCATGCCAAGGGTTTTCTTTTTGCAGCATTCAAGATTAAATACTTTTTCAGATGCAAAAAAGATCTTTAACAAAGCCAGCACACAATCAAAACCTTGATAATTATTACAAACAGCCCAAGATCCAAGCTTAAAAAATATTTTGCCATAACTTCTTGCAAGCCAATAAACAAACTATAACAGATTTTTTTGGTTAACATCGGCTTCAAAAATGTCCTGCGCTTGACTTAGCACCCATGTTTGGGTATCTGCCTTGGCAGCGAGATAAACAGCAATTGAAACTTGCTCCTACTCCCAGGAACCTAGAATTTGAGTTCCTCCTTTATTTTATGAAAATTTACATTTGCAAAATATGAACACGAACTTGTATTTAAATTTTACACACAAACTGGTTTCAATACCCAACCTGAGAATGAAAAAAAAACCAGTTGGGAAGAACAACAGTGAAGAAAGGGGTGGTGTGAGAGCAAAGGATAGTGTGTTAGAAGGATTTGGGATAACCGAGTACTGAAAGACTAATAAAATCAGGGTAGACTAATTTAGAAATGAATATAGTACAGAAAAGGTATGATGTACCTGGAATTACAAACATACAGATGCATAGAAACACAACCACTGTAGAAATTTTAGGTTTGTATTTTTTAAAAAAGGAATTCTGTACATCTTGGCCAAATACAGATTGTCCCAAGTATAATGCGATGAAAGCCAAGTGAGGTGAACCACATTATTTAAGAACAATAGAGCCACAGAGCATAATTTTTAAAATCAGTATAGTTCCCAGACACTAAGAGAATGGGAAAATTCATTTTCTACTTATAAGGGATGCTTAGCAGACAGTGAGAATGGCAACCCTAACTTTATGGAGAGACAGAGAAAGTTACCTTTGAACTCTTTACTTACATAATAGGGTTTGCTAAGAGACAAACGGGTGGAAGTGTCCAGACTCTACAGACCAATTAATTCTCATGGTTGCCAGAGAGTAGGATGTAATTGACCAAGGTAAATAATCCATATTAACAAAATTGGTTCATCCTATTAAGATGGACAAAGTAGGTGGGCAGATGATTTCTGAAGTCTTGATCATTTATTCAGAGTAGTTTGAACTGTCTTAAATTGCTCTCCCATATATATATATATATGGACCAGGCCTGGGCAAAATAAGTACATCTTCAACCAGAATTTACTGCCTCCATGAGTTTATTAATTCAGCTCAGCAAATACAAAGAGAAATCTCACAAATAAGCCAACATAATACTTAGGCCTCTGAAAAGCTCAACTGAGGTTGAATGGGTAGTTCAAAAGCAAATAGGCAAGGGCAGTGGTAGAAATTAAGGGCCACCGTATTGCCAGGTAGCCTTTGGGAGTCACATTTTTTCTACACAAACTCTACCCAACTGCAACCAAAGTTCCTTTCCTCCACACCTAAAAACTGACAGAAGGAAGCAGAAAGAGTTAAAGAGGACAGGCTCAACTGACAGGAGAGAAACTGCTAAATCAAAAAAAGTGTACCATATGCCATATACAGCAAGTTATGACGTGTAACACTGAAGGTACATATCTCAGTAAATCAACAGTTGCAACAGATGAATCTAATGCCTTTGTACGATCTTTGAAGAATCAAGTCCAGGCATGTTTTAAAAGACTAAAATGTGGATCACTGAACCATCTTACACTTACCAGTTTGAACGGTATTAACATTTACACTACCAACACCTAGTGTGATACAAGTTAGTTATGAGCCAATTTCTTCTTGTGGAAACGAGACCCTGAACTATAAATTTAGTAATACAAACTTTGGCAAATTTGCAATAATGCTGTTAATTGCATATTATTATGCTATAAATATGACTTGGGCAATCATCAGCATTAATAAGGTTACAAGGTAGCTCAGGTGCATCATAATAATGCCATGCCCCTGCCATCACTCCCCTCTTCAGCCACCACCTCAAACAGAAGTAGACTGATTGAACTTGCATCCTATTCAACTCAAAGCTGTGTTCTGGCCTCACCTCCTTTGGGTAAGCCTCTGATCTTCGGGTAAGCGTTCTCCAAGGCGGCCTTCACAACACATGACAGTGCAGAGTCGCTGAGCAGAAACTGATAGCCAAGTTCCGCACACATGAGGACGGCCTAAATCAGGATGTTGGATTTATGTCACATTATCAGTAACCCCCCCCCCCCCCCCCCCCACAGCTTGCCTGCTGGACTTGCTGACTGTCCTGTCTGGAGAGAACACACATCTCTAACCTGTGTTTAATGCTCCCTCCACTCATTGTCTGTATCTTTAAGATCTGGTTGGTTGTAGGGATTCGCATTCTAATCAGTATTCTGTAACTTGATTTTTGTGTCTCTGTGCCCTGTTTGAGAGCACATTTCCACTCCATCTGACGAAGGAGCAGCGCTCCGAAAGCTAATGGTATTTGCTACCAAATAAACCTGTTGGACTTTAACCTGGTGTTGTTAAAACTCTTATATGTTCACCTTCTCCATCAGAGTATACTTCCACCATAGCCCCAACCTTCATCACATCAGTTGCCGAAACTCTCATCTATGCCTTGATCACTTTGAGCCTCCAAGGTTCCAATGCACTCCTGCTGACACTCACATGCTCCATCCTTTAAACATCAGTTTGCATAAATCCAGTCTGTACTGGATCACACTCCAGATCCTACTCACCCATCACTGCTGTTCTCTCGTGCCTCAAATTTAAAATGATCACCCACACGCTTAAATCCATTCATGGCCTTATATATCCTCATTTCTACTCAAACCGCCACCCCAATAATTCACCTGCTCCACAACTCCTCCTCCTTCCTCTTAGTCCCACAATTATGGCTGTGCCTTTCAGTACATGGGCCTCATGTTCTGGAATTGCCTCACTAAATGCCTCTGCCTTTCCACCACTTCCTCCTTCAAAAGCCAATGTGAATGTCTCCTCATTGACCAAACTTTTGTTCACCCATTTGAAAGTCTTTTTTGGCTTTACATGCACTTTTTAAATTAAAAATTGCGTTGGATATTTTTCCATATTAATTGCCACTAGTTTATCAAAAAAGAACCAGCATAAGAAACAACTAATCCTAAAGGCATTAAAAACTTGGATGAAAGGGTTATACAACGGCAACAGAAGTGTTTAAGGAAATTCAATGTCTGCTGTTTAAACAAATAAAATAAGTTTACTGAAACGTAGTGTTATGTTCAGTCTTTTCACTCTAGTATCCATCCAGTTTTTGGCTCTTAATAAAAGCAGGTTATGAATTCTCCACTTTGCTCTTTTCCATCCTGTGGTATGTCTGTGCTTATAATGCAAAAAGCAGACCTCTCTCTTCCAACTCTTCTTTGACTTAGATAAATAGCCTTCCATGTTTGTATTCCATACGAGGAGAGGCACAGAAAAGGCTAGATTCAGAATACAGCTCAAAACCAAATTATAACTACCCCTTGAGTAACTTATAAACTTAATTCCAAATGGTTTGAAGAAAAATACCTTCAAACAGGTGGGCTGGGTCATTATACCTGGAAATTACTACTCCGGATGCTTCCTCAAACATTAAACTGTTAACCAAAATGATAAAGAAAATTTAATTAAATTCATTCATGGAATGTATATTGCTGGGAAGACTACCATTTATTGCCTTTGAGCTTCTTGTAAAGTAAATAGCTGAGCGGCTCGCAAGGCTGTTTCAGATGGCAGTTAAGAGCCAACCACATTGTTATGGGTCCAGAGACATACCAGCCAGACTGGACAGAAGTGGCAGATTTCTTGAAAAGGGCATTAGCAAACAAGAACAAATCAGTGCACTGTTTAAAATGTGGGACAAGAAAAGGGAACAGGTAGTGCTGGTTCTTGCTCATCACTGCCAGTTCAAGATGAACAGGGACATGATATAAAGCAGCCGTTACAAAACTTAACAGTTTACCCTGATTTAAAGTTGGAGGCTGGGAGCAGTTCCCAACGAGCCTCTCATTATATGCCTGCAGGAAGTGGTTGTACATGCACAGCTCGTGTCTTTTTACATTCCTTAGGCAAGGACTGGCCCTGGACAGAAGGAAAAGAAGAAGTGAAATGGTGTGAAAAAGCAGATCAGGTGACCTGAACCAAAGCACCACTGAGGGTGTCCCAGGTAGTCATGATGTGGAGATGCCGGCGTTGGACTGGGGTAAGCACAGTAAGAAGTCTCACAACACCAGGTTAAAGTCCAACAGGTTTATTTGGCAGCAAATACCATAAGCTTTCGGAGCGTGCTGCTCCTTCGTCAGATGGAGTGGTCTCTGATGGTATTGCTGCAACGGCCTCAGTACTCAATGCCGTCACCTGCCAGTTTCCAGATGCAATTTTACAACTCATCTGCTTCATCCTGGACCACAATATCTTCACCTTCAACAACCAGTTCTTCATCCAGACACACGGAACAGCCATGGGGACAAAATTCGCACCTCAATATGCCAACATCTTCATGCACAGGTTCAAACAAGACTTCTTCACCGCACAGGACCTTCAACCGATGCTATACACTAGATACATCGATGACATTTTCTTCCTTTGGAGTCATGGTGAGCAATCACTGAAACAACTATATGATGACATCAACAAGTTGCATCCCACTATCAGACTCACCATGGACTGCTCTCCGGAATCGGTTGCATTCTTGGACACACGCATCTCCATTAAGGACGGTCGCCTCAGCACCTCACTATACCGCAAGCCCACGGATAACCTCATGATGCTCCACTTCTCCAGCTTCCACCCTAAACCCTACGGACAAGCCCTCCAAATACACAGGATCTGCTCGGATGAGGAGGATCGCAACAGACACCTCCAGACGCTGAAAGATGCCCTCATAAGAACAGGATATGGCGCTCGACTCATCGATCAACAGTTCCGACGCGCCACAGCGAAAAACCGCACCGACCTCCTCAGAAGACAAACACGGGACACGGTGGACAGAGTACCCTTCGTCGTCCAGTACTTCCCCGGAGCAGAGAAGCTACGGCATCTCCTCCGGAGCCTTCAACATGTCATTGATGAAGACGAACATCTCGCCAAGGCCATCCCCACACCCCCACTTCTTGCCTTCAAACAACCACACAACCTCAAACAGACCATTGTCCGCAGCAAACTACCCAGCCTTCAGGAGAAGTGACCATGACACCACACAACCCTGCCACAGCAACCTCTGCAAGACGTGCCGGATCATCGACACGGATGCCATCATCTCACGTGAGAACACCATCTACCAGGTACACGGTACATACTCTTGCAACTCGGCCAACGTTGTCTACCTGATACGCTGCAAGAAAGGATGTCCCGAGGCATGGTACATTGGGGAAACCATGCAGACGCTACGACAACGGATGAATGAACACCGCTCGACAATCACCAGGCAAGACTGTTCTCTTCCTGTGGGGGAGCACTTCAGCAGTCACGGGCATTCAGCCTTGGATCTTCAGGTAAACGTTCTCCAAGGCGGCCTTCACGACACACGACAGCGCAGAGTCGCTGAACAGAAACTGATAGCCAAGTTCCGCACACATGAGGATGGCCTAAACCGGGATGTTGGATTTATGTCACATTATCAGTAACCCCCACAGCTTGCCCCTGGTCTTGCATAATCTCACCAGCTGTTCTGTCTGGAGACAATACACATCTCTTTAACCTGTGTTTAATGTTCCCTCCAACCACATTATCTGTACCTTTAAGACCTGGCTGGCTGTAGAGATTTGCATTCTAATTAGTATTCTGTAACTTGATTTCTGTGTCTGTGCACTGTTGGAGAACAGAGACCACTCCATCTGACGAAGGAGCAGCACGCTCCGAAAGCTTATGGTATTTGCTACCAAATAAACCTGTTGGACTTTAACCTGGTGTTGTGAGACTTCTTACTGGGTGTCCCAAGAACAGGGTCAAGGAGAGGACCCAAAAAAAAAAATCCAGGTAGGGACAGATACAAGGATCAAAAATAGGTCCCAATAAATGCTAAAAGTAAGGAACAGAGAAATAGGTTCCAAACTAAAGACAGAGCTGCAAACTGAGCTCAAGAGAAGCCCAGAAAGTCAGAGATAACAGTAGAAGCTTGGTGATTTCGTGCTACGGGCTATAGGGGCAACGGTATCCTTTTGGAGCAGTGGTGCATTAGGGCCAAAGATCTGAAAGTGTGCTTGGATGATGAAGCTCAAGAGTACTCGAGATATTGGAGAAAGAAGTCTCAGAAGGTGGGGCTGAAACCCTGTCAGCAGATCTTTGTTGAATTTAAGTAGGAGCAACATTTGGAGAGAATTCCAAGGCTAGTTCTTTGAGTGTGGAGATTTGAAACTCTAATGAGCAAGACAGTTTTAGAGAGACTGGTTGGTCGAGGGTGTGACAAGCAGTGGGTTGCTGATAGAACAGTACAGCACAGAACAGGCCCTTCGGCCCACAATGTTGTGCCGAGCTTTATCTGAAACCAAGATCAAGCTATCCCACTCCCTATCATCCTGGTGTGCTCCATGTGCCTATCCAATAACCGCTTAAATGTTCCTAAAGTGTCTGACTCAACTATCACCGCAGGCAGTCCATTCCACACCTCAACCACTCTGCGTAAAGAACCTACCTCGGACATCCTTCCTATATCTCCCACCATGAACCCTATAGTTATGCCCCCTTGTAATAGCTCCATCCACCCGAGGAAATAGTCTTTGAACGTTCACTCTATCCCCTTCATCATTTTATAAACCTCTATTAAGTCTCCCCTCAGCCTCCTCCGCTCCAGAGAGAACAGCCCTAGCTCCCTCAACCTTTCCTCATAAGACCTACCCTCCAAACCAGGCAGCGTCCTGGTAAATCTCCTCTGCACTCTTTCCAGCGCTTTCACATCCTTCTTATAGTGAGGTGACCAGAACTGCACACAATATTCCAAATGTGGTCTCACCAAGGTCCTGTACAGAACCCCACGGCTCTTAAACTCCAACCCCCTGTTAATAAAAGCTAACACACTATAGGCCTTCTTCACAGCTCTATCCACTTGAGTGGCAACCTTTAGAGATATGTGGCACAGTCTTCAGAACCCTACCTTTGACCCTGTAATCCACATTTAAATTAGTCCTACCAAAATGAATCACCTCACATTTATCAGGGTTAAACTCCATTTGCCATTTTTCAGCCCAGCTTTGCATCCTATCTATGTCTCTTTGCAGCCGACAACAGCCCTCCACCTCATCCACTAAAATCCATAGAATCTGTTTTGGTCACGTCTGTCATTTATTTTGGAATGCCTGATCACTTTTCACCTGTTTATTCACATATATTCAGGGTAAGAATAAGGTACTAGACCGACATTGTAAATTGCTTTATCTTTTTGAAATTGTATACATCTGTAAAGATATTGCAGGGGTAAAATGAATAGTGCAAGCTTGAATCATTTTCTTGTGTCGGTATGAGATCTTTTGTCTAGGTGTAATATAGTTCATTTTTCTGCTTCATAAATATTTTCTTCTTGGTGTTAAATGATCAGCAGACTCCTGTGAATTTATTCAGTAACTTTCTGCCACAGTTTAAAAAACCTTAGGTCCATCAAGTTAGGTTTCACCCTGGGATCCGACTTGTCCAACATCAACAACAGCTGGGATCGTAACAGCCAGGATGTTTAACTAAATTAATTCATGGGATATGGGTGTTGTTGTGAAGACCAGCATTTATTGCCTTTGCACTTCTTATAAAGCAGAGTGGCTTTTGCTTGGCCATTTCAGATGATGGTTAAGAACCAACCACATCGCGGTGGTCTAGAATGTCATGTCATAACAGCCAGACTGGGCAAAAAGTGGCAGGTTTTTCCTTAAGTGACTGACATTAGTAAACTAGATGGATTTTTAGAAATGACAATCCAGTAATTTCGATACTAATTTTATTTCAGATTTAAATGGAGTAAATGCCCAAGCCATCATACTGGAATTTAAATTCATACTTCTGGACCATAGTTCAGGCGACAAAATTATTCATCTGTTAACATAGCCCCAGTTTGACCACTTTGCGCTGACTGAATTCCTGCAGTTCTCACCATCTATATACCCAACTATCTGGGTACTGGAGCCAATGATGTATTTCATGCTGGGACAACCATAAAAATGCTAACATGCAATCTTCCAGATTGGCCTCCACGTCACACTCTGACGGTGGCATAGACTATTGAAGGACAACTCCAAGCAACACTTGCACTCTACATGGAGTTTTGCCTGTGTGAAAAAAGTCATGAGTATAAAATTTACATTTATCATCTGGAAGGACAATATCCATTTTCTGCACCACAAATAAGAGATTTCATGCTGCTGATGAATCATCCTGTTTGCTGACTTTGATTATTTTGAACCAGATCCCTCCTTATTTCACTGAAGTTTGATTTTCCACCCACTGTACCCATCCTGTACTTAAAAATTTACTTAAAATGTGTTCATTCAGAACAATGGGATCACATCTAGCAGGGACATGTCGAGACATAGACATACAGACTGATCATACAACTTTCCATCTTTTTTCCAAACTGCTTATTTCCCACTGTAAAGACAGTCAGCAATGAAGAAAACAATGTTGTGATGAGCCTGCAAATGGATAAATCAGAACTGCCACCCAAAACAAGCAGCAATCTATTTGATTAGAAATGGACATCCAAATACAATGCATACAAATATATTTGCACCCATCAGTACAGGTAATGGTAGCTTGAAGACTACACAAGGTCCAACCACAGCAGGCCTCAAACAGCCTAACCAATATCCTTAAAGATCAACTTGGTGTGTTCAAAACTGTTCATCCGGAGACTACGGGGGGGGGGGGGGCGGATGTAATTCCAAGAACTCACACTGAAGCATGCCACAGGTACAAAGGTTTTATTCAACAAACTGTTCTCCTCGCACTCCAACCCTCAACTGCCTGGAAGGGCAGATCACGCCGGGTCACCTAACCCATCCTCTTAAGAGGCTAACATCCTGCATACATAAACAAAAACCATTTTCATCTGCCTACACCCCTACCACTCCGTCTAATCACTTCAGTTTCTCTCTGCCTAGGATCCGCTATAGTGTGGCTGGACTTATCATTTTAGATGAACACAGCAGTTCATCATCCCAATATAAATACGCACTGAATTTGAACATTTTCATGCCACTAATAACTGGGCTGACAAGGTGCAATTGCTCCACCCACCCAGAACAGGCAGTGCTGAAAATAGCCCACACTATATCAGTGCCAGAACCAGCGTCAATGACCACACTATAGCATTTCAGTGAGATCATCCACTTAAAAGTTACTGATTCCAGTGCTTAAGTGAGCTGCTATAGTGGTATACCTCAACAATAATTCCCTTTAAAAACATTAGATAACAATCACGAAGTACTAAGCAAAGTGGTCATCCTTGAATGATTAAAAAGTAAAAAACTCAGAGCAAAACATTCTTTCAGAGATACTTTTGAGAAATCATAAGATGTCTCATAGATTTGTTCCACCTGTGTGCACATCACCCTACTACTCAACAGGTGGAGCTCACATTTCTGCAAGTATCGACATTCCTCTTCTGAACTCATCGTTAAAAGATTTATTCTACATTTATCAGTCTCAAATTGCATTAATCTGGTAGGAGAGGAGCAACAAAGGCGAACTAGTGACTAAAGATATTTTTCCAAGGCAGGAATTTCAGGATTAGAAAGTTTGCTTATGTTAGTTGAAAATACAACTTCTGCAGAAGTAGACAGCGGAGAGATAGCAAGATGGAGTTTACTCCAGACTAATGTGAGGTAATGCATTTTGGAAGGTCTAATACAAATAGGAAATATACAGTAAATGGCAGAACCCTTCAGAGTATTGATAGGCAAAGGGATCTGGATGTACAGGTGCACAGGTCACTGAAAGTGGCAATACAGGTGGAGAAGGTAGTCAAGAAGGCAGCCGGCATGCTTGCCTTCATCGGCTGGGGCACAGAGTTTAAAAATTGGCAAGTCATGTTGCAGCTTTATAGAACCTTAGTTAGGCCGCACTTGGAATATAGTGTTCAATTCTGGTCGCCACACTACCAGAAGGATGTGGAGGCTTTGGAGAGGGTGCAGAAAAGATTTACCAGGAGGTTGCCTGGTATGGAGGGCATTAGCTATGAGGAGGGGTTGGAGAAACTTGGTTTGTTCTCACTGGAACGACAGAGGTTGAGGGGCAACCTGATAGAAGTCTACAAGACTATGAGAGGCATGGACAGAGTGGATAGTCAGAAGCTTTTTCCCAGCGTGGAAGAGTCAATTACTAGGGGGCACAGGTTTAAGGTGCGAGGGGCAAGGTTTGAAGGAGATGTACGAGGCAGATTTTTTTTTTTAAAAACAGAGAGTAGTGGGTGCCTGGAACTCGTTGCCGGGGGAGGTAGTAGAAGTGGATACGGTCGTGACTTTTAAGGGGCGTCTCGATAAATACATGAATAGGATGGGAATGCAGGGATATGGTCCCCAGAAGGGCAAGGGGTTTTAATTCAGTCGGGCAGCATGATCGGTGCAGGCCTTGTTCCTATGCTGTAATTTTCTTTGTTCTAAATAAAGCACAACTTCTTGGGCAATTACTGTTGATACTTTACTAGATCAAACTGTTAGATCAATATTTTGTCCCTTGTGTTTTCAAAGCAGACTAATAGGTTTTTGAAATTGCAGCATTTAAGTACTTTTCCAACTGACTAAATGATGAGAGATAGCCATGCCAGTATATGTTTAAAAATAGAACAGGCAACGCTCTTTAAACATTTAGCAGTGGTAGGGTTACATGAACTTTAAACATACACAGAGTGGATACTTAAAAAGAAAGCCACAAGTAATTGAGGTTTGGAAATGCTATTTTCATTTAAGTAACAAATGAACTAAAGCAAGTTACGTAATTTGTGAAATCAAATTCATGCAACACATCCGTTTCCTCAACGTGTATACACATTTTGCCATGTTTAAGACAGCAGGACTTAAAAACATCAGCATTCACTCTTTACTCAAGTTTTAACCAATTGCAACTAATGGTCCAAGACAGATTATATCTATTGGCTGCAATGCAAAGTCAATTTTGTTAGGTCATATGCAACAACATCCGAGTGGAACCCAATGTGGATCTTTGAACTCCGAGAAACTACTGTTAACACAATTCAGAAGCAGCATGCATTTGTGAGGGACTATGATTGCAGTCAGATCCCATTTCTTCATCCCAAATAGTGTATATAAAGGCTCAAGTTTCTTCTGGTTCTGGAGGAAGCAGAGTGCACAACAATGAAGTTCCAATCAACCAATGAATACTGTGTTATTAACCTAGGTCAGTGCAAGTTGCAGCCCATTTTTCCAAACTCCAACTGTGCACGTGCAAGAACTCCTACAGTTCTAGTAGCCAATGAGCAAGGAAAGTGCAAATCAAAAACATGTGGCATTGTATTGATCTAACATTCCCACATGTACTCAAGTCTTTCTAGAGGCTTTTTTTTTTACTGTATTAGGTTGTAGAAAGCTTCAATTCCTAATGATCAGTCTTTTAAAACACACTAGAATTGCAAATTACACTTTTGCATAATATCAATGTTCCAGGTAACCGACTGAGCAATATATTGCTCAGTGATAATGAAAACATTGGGAATTAAACGAATTGAAAATATCCGAGCATAGGTGTAGTACCAAATGCAGTAAGATATGGGGGGGGTGGGGGAGGAAATAATTTGCACTTGTTAGGGATCATATCCAGGACATTTGCTCTCAAGATCAACAAGATGTTAGACGGTCTGGGTGTTTCAGAGTGTATCACTTCTGGGCAGCAAAAAAACCCACCAGCATATGTGATGCGCGATATAACACACGAGAGGCGTGATGTACTCGGGAAATAAAGGCTTTTATTGCCAACAATAACAGAGCTACCATATACAGTATACGATCCCAGACTAAAGGGTCACCAGGCAGAGCAGTGACCTTTATACCTCTCCCAGGAGGCGGAGCCGACTGGGGTGTACCATAACAACTATATTAACAGGTAGAACAGCCCAACTCTAACCCCAACAGTAACATATATACAGACTCATAGTACTGGCCAGACCATGGCTCAGCACTACCTGGTGGGAACCAACAATGGTTCACCACATTCACCCCTCCTTTGAAAACAAAGGCCGGCGGGGTACAAAAACACAGAACAATTGTTCATTTGTCTATAAGTTCAAACGGTCTGGGGGACCGCACCGTCGTTGTGACCTCCTCAACACCGGCGATGACACCGGTTCAGGCAATCGCGGTGACATTCTCTCCAAGGCGGTGTCCAGCGACTCCTCCAGTGCCTCATGGGCCGGTAGACCCCGAGGTGGGGACAATCCGCTGAACTCGGGCACGCCTTGAAGTGGCGACCATCTCCTGGACTCAGGCAAGCTGTACACGGGAGTAAGAGGGTTAAGTGGTGGTCCCGATACAGCCCGCGCCATGTCAGGAGGGGAAATAATGGTTGGGGGGTCCCTAACAGTAGGTGTGGGAGCGACAGGGGTTTCCAAGCCCCCTGCTGGCACCAGATCTCGAATCGAGACCGTGTCCTCTCGCCCGTCAGGATATGCCACGTAGGCATACTGAGGGTTGGCGTGGAGGAGATGGACCTGTTCAACCAAAGGGTCGGACTTGCGGGTCCTAACATGTCGCCGCAGGAGGACAGGTCCTGAGTACGTCAACCAAGACGGTAATGAGGTCCCAGAGGAAAACATTCTCTCATGAGTAGCGTTGGTTGCCGTACACAGGAGTGAGCGTATGGAGTGGAGCGCATCAGGGAGTACCTCTTGCCAACGGGAGACTGGAAGACCTTTAGAACTCAACGCCAGTAAGACAGCCTTCCAGACTGTAGCATTCTCTCGTTCGACCTGTCCGTTACCCCTTGGGTTGTAGCTCGTGGTTCTACTAGAGGCAATCCCATATGAGAGCAGGTATTGCCTCAAGTCATCGCTCATGAACGACGAGCCCCTATCGCTGTGGATGTAACAGGGGTAACCGAACAGGGTGAAAAGATCCCGAAATGCCTTGATAACCGTGGCAGCGGTCATATCAGAACAGGGAATGGCAAAAGGGAATCGTGAGTACTCATCAACCACATTGAGGAAGTACAGGTTCCGATCTGTCGAGGGAAGGGGGCCCTTAAAGTCCACACTCAGTCTTTCGAAGGGACGAGTGGCCTTAACGAGTTGTGCCCTGCCAGGTCGGTAGAAGTGCGGTTTGCATTCCGCGCATACCCGGCAGCTTCTGGTTATGGACCTGACATCCTCCACCGAGTAGGGTAGATTCCGGGCTTTTATGAAGTGGAAGAGCCGAGTGACCCCCGGATGGAAGAGATCATTGTGGAGAGCCTGCAATCGATTCTCCTGCATACTAGCGCATGTTCCACGCGACAGGGCATCCGAGGGCTCGGATGAGCTTCCCTGGACGATACATGATATCATAATTGTAGGTGGAGAGTTCGATTCTCCACCTCAAGATCTTATCATTCTTGATCTTACCCCGTAACGTGTTGTTGAACATGAACGCCATGGACCGCTGATCCGTGAGCAGAGTGAACCGTTTTCCCGCCAAGTAATGGCGCCAATGCCGGACGGCCTCCACAATGGCCTGGGCCTCCTTTTCCACCGCCGAATGTCGAATTTCAGGGCCTTGGAGGGTGCGAGAGAAAAAGGCGACGGGCCTGCCCGCCTGGTTAAGTGTGGCGGCCAGGGCGAAATCAGATGCATCACTCTCCACCTGGAAGGGGATGGACTCATCGATAGCGTGCATCGTGGCTTTCGCGATGTCGGCTTTTATTCTTGCAAAGGCTAAGCGCGCCTCTGGTGCGAGGGGAAAAGAGATAGACTTGATGAGCGGACGGGCTTTGTCCGCGTAATTGGGAACTCACTGAGCGTAGTATGAGAAGAAGCCCAAGCATCTTCTCAGTGCTTTGACACTAGTGGGCAGGGGAAGTTCGAGGAGAGGACGCATACGGTCTGGATCAGGGCCAAGGACCCCGTTTTCCACCACGTATCCGAGGATAGCTAGGCGGCGCGTGCGAAATACACACTTCTCCCTGTTGTAGGTCAGATTCAGGCAAGATGCAGTGCGTAAGAATCTAAGAAGGTTGGCATAGTGGTCCTGCTGGTCATGGCCGCAGATGGTGACGTTATCCAGGTACGGGAAGGTAGCCCGCAGCCCGTTCTGGTCCACCATTCGGTCCATAGCACGCTGGAAGACCGAGACCCCATTCGTGACACCAAAAGGAACCCTTAAAAAATGGTACAGGCGACCATCCGCCTCATAGGCCGTGTATTGTCGGTCCTCTGGGCGAATGGGGAGCTGGTGGTAAGCAGATTTTAAGTCGATGGTGGAGAACACCCGGTACTGCGCAATCTGATTGACCATGTCAGATATGCGCGGGAGGGGATATGCATCCAGCTGCATGTATCTGTTAATGGTCTGACTATAGTCTATGACCATCCGGGGTTTGTTCCCATTCTTAACCACCACGACTTGCGCTCTCCAAGGACTAGCGCTAGGTTGGATGATCCCTTCCTTGAGGAGCCGCTGAACTTCAGATCGAATGAAGATCCGATCCTCAGCGCTGTAACGCCTGCTCTTTGTTGCGATGGGCTTGCAGCCTGGCACGAGATTCTGGAATAGGGAGGGTGTGGTAATCCTAAGCGTTGAGAGACTACATGTGGAGCGCGTTGGGCAATTTAGAGGCTGCGGGTCTCCCACTGAAAGCGGAGGGAGTGGCCCACCATACTGCAGGGTTACACTCTTCAAGTGGACCATAAAATCTAGTCCTAGGAGTATTGGCGCGCAAAGGTGCGGTAACACAAGGAGCTTGAAGTTCTCGTAGACTGTGTCCTGCACCGTCAGATTGACCACGCAACTCCCTAGCACGGTGACAGACTGGGACCTTGACGCCATCGAAATTGTCTGCTTGACAGTCCGAATCTGGAGACCACACCGCTTCACGGTGTCAGGGTGAATGAAGCTCTGTGCTCCCGCTGTCAAACAAACAATAAATCGGGCGTTTGTTTACCTGTATGTCCATCATGGACTTGTCGAGTCTGTGAGGCTTTGCCTGGTCCAGGATGATCGACGCCACCGTTGGTTCGTGGGCGCAACTGCAGGCGGCTGAGATGGTTGATGACGACCCCTGCTGGTCATTCGCGGTCGGTGCCGACCAAAATGGCTGCCCCCATAGGTCGCACGTGGACGATGGCGCCAAAATCTGCGGCCCCTGCAGGTCGCACGTGTCTTGTGACTCCGTCGTTCGGAATGGCGACGTCCTGGAATCGCACGTGGCGGAGGACCTTGAAGATGCAGAAGACAAGGAGGCCGTTTCCGCACTGCTGTTCTTGGATGGAAGTTTGGACCGGCATACCTTGGAATAGTGCCCCTTCTTGCCGCAGGCAGAGCACAACACCGCTTTAGCCGGACATCGCTGCAGAGGGTGTTTCACCCCCCCACAGAAGTAACACCGCGGGCCACCTGGAGCTGCTGCCGTCGTCAGGTCCGAGGCTGGGAACACGATCGTGCAGTTTTTCGGTCCCGCTGAATGAAGTGGGGTCTGTGACTGCCCCTGCCACACTGTCTCCACGTGGTCGTCGGGATACATCGCCAAACTTTTGGAAGCCGTTTCTAGAGCGTCAGCTAACTCTATGGATTTAGTGAGATCGAGGTTACCTTGCTGCAACAGCCGAAGACGGATGTACGACGAGCCGATTCCCGCCACGAACGCATCTCGAGCTAGGTCGTTCATGTACTGGTCTGCCGACACTGCCTTGCAGTTGCAGGCTCTGGCTAGCTGTTGAAGCTCGCACGCGTACTGTTCCGTCGTTTCGCCGGGCTGCCGCTGTCGAGTGGCTAGAAGGTATCGAGCGTGCATCTCGTTCGGCGGTTTGTTGTATCGCTTCTTGAGAAGCTCGAGGGCCCCTTTGTAGTCGGTGGCCCCACGGATCGCCAGGTATACAGCGTCGCTTACCCTCGCGTGGAGGACCCGGAGTCTGTCGGCGTCGTCGTTGACCGCTGTGGAGGCGTCGAGGTAATCCTGGAAACACTTCAACCAGGGGGCGGCACGGTAGCACAGTGGTTAGCACTGCTGCTTCACAGCTCCAGGGTCCCGGGTTCGATGCTCGGGTCACTGTCTGTGTGGAGTTTGCACATTCTCCTCATGTCTGCGTGGGTTTCCTCCGGGTGCTCCGGTTTCCTCCCACAGTCCAAAGATGTGCGGGTTAGGTTGATTGGCCAGGTCTAATTGCCCCTTAGAGTCCTGAGATGCGTAGGTTAGAGGGAATAGTGGGTAAATATGTGGGGGTAGGGGTAGGGCTTGGGTGGGATTGTGATTGGTGCAGACTCGATGGGCCGAATGGCCTCCTTCTGCACTGTAGGGTTTCTATGAAAGTGTTCGAAGCTCCCGCCGCACGTGGGTCCAACGTAAGCCGTTCAGGTTTAAGCATTTGCTCCATGTTTTCTTTGTCGTTTTTTTTTTAAAAAAAGAATTTACTTGTTGGCAATAAAATTGATGCGCGATATAACACACGAGAGGCGTTATGTACTCGGGAAATAAAGGCTTTTATTGCCAACAATAACAGAGCTACCATATACAATATACGATCCCAGACTAAAGGGTCACCAGGCAGAGCAGTGACCTTTATACCTCTCCCAGAAGGCGGAGCCGACTGGGGTGTACCATAACAACTATATTAACAGGTAGAGCAGCCCAACCCTAACCCCAACAGTAACATATATACAGACTCATAGTACTGGCCAGACCATGGCTCAGCACTACCTGGTGGGAACCAACAATGGTTCACCACAATATGCAAAATCTGAAAAATTGTGGATCAATTCTTACAGCAAGGGATGTCGCATAAGTTGTCTTTTAGGAAAGGGTTGATTAACTGCAATGCAGAGAAATTCATTTGACGGTTTTTGGCTGATTCAGCAGTACTTATTTAAAAGCAAAATACTGCAGATGCTGGAATCTGAAACAAAAACAGAAAATGCTGCAAAATATCAGCAGGTCTGACAGCATCTGTGGACAGAGAATAGAGCCAAAGTTTCTAGTCTTGGAGTCATCCAGACTCAAAACGTTGGCTCTATTTTCTCTCCACAGATGCTGTCAGGCCTGCTGAGATTTTCTAGCATTTTCTGTTTTGTTTAATACTTAGTTTTATCAGCATGCAAACAAATATTGGTAACTCGGCGTAGGCATGAAACTATCATACACATTTTATTAGATGCTGGTCTAAGTGGCATTAATGAAGCACAACATTTCATACAAATTAATAATCGTCACAGAATCTGCTGTGTTGATCTTGCTAGCCTTTATTAAAAAGTTAAGGACACAAGGAGGTTTGCCTCACTTCTAGTGAGCAAATTGCAACCATGACATCAGTACAATACCATTACTTCACTAAATAATCCTGCAGAAGGCTTCTCGGCCTTTTGGCAAAGATCAAGTGTGGTCTGGTGATGCTGCACTTGGTAGTGGCCGTTGGGTTGCATTTAAGCTTCATTTTCATATGAAGCAATTTTTAAAAGCGGCATCTCGGCCTTTTGGCTAAGATGCAAATGAGATCAAGCCTTGGGGGCGGAGACATCTGCCTACTCCAATCAGCTTGGCTCATGTAGATCAGGCCCAAGGCAGGGTAAAGGGTCAGCTTGGATCAGAAATGTCTTAACTTGTTGAGACTCTGAATTGGACTGGATTTGATTGAATTGGAAAAGTATAAAAATAAAAATCCTACAGAAGGCAACACTCGGCACAAATTAATCCCCACTTCCTGTAAAACAGCACAGAAGAAATGGCCTTGCATTGAGCAAGCCAGTTTGATGAAATGGAACTAAATATATCAAAACTACAGGTCTGGCAGCATCTGTAAGGAGAGAAAAGGGCTGTCGTTGAGTCCAAATGACTCTTTGTCAAGGGCCTGGGAACCCCATAGTTAGTGTAATTCATATCAGAAAATTTCTGGTGAGGGAACAGATCTTGCAACATTATGAATAGGCTCATTCATTGTCTAGACTCAGGCCAAGGACGTGCCTGGATGCAGGACCCACATGTTCATCCAGGTTGTCAATGATCTGCTGGGAACATCCACTTTGACCCCTCTTTACACGACCTGGTGATCCCGGATTCCTCCGGGGACACCATATCGATGCCCAGCTTAGTGAGGACACCTGATCGGCATAGTCCGCAGCAGCCCAGAACTCCTGATCTCGAGCAATCCGATAGCCTCAGCCTCCGAGTCGCCGGATTACAGGCGCGCGCCACCGCGCCCGGCTTGTAGCAAGTGTCTAGGGTAATCAGAAGTGACTTTAACAAAGATGGGAGTTAGCGTCCAGAGTAAATGAAATATTATACTGGATGGTAGAATGCAATTGGCTGGAGGTAAATGTCAGAGATTATCATCGATGTGTGTATACTAAATGCAATTGATTTTAAATTAATGTAACACAGGAATAATTGATAAGAAAAACTATAATTGATCTGTTTTTGATTGTAAACATTAGATTAATCGGAGAGGTTCTGTCGCTCCATCCCAGAGCTGCTTTGTGATCTTTGGGCAGCTGCTTGGTGTTTTTGTTAAAGAAATGTTACGTCTTTATACAGAGATATCTGCCTCGTGAGTTCTATATTGTCTCTAGTTACAGTACCGGCCACCTCAATTACCCCACAACACGATACAAAGAAGAGAGATGTGGGGCAGAATATCATCATGTTAAGGATCCTGAAATGAGATGGCACTTCAACTTGGAAGTAGAGTGGCTGACCACACAGTGGCCAGCCAATTAGATATGCAGATGCAAGAGCCTTGGCCAATCATTTGGGAGGTGATGGGCAGAAAGTCACAGGCCCCAGACATTACCTGACAGGATCAGAGGTCCTGGCAACATATTTGAACAGCACCCAGAGGCATTTACTCCTCACCATCCAATAGCAACAGTCTGGCTCTTTTGAGGAGTTTTAAATCCCAAATCCCTGAATCTGCTGGCATTTACACAACATTTGTGGCTAGCCATACAGACTCCTGACTATGGCAAGGTCCGCAAGGCATAACAGGATACAAGATGAAGACATATGGAATTGCAGACACCAATGCACCCCTCACCGATGAGCTCAATGCATTCTATGCCCATTTTGAGCAAGAGGTCGGCAGGAACATGCCTTCAGCCCTGGAAGCCTCAGCCGAACCGGTATCTGAGGACACCATCGCAGATGTCAGATCAGCCTTCTCGAAAGTCAACCCATGCAAAGCAACTGACCTGGATGGGGGTACCCGAACGGGCAAAAAGATCCTTTGTGGATCAGCTGGCGGAAGTAATCGCAGACATCTTTAACCTCTCCTTATACTGACCCGAGGTTCCTATTGCTTCAAGGTGACCACCATCATCCCCGTACCAAAGAAAAGCCAGGCAACCGTGCCCTAATGAGTATCACCCGGTGGCTCTGACATCCATCATTATGAAATGCTTCAAAAGGTTAGTCATGGCACAAATCAATTC
The DNA here is from genome assembly GCF_964213995.1 of Mustelus asterias. Lineage (NCBI taxonomy): Eukaryota > Metazoa > Chordata > Chondrichthyes > Carcharhiniformes > Triakidae > Mustelus > Mustelus asterias. The sequence goes on from NC_135805.1 coordinate 55,045,780, forward strand.
CAGCTTTCCAGACTGCCTGCATCCATTACAATTTGCCTACTGCCACAACAGGTCCACAGCAGATGCCATTTCCCTGGCCCTACGCTCAACCTGGAACACCTGGATAACAGACACCCATGTCAGACTCCTGACTAAAGCTCTGCCCTCAACACCATTATTCTTGCAAAACTCATCTCCAAGCTCCGTGGCCTGGAGCTCAGCACCTTACTCTGACTGGATCCTAGACTTCCTAACCCACAGACCACAATCAGTAAGGGTAGGCAACAACACCACCTTCACGATCATCCTCAATATCAGTGCCCCATAAGGCTGTATCCACAGCCCCTAACACCTACAACTGTGCGGCCAAATTCCCCTCCAACTCAATTTTCAAGTTTGCTGATGACATCACCGCAGTGGGTCAGATGTCAAGCATTGTTGTGTTGGAGTACAGGAAAGAGATAGAGAATCTGGTGAACTGGTGTAATGACAATAATCTCTCCCTCAATGTCAGTAAAACACAGGAGATAATCATTAACTTCAGGAAGCGCAGTGGAGGACATGCCCCTGTCTAAATCAACAGTTTGAAGTGGAAATGGTCAAGTGCTTCAAATTTCTAGGTGTCCAGATCAGCAACAACCTGTCCAGGGCCCTCCACACTGACGCTATAGTTAAGAAAGCCCACCAATGTCTCTACTTTCTAAGGAAATTTGGCATGTCTGCTACGACTCTCACCAACATTTACATTTGCACCATAGAAAGCATCCTTACTGGTTGCATCACAGGTTGGTATGGTTCCCGCTCTGTCCAAGACCACAGGAAACTACAAAGTGTTGGGTCATGAATGCAGCCCAATCCATCATGCAAACCAACCTCCCAGTCTGTCTACACCTCGCTAACTTGGAAAAGTAGCCAGCATAATCAAGAACCAGACACACCCCAGACATGCTCTTTTCCGTCGGGAAAAAGATACACAAGTCTGAGGTCACATACCCACTGACTCAAGAACAGCTTCTTCCCTTCAGCGATCAGACTTTTGAATGGACCTATTGTATAATAAGCTGATCTTTCGTTGGTCAGAACATTGAATACAGGAGTTGGGACATCTTGTTGAAATTATACAAGACATTGATAAGGCCACACTTGGAATACTGTGCACATTTATGGTCATCCTATTATATAAAGGATATTAAACTAAAGTGTGCAGAAAAGATTTCCTAGGATACTACCGGGTTTGAGTTATAAGGAGAGGCTAGATAGACTGGGACTTTTTTTTAATGGAACGTAGGAGGCTTAGGCATGACTTTATAGAAGTCTAGAAAATAATGAGGGGCATAGATAATGTAGATAGTCAACATCTTTGCCCAAACGTAGGGGGTTCTAAAACCAGAGGGCATAGGTTTTAGGTGAGAGAGGGGAGAGATACAAGAGGGTTCAGTGGGGCAATGTTTTCACAGAGGGTGGTGAATGTCTGGAACAAGCTGTCAGAGGTAGTAGCTGTCAGAGGTGGGTACAATTTTATTTTTTTTTAAAAACATTTCAACAGTTACTTGGGTAAGATGGATATAAAGGGATATGGGACAAACACAGGCAATTGGGACTAGCTTAGTGGTTAAAGGGTGGCATGGACATTGGGCCGAAGGGCCTGTTTCCATGCTGTAAATAGGCAAACTCCTGTGGGGTTGGACAAGTTCAAGAAAATGTCACTCCAAAATATACTAAAGCAGCAACCTATGAACACCCTAGTTTTCTTATATATGGAGCAATGATCACAATGTGTTTTTGGAAAGCAAGGGCCTTAATTCAACTAGAAACTGTCAGCACTAGATTTGTTTGATTTAGATCAAATGTATGATCAGCTCACTTGACAGGGTCAAAGTTAGATGCTCTAAAAAATTATATTTTTTTGTGCGATGTAAGCATCACTGACAGGGCTAGCATTTTTGCCTGTCCCCAATTGCCAGGCAAGAGTCAACCACATTGCTGTGTGTCAGGAGTCACATGTAGGCCAGGCCATAGATGGCAGATTTCTTTCCTTAAATGAAATGGACATTAGTGAACCAGATGGGATAGAAAGCTGGTTAGCAGATAGGAAGCAAAGAGTTGGCAAAAAATGGGTCTTTTTCTGATTGGTAAGCCGTGACTAATGGGGGGGTGGGGGGGTTGGGGGGAATGTTCTGCGGGGACCTGTGTTAGAACACCATTATATATGATTTGTAAGAGGGAACGGAATGTATTATCTCCAAATTTGCAGATGATACAAAGTTGGGTGGGAGGGTGAGCTGTGAGGAGGATGCAGAGATGCTTCAGCGTGATTTGGAGAGGCTGAGTGTGGGCATATGCCCATATGTAGATACAGTATAATGTGGATGGTAGCAATAATAGGAAGACGACATTATTACTTGAATGTGTGTAAATTGAGAAAGCTGGATACTCAGACCTTGGAGTCTTCATGCATCAGTCACCGAAGGTTTGAGCACTGGTACAGCAGGCAGCTAGGAAGGCAAAATGGTATGTTGGCCTTCGAAGCGAGAGGATTGGATTATAGGGATAGGGAGGTTTTACTGCAAAACGTTGGTGAGGCCACGCCTGGAGTATTGTGTGCAGTTTTGGTGTCCTTATCGGAGAAAGAATGCTATGGAGGGAGTACAAATGTTTACCAGGCTGATTCCTGGGATGGCAGGTCTGTCATATACGAGGAGAGACTAAGTCGGTTAGGATTATAGTCACTGGAGTTCAGAGGAGTGAGGGGATCTCAGAAACTTACAAAATTCTAACAGGGTAGATTCAGAAAGAATTCTGATGGTGGGGGAGCCTAGAACTAGGGGTCATAGCTTGAGGATAAGGGGTAAGTCATGGTTTGGCCACCTTTCCCATTTTATTTTTGCAGTTCACTCATGAGCTCTTTTCATTCAATGAACAATTGTTGCAGTTCACTCATGAGCTCTTTGAATGTTTGCCATTGCCAACCCACTATCATTCCTTTAAGTAATGTTTCCCAATCCATCGTGGCCAACTTGCTCCTCATACCATCGTAGTTTCCTTTATTAAGATTCAGGACCATAGTCTCAGAATTAACACGTCACTCTCCATCTTGATGAAGAATTCTATCATATTATGGTCACTTATCCCCAAGGGATCTCGCACAACTAGATTGGATATTTGAGAAAGAAATAAGTGACAATCTAGTTGGTTCCACAATGTATTGGTCCAGAAAACCAACCTGTATATACTCCAGGAATTCCTCCTCCTACGGGATTGACTAATTTTATTTGTTCAATCTATATGCAGATTAAAGTCATCCATAGTTACAGATGTTCCTTTATCACGTGTCTCTAATTTCCTGTTTAATTCTATATTCCCAATATTACCACTATGATTTGGGGGTCTATATACAACCCAACTAATTTTTTTTGCCCCTTAGCTCAATCATCACACAATGAGGAAGTCAGATTTAATTACGCAGCATGAACCCTACAAAAACCAAACCATATTCTAGAATCAGCTTCAAAACAACCAAGTACGTTGTATTGCTAAAATCTAATGAGCTTGCATCCCTATAGCAACTTGAACATAGCCACGTCCCAAGGTTCTTCAAGAATCAGCATCCAAAGTTTGAGAGCCGCATTAAAGCAGTAGGACAAGTGACCAAAAGCTTGGTTGAAATGTTTGATTTTAAAGAAGCACATTAAAGGGAGGCATAAATTGGAATGTCTCGGGTTTTAGGGAATTAATTCTAGAGTTTAGGGTCCAGGCCAGAGAAAGCCAATAATGGATCGATTAAAATCAGGGACATGCTAAAGATCTTCAAAATGAATTGCAGGATTTGAGAAAGTTAGAGTTAGGAAGGTGTCTTGAAAGGATTTGTAAACAAGAATGAAAATGTATTCAAAAAAGGTATTTCTGGACTAATACAGATCAATGAGCATAGGGGTGACAGCCAAAGACAACATGGCACAACTCAGACAGAAGTGTAGAACTTTGGATGAATTTAAGTCTGAGGGTATACAGTTGGAGACTGGCCAGAAGAGTACTGGAATAGTCAAGTCTGGAGGCATCATTGAACTAACTTTAGAATAACTCAAAAATGAAAGCAAGGCTTTTAAACATGGCTCGACATATGTTAATGGTCTGAAGTTTTTAAGCATTAGCAGTGATCTGACAGGGTAGTCAGTTTCCACAAAAGACACTGGGCCACCGGATGCTTTCCAGGGGAAAAAAAGTTTAAATGATTTGGCTTTGCACCAGTTTCATTTACAACCAAATTGAAGCCAAAAGTAATGCAAAACTGCTTTCTCTGGGTGGTCTCACCTCAGCAAAGTCAAACTGTACTACAAGGCCTCCCATTTATTAAAGAAGTGTAGAAGTAGTTCCTGTACCACAAGGCCTCCCATTTATAAAAAAAAAGTATAAAAGTAGTTCCTGTCTAAGAAGCTTTTTACTCACACCATAATTGTTAGAAGGGCACCATTTAAACCACACATCAGATTTTCAGATGCAGAAAAAAGGGACAAAAGAGCATTATCGTTCACAACATTAAGTTTCAAATTCCACCTCCCACTATTACACAAAGCCCCATCAGTCAAAATATGCATGCATGTTCCACAAATTAGAGAATCTTCAAAATGTTTAACATCAAGATTGTGCAGCAGAAAAAAAAATACAAGCCATGAGAAAAGGGAGATTTGTCTCACTTGATATTTTAATTTCCAACAGCAAACACGATAAAGTGTGGCACTGATTTCAAACAACACTATTATCTACATGTAAAACTAAACATTTGCTTCTTAGGAAGCAAATAGTGATTCGTCACTACCCCTTGATTACAGGACGATATAGACAGGCTGGTCTGATGGGAAAGAACAGTGGCAAGTGGAATTTAACACTGAAAAGTGAGGTGATGCATTTTGGGAGGGCTAACAAGTACAGAGGATCAGAGGGACATTGATGTGCTTGTCTATTAGTCCCTGAACATAACATAAGAAATAGGAGCAGGAGTAGACCATCTAGCCCTTCGGGCCTGCCCCGCCATTCAACGAGATCATGGCTGATCTGAAGCGAATCAGTTCCACTGACCCGCCTGCTCCCCATATCTCTTAATTCCCTTAGCGATCAGAAATCTATCTACCTGTGATTTAAACATATTCAAACGAGGTAGCCTCCAACACTTCAATGGGCAGAGAATTCCAGAGATTCACTACTCTCAGAGAAGAAGTTCCCCCTCAACTCTGTTCTGAACTGGCCCCCAATTATTTTGAGGCTATGCCCTCTAGTTCTGGTTTCCCTTCTAAGTGGAAAGAATCTCTCTACCTCTACCCTATCCAGCCCCTTCATTATCTTATATGCCTCTATAAGATCACCCCTCAGCCTTCTAAACTCCAACGAGTACAGACCCAATCTGTTCAATCTCTCCTCATAAGCTACACCCCTCATCTCTGGTATCAACCTGGTGAACCTTCTCTGCACTCCCTTCAAGGCCAATATATCCTTCCGCAAATAAGGGGACCAATACTGCACACAGTACTCCAGTTGCGGCCTCACCAGTGCCTTGTATAGTTGCAGCAAGACCTCCCTGCTTGTATATTCTATCCCCCTCGCGATAAAGGCCAACATTCCATTCGCCTTCTTGATCACCTGCTGCACCTGCAGACTGAGTTTTTGCGATTCGTGCACAAGGACCCCCAGGTCCCTCTGCACAGTAGCATGATGTAATTTTGCTCCATTGAAATAATATTCCAATTTACTATTATTTCTTCCAAAGTAGATAACCTCACATTTGCCAACGTTATATTCCATCTGCCAGATCCTCGCCCACTCGCTCAGCCTATCCAAATCTCTGCAGACTTTCCGCATCCTCCACGCAATTCGCTCTCCCACTCATCTTAGTGTCATCGGCAAACTTTGATACCCTACACTCAGTCCTCTCCTCCAGATCATCAATGTAAATGGTAAACAGTTGAGGCCCCAGCACCGATCCCTGCGGCACGCCACTCGTCACCAACTGCCAACCAGAAAAGCATCCATTTATTCCAACTCTCTGCTTCCTGTTAGATAGCCAATCCCCAATCCACGCCAACACCTTACCCCCAACTCAGTGTACCCCAATCTTCTGCAGCAACCTTTTGTGGGGCACCTTATCGAATGCCTTCTGGAAATCTAAAAACACCACATCCACCTGTTTCCCCTCTGCCAACCGCACTAGTCACATCTTCATAAAAATCCAGTAAATTAGTCAAACACGACTTTCCCTTCATGAATCCATGCTGTGTCTGCTTGATCGAACAATTCTTATCCAGGTGCTCTGTTATTTCCTCTTTAATGATGGACTCCAGCATCTTCCCAACTACGGACGTTAAGCTAACCGGCCTGCAGTTACCCGCCTTTTGTCTACTTCCTTTTTTAAACAGCGGCGTAACAGTAGCTGTTTTCCAATCAGCCAGCACTACCCCAGAGTCCAGTGAATTTTGATAAATAACTACTAACGCATCTGCTATTACCTCAGCCATTTCTTGCAGTACCCTGGGATGCATTCCATCCAGGCCCGGGGACTTGTCTACCTCAGTCCCACTAGTCTACCAAGCACTACCTCTTTAGTAACAGTAATTGTATTAAGGACCTCACCTCCCACCAGCTCTCGATCTCCAATATTCGGTAAACTATTTGTGTCTTCCACCGTGAAGACCGACACAAAGAACCTATTTAAAGTCAGTCATTTCCCACTATTAAATCTCCCCTCTCGTCCTCCAAGGCTCCAACATTCACTCTAGCCACTCTATTCTTTTTTATATATTTGTAAAAACTTTTACTATCATTTTTATTTTGAGCTAGTTTAGTTTCATAATCTATCTTTCCTTTTTTATCGCTTTCTTAGTCGTTCTTTGTTGTGTTTTTAAAGCTTTCCCAATCCACCAATTCTCCACTATTTTTGGCCACTCTACGCATCTGTTTTTATTTTAATACTTTCCTTTATTTCCTTTGTTATCCACGTTTGGCTATCCCTTTTCTTACAATCCTTCTTTATCACCAGAATATATTTTTACTGAGTACTTAAAAAAATCTCCTTAAAAACCCTCCTCTGTTCCTCAGCTGTCCTACCTACCAGTCTACTTGCCCAGTCTACATTAGCCAATTCCGCCCGCATCCTATCGTACTCCCCTCTGTTCAAGCAGAGGACACTGGTTTGGGACCCTACTTTCTCACCCTCCATCTGTATCAGAAATTCAACCATATTATGATCACTCAACCCAAGAGGATCCCTCACAAGAAAATCCTTAATTCTACCGGTCTCATGACAGTACCAGATCTAAGATAACTTGCTCTCTCGTAGGTTTTGTAACATACTGTTCAGTATGTTACAGAGCCAGCAGGACAGGACAGGTAGATAAGGTGATCAAGGTGACATATGGGATACTTGCCCATATTAGCAGAGGCACAGAACATAAGAACAGAGATTATGATGGAGCTGTAGAAAACACTCATTAGGCCACAAGTAGAGTATTGTGTGCAATTCTGGTTGTCACATTGTAGGAAGGATGAGATTGTACAAGCAAGATATATCAACCTGGTGAAGTCACAACATAGGACTACTATTGCATGTCAAACAGTGAAAGTAACATGCAATAGACAGGGCTAAGGGATCCCCAAACCAATAAATCAGATCTAAGCTCTGCAGTTCCGTCATATCTCGTCATGGTGAGTAGTGGACAATTAAACAAACTAACTGGAAGAGGCGGCTCTACAAAATCATAGAAATCATAGAAACCCTACAGTGCAGAAGGAGGCCATTCGGCCCATCGAGTCTGCACCGACCACAATCCCACCCAGGCCCTATGCCCACATATTTACCCGCTAATCCCTCTAACCTACACATCCCAGGACTCTAAGGGGCAATTCTTAACCTGGCCAATCAACCTAACCCGCACATCTTTGGACCCCAGCTTTAATGGAGGGGGAGTCCAGCACATTAGTGCTAAAGACAAGTATGAAACAAATCTACCCTATTGTAAGGGACTGAGGAAAGTTTGTGGGGAAGACTTTTACCAGTGTTCTTTGTCCCTTGTGGGTTTCAGTGTCCTGTTTGCCGGGCGGGTGCTGTGAACAGGATGCTGTTGGTTGAGTGATGTGGGCTGGGCCAATGGGATTGCTCTGGGGGCGGGAGGAAAAAAAGGCGCCAGGAAGTGAAGCAGCTGCAGAGCTGAAGAGGGAGAGAGCTGAAGAGGGAGTGTGCAGAGAGAGAGCTTTTTCCAGGCAGTGAGAATTCGGTTTGGAGTGAGAGGCAGCCAGGCGTTCCCCTGCCTGTTCTTTTCATTACTGCCGAGGAGGACAGCTTTCAGCGCACTCGACCTACGTTGCTGCACGGATAGCTCGCGGTACCTCTGCCTCCTGCAGCATCATCTTCCACACGTGTGTCTCTCCTGGACTGTGTGTGGGTGTCGTGAGTAACTGGTGGGGACTATACAATCCAACTGGAACAGTATCTACAAATGTGTTACTGAGGATGAGTTTCCCCATGTGTGCTCCAACGGATGGGCCCCAACGGTTATAGATCAGAGCTCACTGTTTTATGTCTGTTAATTATATGTGTTATTAAATTTATTTTTGATATTCCGATTACAGTACTGACATTTATGGGTAAACAGGGAATTAGCCAAATCAACATCAACCGCTCGGAATTCGGGATCCTGTTGATTGAATATTTAAATAGTAGCCCCATATAGTGGTCAGCAGGGGGTTACATTATAATCAAAGGGCTTCTCAAGCCAGTGAATGGACCGTACAACGACCTCAGGCAAGCAAAGGGAGGCAGGGTCCGTCTCCGAATCAACACCTCGTGGTGCCTTTACGTGGCAACATTGGTGAGTTTCTGCTCCCCAGACCTAGAGTAGCTGACGCTAAAATGCCACCCCTACTACCTTCCAAGGGACTTCACCTCTTATCGTGATAGCAGTTTACATCCCACCCCACTCGGACGTGAAGATTGCACTGAACGAAATATACACCATTACAAATAGTCTTGAGACAAAACATCCCGAGGCCTTGTTCATAGCGGCCAGAGACTTCAATCAGGCCAAGCACAAGAGTGTCCTACCAAGATACCACCACCATGTCTCCTGTTCCACCAGAAGTCCAAACATCCTGGACGACTGATGCTTTATCGCCCACCCACACTTTGGCAAATCAGACCACAAGGCTATTATGCTCCTGCTCCCGGCTTACAAGCAAAAACTGAAATGGGAGAATCTGATAAAAGGTCACGCAATGTCGGATGAAGAATCGGATGATCTTCTATGGGACTGCTTAGAGTCAGTAGTCAATATTTAAAAACTCTGCGACCAGCTTGAATGAGTACGCCACTACAGTAACTGACTTCATTAGTAAGTGTGTAGAAGACTTTGTGCCAAAGAGGCAAATCCATGTGTTTCCCAACCAGAAACCATGGATGAACAGGGATATCCACTGCCTGAAGTAGTCCAGGTCTGAGATGGTCAAGTCAGGCAACCCTGACCTATAGAAGAAAGCCAGATATGATCCAAGATCCAATGATGCCAAAAAACAGTATTGGACCAAGCTAGAGTGCCAGGCTAGCCACACAGACTGCTGCCAACTATGGCAAGGTCTGCAAGACGCAACAGGCTACAAGAGGAAGCCATGTAAAACCAGTGGCACGAACGTACACCTCTGATGAGCTCAATGCATTTGATGCCCATTTTGAGCAAGAGCACGCCCTCTACCCTGGAAGCCTTGTACGAACCTATATCCAAGGTCACCATTGCAGATGTCAGAGCAGCCTTCTCGAAGGCCAACCCATGAAAAGCGACTGGCCCGGATGGGGTACCTGGAGTACTCAGATCCTGTGTGGACAGATGGCAGGGGTATTCGCAGGCATCATCAACTTCTCTTTACAACAATCCGAGGTCCTTATCTGCTTCAAGAAGATGGCCATCATCCCGGTAACAAAGAAAAGCCAGGCAGCGTGCCTTAATGACTATCATCCGGTGGCTCTGACATCCATCATTATAAAGTGCTTTGAAAGGCTCATCATGGCACAAATCAATTCCAGCCTCCCAGACTTACTGGATCCACTACAGTTCACCTAACGCTGCAACAGGTCCACAACAGACGCCATCTCCCTGACCCTGCACTCAACCCTGGAACACCTAGATAACAAAGGCACCCATATCAGACTCCTATTTAAAATAGACAGCAGCTCAGTCTTCAACACTATTATTCCTATGAAACTCATCCCTAAATCCCATGGCCTGGGGCTCAGCTCCTCCCTCTACAATTGGATCCTGAACTTGCTAACCCACAGACTGCAATCAGTAAGGATAGGCGCGAGAAATGGGGACGAAGTAGAAATGGTCGAGAGCTTCAAGTTTTTAGGTGCCCAGGTCCCCCCATGCCGACACTATAGTTCAGAAAGCCTCTACTTTCTCAGAAGACTAGGGGAATTTGGTATGTCAGTTACGACTCTCACCAACTTTTACAGATGCACCATAGAAAGCATTCTTTCTGATTGTATCACAGCTTGGTATGGCTCCTGCTCTGTTCAAGATCGCAAGAAACTATAAAGGGTCATGAACAAAGCCCAATCCAGCTTCCCAGCCATTGGCACTGTCTATACTTCCCGCTGCCTCGGAAAAGCAGCCAGCATAATCAAGGACCCCATGCACCCCAGACACTCTTCTCTCGGGAAAAAGATACAAAAGTCTGAGGATGCATACCAACTGACTCAAGACCTGCTTCTTCCCTGCTGCCAGACTTTTGAAAGGACCTACCTTGCATTAAGTGGATCTTTCTCTAAACCCTAGCTATGACTGTAACACTACATTCTGCACTCTCTCCTTTCCTTCTCTATGTACAATATGCTTTGTCGGTATAGCGCAAGAAACAATACTTTTCACTGTATACTAATACATGTGACAATAAATAAATCAAAATCTTCAGCCAGAAGTGCCATGTGTTTTAATGGACAACGTGTCCCATTATCACTCCATTTCTCCCTCATAATGCAAAGGGATGTAGAAATGATGTGCTGTTTTGCATAAATTGGCTCCACCATTTGTCTCTAGCTTTAGTACAAATTGTAGAAGTTGCTGATCCATTTTGCCTCCGCCCAAGTTTGCCAGAATTCAGCCAATTGGATTCACTCCACGATATCAAATAATGGCTGAAGACACTGTATACTGCAAAGACAATGGCCCTGACAACCTTCCAGCAACATGAATGAAGACTTTTGTTCCAGAAGAGATCACATCCCTAGCCAAACTATTTTGTATAGCTACAACACTGGTAACATAGAACATCACCCAGGCACATCATGTTCATAAAAAGGACAAATGCAACCTGGTCAATTACTGTTCTATCAGCCTACTCTCAAATCAGCCAAGTAATGAAAAGTGTCGCTGACAGTGCTGTAAAGTGGCATTTAGTCAGCAATAACCTAGTTTGGGTTCTGCCAGGGTCAGCTTCTGACCTTCTGATTGGTTCAAACCACGGACAAAAGAACTGAACTCAAGGTTAAGTGAGAGTGACTGCCCTTGACATCGAGGCAGTATTTGACAAAGTGTGGCATCAAGGTGCCCTAGTGAAATTGGAATTAATGGGAATCAGGAAAAAAACTCATACCTAGCACAAAGGATGAGGCTTGCGTTTGTTGGAGTCCATCATCTCAGTCTCAGGTCATTGCTGCAGGATTTCTTTATGGTAGCGTCTTAGGCCCAACCACCTTCAGCTGCTTCATCAATTACCTTCTCTAACCTTGGAGAGAGATGGATGAATGCTGATGGTTGCACCATGTTCAACACCACAGAGGACTTCTCAAATACTGAAGCAGTCTGTGCCCACATTCAAAATCCAGACTAGGGTCGATGTGCAAACAGCAAGTAACATTCATGCCACACAAATGCCAGGTAATGAGAGAATCCAACCATCTACCCTTGATATTCAATGGCATTACCATAGCTAAGTTCACCCACTATCAACATCCTGGGGTTGGGGGTACCATGGACCAGAAACAGAACTGGACCAGCCATGTAAATACTACAAGAGCTAGTCATGGAATGGAAATTTCTTTTAGAAAGTAACTAACTTCCCAAAGCCTTCCATTATCTACACAGTACAGGTCATGGATGTGATGGAATTCTTCCCACTTGTCTGGATGAACAGCCCACTTGATCAGCACCCTACCCACCACCTTAAACAACCAACGTAGTGTGGCAGCAGATTGTACCCTCTACAAGATACATTGCAGAAACTCACCAAGGCTTCTTCAATAGCACCTTCAACACCCGTAACCTCCACACCTTGACGAACAAAGGCAGCAGATGCATGCAAATTATACCATCTGCAAGTTCCCTTTCAAGCCAGAACTATTCTGACTTGGAACAATATCACGATTCCTTCATTGTCACTGGACCAAAATACTGGAATTCCCTTAACACTATAGATTTCCTATAACACAAACTACAGCAGTTCAAGAAAGCAACTCACCATCACCTTCTCAACTACAATTAGGGATGAGCAATAAACACTGGCTCAGCCCATGAATAATTTTTTTAAAAATTACCAGTTACTCAATGGTCAATGTAAAAACATTAATAAATCAAATCAACAATGATGGTATTGTCACATGTATTAACATGGTGAAGTATTGTTTCTTGCGCACTATATAGACAAAACATACCGTTCATAGAGAAGGAAACGAGAGAGTGCAGAATGTAGTGTTAGTCATAGCTCGGGTGGAGCGAAAGATCAACTTAATGAAAGGCAAGTCCATTCAAAAGTCTGATAGCAGCAAGGAAGAAGCTGTTCTTGAGTCGGTTGGTACGTTAAAAGTTGGAGACAGTCGTAGCTGACATGCCAAATTTCCTTAGTCTTCTGAGAAAGTAGAGGTGTTAGTGGGTTCTCAACCCTTTCTACTTCATCCCCATTGATGTAGACAGGGGCATGTTCTCGTTTACACTTCCTGAAGTCGATGACAATCTCCTTCGTTTTGTTGACATTGAGGGAGAGATTATTGTTGCCACACCAGTTCACCAGATTCTCTCTCATTCCTATACTCTGTCTCGTCATTGTTCGAGATCAGACCCACTACTGTGGTGTCGTCAGCAAACTTGAAAATTGAATTGGAAGGGAATTTGGCCACAGTCATAGATGTAGAAGGAGCTGAGAACACAACCTTATGGGGCACCGGTGTTCAGGATGATCGTGGAGGTGGTGTTGTTGCCTATCCTTACTGATTGTGGTCTGCGAGTTAGGAAGTTCAGGATCCATTTACAGAGGAAGGTGCCAAGGTCCAGGCCAGAGAGTTTGAAGATGAGTTTTGGGGGAATAATGGTGTTGAAGGCTGAGCTGTAGTCAATAAATAGGAATCTGACATTAGATATCCTTGTTATCCAGGTGTTCCAGGGTTGAGTGCAGGGCTGGGAGATGGCATCTGCTGTGGACCTGTTGCGGAGGTAGGCAAACTGTAGTGGATCTAGGTAGTCTGGGAGGCTGGAATTGATTCATGCCATGACTAACCTTTTGAAGCACTTCATAAATGATGGATGTCAGAGCCACCGGCAGATAGTCATTAAGGATGCTGCGTGGTTTTTCTGAGGTACCTGGATGATGGTCGTCTTTTTGAAGCAGATAGAGACCTCGGATTGTTGTAGAGAGGGGTTGAAGATTTCTGTGAATACCCCCGCCAGCTGATCGGCGCAGGATCGGAGTGCTCGTCTGGGCACCCCACCCAGGGCAGTCACTTTGTGGGTTGACCTTCGAGAAAGCAGGCCTGACATCTGCAATGGTGACCCCAGATACAGGTTCATCTAGGGTGGAGGGCATGCTCTCGCTGACCTCTTGCTCAAAACAGCCGTAGAATGCATTGAGCTCATCAGGGAGGGGTGTGTTGGAGCCTGCGATTTTACATGTTGATGATATGCAATACTTTAATATAGCTAGATATCAAGATTTAAATAAAATGGCAGGATCTCATTTGTATTAGTACTGTTCATTCAACTCATGCCAGTTAACAAAAAGACATCTATAAAAACTAAGGCTTCTTACATACCATGCCCAGCATACAGAGGAAACATAGAAAATTGACATGCACAACTGCTGGGAAAGTAGCTGCCTGCACTGCTGAGTATTTCCAACATTTTTTTGATCTTATTTGCATCGAGATCAACTACTAAAAGAACATAGAAAGGGAGAAGGCATTTTAGCCCTTGAGCTAATTCCATTCAACAAAATTATGGCTGATCTGTGACCTCATGCCATCTATTCACCTTGGTTCCATATTGCTCAGTACATTTGGTTAGTAAAAACCTGCCCATCTCATGTCTAAAATTGAGCGACTTAGCATTTACTACTTTGAGAGTCTTTTCCATAATTTGATGACCCTTAGCATGAAGTGCTTACCAATCTATTGCATGAATGACCTGGGTCTAACTTTAAGATTAGACCCCATGCTCACTCCATAACTTTTTATATTCCAGGGAATAAGCTATTATTTAATCTTTTTTCATAATTTAACTCTTGGGGTCCTGGGTATATTGACATTTCCACTGCAGTATCCCAAGGTATGATGCCTAGAATTGTAAAATATCACACCGAATCCATTATAACCAGGTCTTTGTCTAACTATAGCAAAACACCCTTGCTTTCATATCTATAGAGCTAGAATTTCATTAGTTTGATGCCTTTATAACTGACTACTATATTTTAGTTGTGTTTGTGTGGACCATACAATCTTTTGGGACTTCCTGTTCCACCATTTTTTATTTCATAGGTGAAAAATGAATGGCCCACATTTATCTGTATTAAAATTCATTTACCATAGATTTTCTCATTCATTTCATCTCGTTTTGAGGTCTTTGCAATTTTCTGCATCCGTACTATTCATCTGAGTGTATTCAGTGAGGCTGGATAATATTGCTTTCCATTTTAGCTTAATCATTAAGAATGACAGTGATTAATTGAGGCTCCTGAATAGAACATTAATCACTTCCCTCTAATTAGAGTACCCACCCATTAAACCTAATTTTCCCCAACCAGGTCAATAATTTGCTTTCAATTGCAGGAGTTTTAATATATAGTTCTGTTCTCATCAAGCATGGCTTTTTTTCTTGTCTTGGGGCAGTGATTCTCAAAGTGCGATCCAATGACTCCTGTTGTTCCAGACAGACTTGCCAAGGTGTCATTAAAATAATGCAAACGCAATCCATGCTGCAATGTCACAGGTCAGGCACACATTGTTGGCTGTCTCAGCTACTGGCAAATGTTACGAAGGGGAGGTTGATCTCCTCTCGCATGACTAACACTCAACCACAGAGAAGTACCTCCCTGCATAATCTGTTAAAGTGTTTGTGAGAAGGGGGATTATAAAGAACAAAGAACAGTACAGCACAGGAAACAGGCCCTTCGGCCCTCCAAGCCTGTGCCGCTCATTGGTCCAACTAGACCAATCGTTTGTATCCCTCCATTCCCAGGCTGCTCATGTGACGATCCAGGTAAGTCTTAAACGATGTCAGTGTGCCTGCCTCCACCACCCTACTTGGCAGCGCATTCCAGGCCCCCACCACCCTCTGTGTAAAAAAACATCCCTCTAATATCTGAGTTATACTTCGCCCCTCTCACCTCGAGCCCGTGACCCCTCGTGAACGTCACTTCTGATCTGGGAAAAAGCTTCCCACCGTTCACCCTATCTATCCCCTTCATAATCTTGTACACCTCTATTAGATCTCCCCTCATTCTCCGTCTTTCCAGGGAGAACAACCCCAGTTACCCAATCTCTCCTCATAGCCAAGACCCTCCATACCAGGCAACATCCTGGTAAACCTTCTCTGCACTCTCTCTAACGCCTCCACGTCCTTCTGGTAGTGCGGCGACCAGAACTGGACGCAGTACTCCAAATGTGGCCTAACCAGCGTTCTATACAGCTGCATCATCAGACTCCAGCTTTTATACTCTATACCCCGTCCTATAAAGGCAAGCATACCATATGCCTTCTTCACCACCTTCTCCACCTGTGTTGCCACCTTCAAGGATTTGTGGACTTGCACACCTAGGTCCCTCTGTGTTTCTATACTCCTGATGACTCTGCCATTTATTGTATAACTCCTCCCTACATTATTTCTTCCAAAATGCATCACTTCGCATTTATCTGGATTAAACTCCATCTGCCACCTCTCCGCCCAATTTTCCAGCCTATCTATATCCTGCTGTATTGCCCGACAATGCTCTTCGCTATCCGCAAGTCCAGCCATCTTCGTGTCATCCGCAAACTTGCTGATTATACCAGTTACACCTTCTTCCAAATCATTTATATATATCACAAATAGCAGAGGTCCCAGTACAGAGCCCTGCGGAACACCACTGGTCACAGACCTCCAGCCGGAAAAAGACCCTTCGACCACTACCCTCTGTCTCCTATGGCCAAGCCAGTTCTCCACCCATCTAGCCACTTCCCCTTGTATCCCATAACCTTCTTAACCAACCTGCCATGTGGGACTTTGTCATTGCCTTACTGAAATCCATATAGACGACATCCACGGCCCTTCCTTCATCAACCGTTTTTGTCACTTCCTCAAAAAACTCCACCAAATTTGTAAGGCACGACCTCCCTCTTACAAAACCATGCTGTCTGTCACTAATGAGATTGTTCCTTTCTAAATGCACATACATCCTGTCTCTAAGAATCCTCTCCAACAACTTCCCTACGACGGACGTCAAGCTCACCGGCCTATAATTTCCTGGGTTATCCCTGCTACCCTTCTTAAACAACGGGACCACATTCGCTATCCTCCAATCCTCAGGGACCTCACCCGTGTCCAAAGAAGCGACAAAGACTTCCGTCAGAGGCCCAGCAATTTCATCTCTCGCCTCCCTGAGCAGTCGAGGATAGATGCCATCAGGCCCTGGGGATTTGTCAGTTTTAATGTTCCCTAAAAAACCTAACACTTCCTCTCTTGTAATGGAGATTTTCTCTAACGGGTCAACACCTCCCTCCGAGACACTCCCGGTTAACACGCCCCTCTCCTTCGTGAATACCGATGCAAAGTATTCATTTAGGATCTCCCCTATTCCCTTGGGTTCTAAGCATAATTCCCCTCCTTTGTCCCTGAGAGGTCCGATTTTCTCCCTGACAACTCTCTTGTTCCTAACGTATGAATAGAATGCCTTAGGATTCTCCTTAATCCTGCCTGCCAAGAACATCTCGTGACCTCTTTTTGCCCTTCTAACTCCCCATTATCTGCCTTCAACAGCTTTTAGTGGTCAAATCAAAATAACTACCCGAGACTTTCTCTGTAAAATCAACAAGTAAAAAGGTAAACTATTAACTAATCGAATAAAACACTATTCTAATGGAATGCTGTTTAGATAATTACAATTTCCACTTATTAAAAATATATATATAATTTTTCTTAGTCACTCACAAAATGCAGTCAGGTTTGTCACCATCTGGAATGTTTTTTCTTCTTTGCTGATTTCTTTTGCCTTCTGTTGTTCTGTTCCTCAGATGAAATTAGGCTCTCTTAAAACATCAATGTGGCTGTTAGACCGGCAGAGACAGTGACTGTCTGTGTCTCCCTCTCTAGCTGTGACAGTAGTGGGCAGATGGCCTTTGACAGTTTTGTAGAGCTGGTTTTATACCCTCCAATGACATACCAAAATTTGCACAATAGGATTGGTCTACAGGTTATCAAAATATAAAATTAAATTTTGATAGGCTGCTGCTATTCCAAATTAATTGATTAAAATTCAAAAACAACCTGTCGTCTTGGCAGCATTTACTGCCTAGTGATAGAATGAAACAATGTACAGCATGCATCTGCTTCTCTTTTTAAAAAAAAATTAAGTGCAGAAAACAACAAAGCCACCTTTTAAAAGACAATTTCACAACTCTTAGTATTTTTACAATTTGTAATTTTACAAACACTAATTTCACAAAACAAAGTCCTGATGGTAGAAATGCCACACACCAGTGTCAGCAATACTTTAGTGCAGACAGGCTGATAAACAACAAACACAAGCTGCACAGCAGGTAGAAGGGTAGGGAGACGATGGCCAAGTGGTCTTATTGCTTGGCTATTAATCCAGAAACTCAACTAATGTTTTGAGGACCTGGATTCAAATCCCACCATGGCAGATGGTGGAATTTGGAATTCAATTTAAAAAAATCTAGAATTAAGAATGTACTGATGACCATGAAACCTTTAGTGATTCAGATGGGTTTTTCCGACAATCAATATCCTTTAGAGTCAGAGGTTTACAGCATGGAAACAGGCCCTTCGGCCCAACTTGTCCATGTTGCCCTTATTTTTTTTTAAAACTCCTAAGCTAATCCCAATTGCCCACATTTGGCCCATATCCCTCTATACCCATCGTACCCATGTAACTATCTAAATGCTTTTTAAAAGATAAAATTGTACCCACCTCTACTACTACCTCTGGCAGCTCGTTCCAGACACACCACCCTCTGCACCTCTCACCTTAAACCTATGCCCTCTAGTTTTAGACTCCCCTACCTTTGGGAAAAGATATTGACTATCTACCTTGTCTATGCCCCTCATTATTTTATAGACCTCGACGAGGTCACCCCTCAGCCTCCTACACTCCAGAGGAAAAAAAGTCCCAGTCTATTCAGCCTCTCCTTATAACTCAATCCATCAAGTCCCCGGTAGCATCCTAGTAAATCTTTTCTGCACTCTTTCTAGTTTAATAATATCCTTTCTATAATAGGGTGACCAGAATTGCACACAGTATTCCAAGTGTGGCCTTACCAATGTCTTGTACAACTTCAACAAGACGTCCCAACTCCTGTATTGAAAGGAAGGAAATCTGCCGTCCTTACCTACATGTGACTCCAGAGCCACAGCAATGTGATTGACTCTCAACTGCCTCTGACAATTAGGGATGGGCAATAATGCTGGTCAGCCAGTGACACCCATGTTTCATGAATGAATAAAAAAGGGCAGTGGTGTTATTCCAGCCACCAAGCCTAATCCACACCAAGATGTTCGGGGATGTGTCGTGCAATGAACAGGCATGTTGCTGACCTAGAAGGCTGCCTTTCAAATGAAGGGAAGATAAAACTTTTGTCACATTAACTGGCATGGTGAAAAGTATTGTTCTTGCACACTATACAGACAAAGCATACGGTTCATAGAGTACATAAGGGAGAAGGAAAGGAGAGGGTGCAGAATGTAGTGTCACAGTCATAGCTAGGGTGTAGAGAAAGATCAACTTAATACAAGCTAGGTCCATTCAAAAGTCTGATGGCAGCAGTTCTTGTATTGAGTTCTCAATACTGTATGAACAAAAAGTTGGAAAAACTCAGCAGGTAAAGAGTGTCTGTGTACAGAAACAAAACATTTCAGACCCATGACCTTACATTTCCCTCCTCGGTTCTGATGAAACGGGCTTTTAAAGGTACAAGACCATAACATGTAAAAGTAGGCCATTTTGATGCATTGAGTCTGCTCCACCAGTGAGATCATAACTGATCTGCTATGATAATCCTCAACTCCACTTTCCTATCTTATCCCCACAACTCTGATTCCCTTACGAATTAAATATCTGAATGCAACATGAAAGGACACGTTTTCACAAATGTTCACTACATCAGACAGTCAAGACACTAAGTTTACATTCAGGAATGCAAGTATGCAAGGAGTTTAATGCATTATAATTAGATATGTAATCCATCAGGAAAGGAATCCAGAGCCACCTCAGGGCCATTTATTGGCCCAATATTTAACTAAATTATTTGGGTAAAGTTTATTTCATTCATAAGTACACTTACATTAATACTGCAATGAAGTTACTGTGAAAATCCCCTCGTCGCCATACTCCAGCGCCTGTTCGGGTACACTGAGGGAGAATTTAGCTTGGCCAGTGCACATCTTTTGGACTGTGGGAGGAAACCCATGCAGATACAGGGAGAATGTGGAGACTCCGTACACAGTCACGCAAGCTGGGAATTGAACCTGGGTCCCTGGCGCTCTGAGGCAGCAGTAACCAGTGTTACTGTGAACATCTCCCATTGCTCCTCTGTAGTTTAGCAGATAAGAGTTTGGGCCTGTTTGCTGTTCTCAGGATCCACCACATCTGTTTAACCTCATGATAATGTAAAATCTTAACTATGTTAGGTTTCTTCTGTTCAAACCCAACATTGAACCTAATCATGTTGCGAATATTGTTGAATATTCGCAACATAGATTAATGGCTATATTTAGCTCATTGTTAAATCTAGTACAGTCTCTATTCTGCGAGAGAGAGTAGAGCCAACATTGAGACTGGATTACCCTTCGTCAGAGCTCTTGCTGTCAGACCTGCTGAGATTTTCCAACATTTTCTGTTTTTGTTTGATTCCAGCATCCACAGTATTTTGCTTTTATATCAGCCTGCATTTCTTGTTGGTTCTAGACTAGTGGTTCCCAACCTTCTCCTTTATGCAGACCACAACATAAACAAGTGGTTTTAAACATTTTTTAAAAAAATGGCTGAATGGGTATTAAAAATGCAGCTAATTTCTAGTAGTTTATGACACGCACACAAATATTGCACTTGTCACAGCACAATAACAGAACAATAATGGATCATATTATACAAGGATGTTTGTGAAATTACATTGAATAATGCAATATCAATTATGATATATATATATAAGGTACACATAATTGCATTTTTTCTATGGACCATTTGCAGTACCCTTGCAGACCACATATTTTAAATGAGGTGCACACAGAGAAAAGTATTAGCAGCAGCTCAATTTATTACCACCACCTGCAGGTAATCTCAAGTGCTCAATACAACCTACCACATTAAGGGACATCTTCAAAAGTCAGAGCAAATACCCAAAATAATTTGAAATAAACCTCAAATTACACACTACTGCTTGCTACATTGCTAACACATTTTCCCACTTTTCATATTTATTTTGACTCTGAATTTTAACAAATCTGCCTAATGCTTGCAAACAGCAATTTCAACAACTACACTTCAGAATGAGATGTTGGGGGTTGTTGTTTAACAAAAAAAGTCTCAGCTGAATTAGTTAAAATTCAATAAATATTATGAAAAAAGCTTCATCAGGTGATTCCTCAAGCCATAAAAGCTGAGGCTGAGCTGACATTCCACCTCTGAGTGCACTTATACTTTGA
Source organism: Mustelus asterias (assembly GCF_964213995.1). Lineage (NCBI taxonomy): Eukaryota > Metazoa > Chordata > Chondrichthyes > Carcharhiniformes > Triakidae > Mustelus > Mustelus asterias. The sequence continues at coordinate 55,066,911 of NC_135805.1, forward strand.
CAGTTAACCCAAGCAAAACAATACAAAAGAAATCTTCTGTCAGGAGTCCAATTTTATCCCGAGAGATCCAACTAAATCTAACTCCAACAGAAAGCTTTTATTACAATTAGTCTTTTGCAAGCTCAAACTCACGTCAGCAGATGATGCAACTGACAAGTGCTCCTAACAAAGGAAGTGAATAAAGTTCAATGTAAGCACCCACAAACAGCATTAAAACAAAAAGAAACTTTACAGCACACTAATGGTTGCAAGCAGGTGCCAGAGTGTGGTGATTAGGGGGATTTTCACAGTAACTTTGTTGCAGTAGGCCTACTTGTGACTAATAAATAAATAGCATAATCTGTCAGTCATAATATAAACAGATGGTTTTTTTAAAACAAGGGATAAAGCATATGACAACTGAAGTAGATTAATGCTGGATATTTATTTAGTTTAAATTATTTCCACTTGTACAAAATAACCCTCACTGTAAACAAAAGGTACCACACAATGTTGACAGTATCAGTATGTACCACTCAATATCCTAAACCATCCATACATCAAGCAATGATTTAATTATAACTAAGATTTGTACAGTTAACATATATACAAGGTGACCAGATTTAACATCTTGAACATACTTCCACAAAATCTTTCAATCTCTGTATGAATGATAGTTAAATGTTCATTTTAATATTCAAATCAACAACTTGCAATTATCTAGGTGCTTTAAATAAAGTGACCTGTCCGAAGGTATTACACAGGGGCATTGTTAGACAAAAATTGACTGAGCCAAAAGAGACAGTGTAGATAACAAAAATATCGATCATAGGTTTTGAAGGAGAGATTTATGATGGAAATTTAGAATTATGGGCCAATACAGCAGAAGGCACAGCCACCAAACGTGGAAGAAGTCAGGAGTGCATAAGAGACCAGAATTGTAGGAATGCAAAATTCGCAGACGTTTGTGGAACTGGAAGGTATGGCACAGAGGGAATTGAACACTGCACAGAATAAGCATTAGAAAACATGATAGGGCACACTTCTAAAGATGATCTTGTGAAACCATACTTAATGAAAAAAAATGACTGATTTTACTGATTGGATACCCCAAATGAATAGTTAAAAAGACCAAAGCCACACTCCCAAAGATATGAAATCACAGTCAAAGATGGCTGTACATTTGCCTCACGGTACCTTCTATATTCCAAGGCTGTTCAGTGAAGCCACCTGCAAAAATCTCACCAGGAAAAATCACCTTTAAAGTGTGTATGGGAGTTATCTCCCATCCCATTAGCAAAGGATCCAGGTAATTACCAGGCAATTAAATTGGGTGGATACAAGCCATTTGGCATAAATTACTTGGATAGTACGACACTGGCTGAGAGGGGAATTCCCATCCACGATCAAATCAAGTTAGAACTGGAATACACTAGCCATGGGCATATTTAGATCATTGGGAAGTTGGAGAGAGGGTTACATGGCAAGCCAGTTACTCTGTGATTAGGCAACATTTTGTCTGTCGATCAGGACAAGCAACAGTGAAGCTGAAGGAGCAAGGCTCTGGGTGGGTTCCCTCTCTACCCAACTTCCAGGTTTTGAACCCTGTTTGCTGTTTGGACTCTCCATGTGCCACAGAAATTTTAAAAGGCCTCAACCCCATAGCTGTAACCTTCAGGGGACGGGCAAAATCATCTATCAAAATCTTTAAACCACCCAACACTGACCAAGATTAGCCTGAAACCAGTCAAGTCATCTTCACGAAGCACATATCCCTTTAATTTTATAGGATTTTAAAAAGCTTCATCTGTCCTCCCACTATTTGCGGGAGAGAACATGTGAAAGTTGGAGCATTTTATAATAAATATTATACTCTTTTAAAACTCTCAAAAGAAGCTTGTCTGCATCTTCTTTAGCCACAGCACAAACAGTTAAGTATTCATTGAATTGACAGGCACATCCTTTAAAAACTATTGCAATCAAACGAGGAGTGAGAAATGTGGGTTCCAGTACACAGAACAAAACTATCATCTTTCTATAATAGGTAAAGACAGAAAATTAAAAAAGGAAAGTTATTGTTTTCACTTTTTAATGTTTTGTAAACCTGTAATTCACAAGAACATACATAAGCAAATTCTATGCAACTAAGTTTTTGAATACAAAGTAATGGAAACACGAAAGTGCCTTCAGCACATGGATTTTCAATAGAATTTCTAACTTGGCAAATTTCCATGCACACCAGAGTGGCACTCCCTGTCAACCCACGAGGCAAGCACTATTTTAACTTCAAATTGGACTTGATTTGATTGAATTGGAAAAGTATTTTTAAAAAGAGCCACATATATATTCAATTTTAATCTTGGATAGATCTATGAAAAGTCAGTAATAGTATAACATTCCAAACTACATGGTGAATAAGTTAGTATGATTTTCATATCTATGCAAAACAGATAGCAATGGTAAGTAGTACAGCACTTCATTTTGTACATTTAGAAAGGAGCCCAGTAGATCTGTCATTAAATCGAGCTAAATTCCACAATGTCAGAAGATTTAAGTACCCACTCAACATTAAAGCAAGCCACATGGATCACCACATCTGCAAGTATAACACATGTGTAATGTTTTGTGGTAGATCACACTGCAGCCTAACTACCAATATCAATATTGCATCCATATATTTGTGAACTTAAGAGAGACTGCAGCCTGGACACACTGGATCATTAAGGTCACTCCAAACTCAAAAATGTTTCCAATATTCCTGCTTGCAGTCACACCCTCTACCCACAACTGAGAGCACAGGCCACAGATCTGACCTCAGATAGGGAGTGTCTATGGATTCCAAGGAAAAGGGTCATCAATCCCAGGACAGCCGCAGCTGTCAGCACCCTCAAAATCCAGCTCCCACAACACTTCAGTAAGGTGAATTATAGGTTCTCTTTTTTCACTGAAAACAGTCAAGCTGACACCCTAACAGGAAGTTTGAGTTCATAAAAAATAAATCAGCCACTTCATGTTACCATACAAAAAAATAAGTGAAATGCATCCAGCAAGCAATCCCCACCCCTCAGATATTAAGCAAAATCTTCTCATCAAACATGCTGCCTTGGCATTTAAAGTAATAGTTGCAAGTGTGCAGACTGCAAGGTACCTCAATCACTGGTCAGTTCAGTCTATCCCCAGCGCTGGCCAGACCTGTCAAGCAGTGGTCAGTACAGTCTATCCCCAGCACTGCCCAGGCCTGTCAAGCAGTGGTCAGCACAGTCTATCCCCAGCACTGCCCAGACCTGTCAAGCAGTGGTCAGTTCAGCCTATCCCCAGCACTGCCCAGACCTGTCAAGCAGTGGTCAGTGCAGTCTATCCCCAGCACTGCCCAGACCTGTCAAGCAGTGGTCAGTTCAGCCTATCCCCAGCACTGCCCAGACCTGTCAAGCAGTGGGTCAGTGCAGTCTATCCCCAGCGCTGCCCAGACCTGTCAAGCAGTGGTCAGTTCAGCCTATCCCCAGCACTGCCCAGACCTGGTCAAGCAGTAGGTCAGTTGACTTTATCCCTGGGCCTAATGACTGGTCAGTTTCCTCTGTCCCTGGTCAGTTGGCGGCCTCTCGGCGGCTGACATTATTATTATGATGATTACCTTGTTCAGGAGCGGGTCCCTGAGAATATCAGAGCCCCTTTTCCGGGTGTAAACGGGAGTTTGGGAACACTCCTGCAGTTTCTGACAGCCGGCTGCCTCTTGTTGGGCCATGTTAGGGGCGAGATTTCAAACGGACTCGGGGTCGGTTCCCAGCGCGAGAGGCTGGGGCAGAGCGCGCGAGAGAAAGACAGCTGCACTAAGCGCGAGGCCCGCTGCTGCACAGGCTTATCTCCAGCTGCTCCACATCACCAGCAAAGCAGATAAGAGAGCTGTTCCAATCCGAGCCAGCCCTTCATCCCCTTGCTGAGGGAAGCACTCATTAATCAATCAACCATTTGCAAATCAATCTTCACCATGCTGGCAAAGTCGCACAACACAAATACTCAGCAGGTCAGCATTTAGAGAGGAGCCAGGTTAGCCATTTTCATAGGTAATCTCTGCACCTAAGACGAATGAGAGATAAATATTTCTTCCCCCCGCAGGTTGATCAAGAATTGAGGGGATGGGAGGAGGAAAACTGCAGACTGATGGAAAGGTCAGCGAGCTGTAACTTTAAACCTGCTGCTGTTCCCCACAGATGCTGAGTATTTGCAGCATCTTTTACTTCAAATTTCCAGCATCTGCAGTAATTTGCATTTATATATTTCATGTACTTGCAATGATATACTTCTCTTGATATGCATCCCTTGCACTTGCTGAAACACTCACTCCCAAACGTTGTCTGATTTCAAGAAGAAATTAGGTATAGCTCTTGGGGCCAAAGGGATCAAGGGAATGGGGGGGGGGGGGGGGAGAGGGGATTAGGATATTGAATACCATGATCAGCCATGGTCAAAATGAATGGTGGAATAGGCTCAAAGGGCTGAATGGTCTACTCCTGCTTCTAGTTTCTATGTTTTCTCCACCACACCAGAGTGGCAACAGTGTGTACCATCTACAAGATGCACTGCAGCAACTCACCAAGGATTCTTGGAAAGCACCTTGCAACCTCTACCACCTAGAAGAGTAAGCACGACAGTTGCATATGAATACCACCTGCAAGCTCTCCTCCAAGCTACATACCATTCTGATTTGGAACTATGCCGGAATTCTCCGGATGTTCATGCCAGCTGGATTCTCAGGTCCTGCTGCAGTGAACGGAGATTTGGTTGCAGCGGCAGCAGGGTGTGAACGGCCGGAGAATTCCATTCTTCATTGTCACCTTGTCAGATTCTTGGAACTCCCTTCCTAACAGCATTGTTGATGTACCTACAACACATGGACTGCAGTGATTCAGTTCTAGGGGTACCAAATGATGGATTTGCCAGCAGCACCCACATCCCATGAAAGGATTAAAAAAACATGCAGATATGTGGGCATGTTTCGTGTACATGTTTAAGTTAGACAGAATATGACTCCACAGATGGAGATAACCTGTGAATCGGTGAACTATACTGAATAGCAAGACCGAAGTTGGATATCCCTAATACGATGAGTTAACCTATGTAGAGGTGGGGGGCAGGAAAATTGGCTTCATTGTGAAAGGAGGGAAATTGGTTCTTCCTCCTCTTGATTGTTATGCAGTGACCCCTGCTGGAACTTTGTGTATGTGGCTGTTAGGTAAGCACAGGATCAATCAAATTCAATTTACCTAACTTCTCACCGTCAAGATTTAGACATGAATAATGGGAGCCTGGGTGACGAGCCTGTTAGTACTGGGTGTCTTTGGAACTATTTCCCAACAAGGGGTTAATGGAGTGCAGTTTCCTCATATTTCCCTTGAATGTAAAGGATGGCCTGGATGTAGCACATGGAGGAAGGTCAGGCAGGGAAGATGACATAGTTGGAAACAATCCTGACTGACTTTCCACCCATGTAACTTAATGTGCAGAAAAATCAGACAGGCTCCATAATGTGAATGTGATGCTGTGCAATTTCCTTCTGGGTGCTGTGTCTCAGCAATCCCTTGCACTTGAGCATTAAAATAGAAAAATCTATTTAAGGGAAGGGAAAATAGAACTGTGGAATGAGTAGAAAAATGTATTAGTTGGTCTGCAGAATGTGTGAGCTTACAATTCTGTTATTCCCACATAACTGATTACTTTTCACAGATGTAATCTAGTAGTCCCAACAGCACATTGTATCCCATGTTTGATTACCTCAATATGCTTATTGTTATGACCTTCATCCCCATTCCTAACAGTTATTTGTTCAGCTTTTATTTAAAGACGTCATTAGCACAGCATTAACTGTGGGAAAAATAATTTAAAATTTATGTCTATTAGTTTTATACTTGTGTTCCCTTTGGCTTTGCTATATTTCCAAGATAAATAGCTCAATAAAGACATATATTAGTCTCCTCTCAATTTGCTTTCCTGCAATGAAAACAAATGAAATTCTGTTAGTGTAAAGGTTCGAGGATGACTCGATGAGGTTTCAGAACAAAAAGGATTTATTGCCAACATAACAATTAACTATATATACAAATGGGGTCAGACAGAAAACTATGCGACTACACAATCTCCTCCCTGGCTCCAACTACCAATCCTTCTGGACCCCAGATATGCGCCCTTGCACTCATTTGGCTTGGCTTTCCGCCTTCCATAGGGTCCAGCGTGACCACGTAGGGTCATGCGATCAGTTAGTTTTTCCTGTGTATATTATCTGAGGGCATATCATTTCCTTTTTCCAAGTAGAGGTTTAATTACTCATATATTCTGGAAAATTGCAAACACAAAACTATACTGTGGATTAGCATAACTATGGTGCTAACATTTATACAAATGCATTAGCTGCAATGAAAATAAGCCAGCCAATCAAATTTTTTGGCACATTTCGACCATTGTGCATCTTTTGGCAAATTTCAACCAATTAAATTACCACTTCTACTGAACATTTTTGTTAATCAGTCTGTGGAGTGCACCAAACATTTTCCACAACAACAACTACTTGTATAGTGTCTTTAACATAATAAAATGTCCCAAGGCACTTCACAGGAGTATGAATAAACAAGGATGACACAGACACAAAAAGAAGATATTAGGTCGGGTTACCATAAGCTTGTTCAAAGAGGTAAGTTTTAAGGAGTATCTTAAAAAAGGAAAGTGGGGTGGAGAGATGTAAAGAGGGAATTCCAGAGCTTAGGGCCGAGGCAACTAAAGATATGGTCACCGCTGACAGAATGATTAAATTCAAAGACAAACAAAAGACCAGAATGAGTGAGGAAGAGAATAACCAAGAGTGCACAAGACAAGCCTTGCTGTACCAAATGCATTAATAAGGGTTTCAGCAGCAAATGAATTGACAAAAGGGCAAATTCAAGTGATATTATGGAGGTGGAAGTAGGCAGTCGTAGTGATGGCACAAAAATGAGGACGGAAGCTCAGCTCAGGGTCAAATGTGACACCAAGATTGCAAGCAGACTGGTTTAATCTCAGACTGTTGCTTGGAAGAGGGAGGGAATCGGTAACTAAGGAATGGTGTTTGGAGCAGGGACCCAGACAATAGCTTCAATCTTCACAATATTTACTAGGAGGAAGTTTCTGCTCATCAGGTACCGGATGATAATTTAACAACAGCGGAGCAGTCAGGAGAGAGAGTGGTGAGGTACAGTTGGGTGTCATCAACATACATGTGAAAACTCACAAATCTTCAATGACCATAAGAATAAAAATAGAAAGAAATCCCAGTTTACCCTGAAATTAAATCCACCCAAACAGTAATTCGTGGCTTTTAGTATTCTCAATAAAGTCTGTTCTTTGTCATGTCGGATTTATCAGTCCGCATTTCTCACACGTGATGATATGCATTATACTGTGTGTGGGAAAAATATGGCCATTACTATATTCAGATTTTTTATCTATAGTTTATTTTCTTAAATTACAGAAAAATTACAACTTTCTATTCACATCACATCTCTCTGAGGAATGTTAAAATGTCCAACTACAGTATATCAAATTGAATGAAAGATTGGAACTACACTTCACTCATGTGAAGCATTATTTTTAATATGAAATGCCATTGTTAGTCAGATGACCAAACATTCCACAACTAAATCACAACAGTTGTCTGCCAGCTTCAGCTTCATAGAGCCATAACAACACAGAAGGAGGCCATTCAGCTCATTGAGTCTGTGCCAGCTCTCTGTGGAGTAATCCAGTCAGTCCCATTCTGCTCTATTCCTGCGGCCCTGCTAGTTTACATCCCTTAAGTGCCTAGCCAATTTCCTTTTGAAATCATTAATCATCTCTGCTAACATTCTTGTAAGCAGTGTGTTCATTACCACCCCCTTCATCTCTTGCCCAATATCCACTAGAACTTGTACCATAAGCTAATTTCCAATTGTAAATGTTTTCTCATATTCCATAAGATAGAACTGGGAAAAAGCAGTCTTCATAATGGTGTAAATATGTGGTCAGAAGCTTAGCTCAACGTCAGGTATGACATCAAGAATGCATACAGAATGGTTCAGTCTCAGATAGTTGCCTGGGACAGGAATACTGTCAGCCACCAGGGAATGGATTTTGAGGACATGGGTCTTCCCGATATTTAATTGGAGAAAACATGTGCTTATCCAATTCTGGATGTTGAATAAACAGTCAGATAATTTACCAAGCCTGGAGGAGCCATGAGAGGAGTTATTGAGGTACAGCTGTGTGTGATCAGTGTATATGTGAAAATTCATACTGTGCATTCAAATGATGTCATCAAGCGACAGAATATAGATGCAAAATATGTGGGGGTATGTAAACTGGAGGTAGCAGGGGCAGGAAGAGAAGCCATTGCAAGTGATATTCTGACTAGGATTAGAAAAAAATGGAACAAGGTGGGAGCAGTCCTTGCAGCTGAGTGACAGTGGAGAGGCATTAGAGAAGATCCCTCATGGGAGGTTAGTTAGGAAGGTTCAGTCGCTAGGTATACATGGGGAGGTAGTAAATTGGATTAGACACTGGCTCAATGGAAGAAGCCAGAGAGCGGTTGTGGAGGATTGCTTCTCTGAGTGGAATCCTGTGACTTGTAGTGTGCCGCAGGGATCGGTGTTGGGTCCATTGTTGTTTGTCATCTATATCAATGATCTGGATGATAATGTGGTAAATTGGATCAGCAAGTTTGCTGATGATACAAAGATTGGAGGTGTAGTGGACAGTGAGGAAGGTTTTCAAAGCTTGCAGAGGGATTTGGACCAACTAGAAAAATGGGCTGAAAAATGGCAAATGGAATTTAACGCAGACAAGTGTGAGATATTGCACATTGGAAGGACAAACCAAAGTAGAATGTACAGGGTAAATGGTAGGACTCTAAAGAGTGCAGTTGAACAGAGGGATCTGGGAATACAGGTACAGAATTCCCTAAAAGTGATGTCACAGGTGGATAGGGTCGTAAAGAGTGCCTGTGGTACATTGGCCTTTATAAATCGGAGTATCGAGTATAAAAGTTGGAGTGTTATGGTAAGGTTATATAAGACATTGGTGAGGCCGAATCTGGAGTATTATGTACAGTTTTGGTCACCTAGTTACAGGAAGGATGTAAATAAGGTTGAAAGAGTGCAGAGAAGGTTCACAAGGATGTTGCCGGGACTTGAGAAGCTGAGTTACAGAGAGAGATTGAATAGGTTGGGACTTTATTCCCTGGAGCGTAGAAGATTGAGGGGAGATTTGATAGAGGTGTATAAGATTTTGATGGGTATAGATAGAGTGAATGCAAGCAGGCTTTTTCCGCTGAGGCTAGGGGAGAAAAAAACCAGAGGGCATGGGTTAAGGGTGAAAGGAGAAAAGTTTAAAGGGAATATTAGGGGGGGCTTCTTCACGCAGAGAGTGGTGGGAGTGTGGAATGAGCTGCCGGATAAAGTGGTAAAACTTTTAACATTTAAGAAAAACTTGGACGGGTTCATGGATGAGAGGGTTGTGGAGGGATATGGTCCAAGTGCAGGTCAGTGGGACTAGGCAAAAAATGGTTCGGCACAGACAAGAAGGGCCAAAGGGCCTGTTTCTGAGCTGTAATTTTCTATGGTTCTATGGTTCTAAGGATAGTGTGCTCAGTGGCAGGGAAATTATTGGAAAGGATGCTTCAAGACAGGATTTACTCCCACTTGGAAATAAATGGACGTATTGGCGAGAGTCATGGTTTTGTGAAAGGGAGGTCGTGTCTCACTAACTTGATCAAGTTTTTCGAAGAAGTGACGAAGTTGATTGATGAGGGTAGGGCAGTGGATGTTGTCTACATGGACTTCAGTAAGGCCTTTGACAAGGTCCCTCATGGCAGACTGGTACAGAAGGTGAAGTCGCACGGGACCAGA